>NC_071511.1:111193516-111500123 GCF_027887155.1 Malaclemys terrapin pileata
GTTTTCATAACTAGATGTGAGAGCAATATCACTTATTCAAGTAGGAACATAAAAACCATAGTTTAATTTCCAGTTGACATACGCCATTTTGCAGTTCAGTGATTAGTGACGTCTGCCAGATTAAAACCCTGTCCTAAATATGAAAGGCTCTATATATTTCAATGAGCCATCCAGTCCACCTACCTTTTTTTTTTTTTTTTTTTTTTTTTAAACAAACGTCCTGGTCCAGTTTATGTAGACTAGGTCTTGTAAAATTCAGTAAATCTGTGTCTTTTCAGGGATTTTCTGCTAGTTAGCAATTAGTTATTTCCATAATCTCTTGTTTAGAACGGAGGTAAATAACATGATCATTTTATTTCTAATGAAATTTCACCAAGGAGAAAAAAGACTATAGAGTTTTATTATTAATCTTCAAGTCTCCACTACAGATTACCAGGAACCTGAATAAGCTATATAGATTCCTTGACAATTATCTGGGTGTTTTCTTCCACAAATTTTTGTGACAGAAGAGTGAAATTTTGATTTTTGATGGGTGATTATTAATAATATAGTTACCAGATACTATCCTAGTGGGAGGTTTGTCAGCAACACTGGATGCACATATTCATGCAGTTCTACTCCTATTTCTGCACAACTTGCTAGAAGACCATGGGCAGGCAGGAGCTAATAATGTAGAAGTAACACACTCAGACCCCAAAAGGGGGTCTGACAGAAAGAGTGCTTTGCCACACAACAGCAACTTCCCATAATTGTTGAATGAATAATTCTTTAGAAGATTTCATTTCCCAGTTAGTTATAAACCTTAAATGTCAATACACCTTAATTGTAATGACATTTAAAGAATACATTCTGGATTTGTTAGACTGGAGCATTTCTTACTAACAAGATTAGCTCTATAGTGCTGAAGATATCCTATTGAAAACCACAAAATAAGCATGAACATACACACTAAATAAAAGTGGGGGTCAGTCATTTCCCACTGAAGCTCCTGATGATCTTACCTTCATAGGTACTATCCTCCCCTCTGTATCTCTGCAGTGAGGGTAGCCTGAGCCTAAAGGTGGTGTGAATTTCCCCTCTGTGGCTTACACAAAAGCCCCCACAATAGCTTCAACCTCTGCAGAATTTGCAGAGACTGACCATCTGATCAGATTACTCTGTATTCTTTTCCTTCCAACCTACAGTGAAAGTTAATACAGTCTGAGGGTGCATTTAATTTGTACAGTTTTCCCTCGTTTCTGTGAAGTCTCCTTTAGAAAAGTCCTGGGGCAGACATAGTAAGAGATGTTTGTGTATGAAGGACTCCTACAGGAGTCATGATCACAAAAGCAAGTAGGACTGCATGTCAGAGTGGAGGCAATGGGCATCCATGCCAACATCTGTCACCTCCTATGCATCCCAGGGGATATGTTGGTCCAATAAAAAAGATAGAGACAAGGTGTGTGAGGTACTAAGACTTTCAAATTAGAAGTTTTCAAGATTTTAAAATCATACCTCCAACTCCAGATCCTGAGGGTCTGTTTCAGAGAGTGGAATCACTGCAATTTTGGTTATTTTGCATACTTCATGGCCTTCTGGAAGCTTGCCAATCAATGCTTTCTGGCGAATGAGAAGTAGCCACCATGGTAGATCTGGAAAACATCAGCAAAATCTGTTAGTGTCACAACAGAAAATAATTAAACCATATTCACTGAGAGGACACTTAATCATATTAAACCAAAGCCTTAGTCCTACCTTAAAAATGTTATCTCATAGGCCAATTCCCTCCAGATTATCCTGATCTTTGTGGGAAGAAAAAACCCTCTGCTACTCTACCACTGAAATATTAAGGAAAGTCACCATGTTGTGGGATAAGCTATTAAGGGAGAGGGCACCACTGCTTCACCGACAGCAATTAAAATGATCCCAGAGTTATGCACATTCCTGCCAACATCAATAATGCTAGTGCACATTCAAAAACAAGGTCAGCCAATTTGATTTCTGTATCATTAGAAACAGAAAAGGAAGAAAATTGGAGTTCACCGCATGGAAAAGTCAGCCAGCAGGGAAAAACTCTCCCACGAAGCTGTATCACACAAAAATGGAAAGTAAATAAAACATTTAAACACAGCTGCTGTGTCCATTTTAAATGGTCTTAATGTGAACAGATCATTTTAGTACCCAGACATGAAATGTCTGACATAAAATCAGGTTTAATCAAATTATAGAGCCTGTATTTTTAATGTGCATGTTAACCATGGGGATTAAGAGACAAAAGCTTAGTTTTGTAATGAGGGAAATGTTAGTTATACTGGCACCTAAATAATCTTTGTAACAAAGAACTGTGTAATACCTGACACCCATGTGTAGCAGACAGGTTTATCATACCCTCAACAATTCAAAAAGAGATCGGGAACTAGACAGAAGTTAAGTGGTATACACAGGCCTCCTAAATTCCTGACCATGGTTAATCCATAAAACTATATTGTTACTGTTTTAACAACAAACCAAAAATATCAGACTAACTCCATTCTCTTGTCCAATATGCTGGGTTTTGTTGTTTGTTTTTTATAAACACACACCCTCGCTATTTGTTGGACTCGGCAATCTCTAGTTCTTAAACTCAACAGTTAGCAATCGTAACAAGACCAGAAAAGGCAAAGTATCATACACAATAACATAGAAACGTTAAAGACCCATTATTGTAAATGGACAGTTCCACATTTGGAAAACATAACACCTGAATGTTGGCAACCTATTTAGCAACTTTATTGCTATTGAATTTCTTTCCTTTCTTAGATATATTTGGCATCTCCCATGTTTTCTCCTTAGCTAAACAGCTACTTTTTTTTTTTCCCAAGCACTATGGAACAAAAAGGATACATCAAAATTAAACAAGAAGATTATCAATGGTATTTTTTTCCGGTTTCTAGAGCATGTTTTCAATGCAGAATTCAGGATTTATTCCAGAGCTGTGTGCAGTTTTCCAGTAGCTGCCATTAAAAATACCCTACCACATCCCAAAACCAGGATGATATATTTACTGTTATCTAACCCCTATGTCTGAATGGTAGGAGAAGAACTGAGGTAAAAACCCATGAAGTTTATTAACGTTAACCTTAAATGGGAATCAAGTATCTACGTTCCTTCTCTTTCTATTGCATTATCTCCTGTACCATAGTAGTATTTAATCATTTTCCTTTCCAGCAGACAGCATCAGGCTGCCAGCATCTTCACTGGTAATACTGGATAACTCAATAAGTCAGGCAGCATCTCTTTTCTTCCCATCATTAAATGGAAATTTATCACTGATGTCACTGAAAGATGGGATAGACAAAGCACTTGGGTGTGGGGATGTATCATCCCTACACCAACCTAATGAAAAGTTCCATGAGGAGGTAAGGGTCACGATGGGACACTTGCAAGGTAATAAATCATGGCCTTATGTAAGGCCCCCCTGGTGGTCTAGGATTATATAAAATGATCATGGCCTTATGTAAGACCCCCTGGTGGTCTAGGATTATATAAGATGATCATGGCCTTATGTAAGACCCCCTGGTGGTCTAGGATTATATAAAATGATCATGGCCTTATGTAAGGCCCCCTGGTGGTCTAGTATTATATAAGATGAGGTAAACAAATCATGGCCTTATGTAAGGAATGGTTGAACCAATCGGAGTGGGGCTATACATGTGATAAACACATGATTCTCCTTCTTGTCCAATCCGTAAATGTGTTATTATAGCCTAATTGTGTTATGTAATGTTGAGAAAAACTATAAAAGAAAGCTTGTAATAAACAGAATTGGATTCAGCTTGCAACCACATTGGTCGTGTGCTTTATCCGCTCCGCATGGAACCCCACACTTGGGAATGTTCTGTAGTAAAAACTCTTTCTGGGAAGAGATGATCCAATTGGGGTTTTTTTTGTTTCTTCTGTAAGGAAATGAAGTTTTCCTTTTAAAAGACCATGTAGTAACCCTCTCCCCCCATACACATAAAAACACAGAACAATTAAGGTATTGCATTTAATGAATGTTACCATTACCAAAAAGATGGTAGAGGTTTTTTCTGTTATTTTTAAAAATTTGGTTTGGTCAGCTCAGTGTTTTAAAAGAGGGACTGAGTGGTTAAAAACAGTCTAAAGGAAGTTGAGCTTGCTTAAGACAACATTAATAAATCCTATGTAATACCCAAGAGAACAAGATATACTGCTGAATTTAAAATTATATCCTGATCACAATGATATGCACCTCACTTTGAAGGTTATAAAACTAGAGGCTGTGTACGGCACCTCCTAAGTAAACACACTGACTAACAAAATAGCAGGAACAGATTATTTAATGACAGACCACAGCAGACAAAGCAGAAATTGTTTTGTGCACTGAAGTTTGTCATGGCTGTACAAATGTCATCTTTATAAAGTATTTTATCAATGTTTTTCTGGTATTATTTATCTCCAAAAGTAATTGTGTAATTGTGCAATAGAGAGAGAGGGGATTAAACAAACTACCAACACAGGGGAGATTTATCACTTTCCTATTTAGAGATAGCCAAACTATTGATTATTATATTCTACTCTTACATTCCATCCTTATTAAGTTAACCTACTATCTTTACCTTCGAAAACAAGTTTCTTGGTTCCCAACAAGAATAAATATCAGAGAGTACTGTTTCCCAGAATTAGTATGAGCGTGATGTGAAAACTATGGCTCCATAGACATCAGAATCTCTGTCTAGACCCTACACAAGTGGCATAGGGAAGGAATCCACCCTCTAAGGCAGAGGTTCTCAAAGGGGGGGGGGGGGGGGGGGGAGAGAAAAAGTATTCGGGGGGGTGGGGGGAGAAGCTTGGAGGCTTATTGCACGTTTTACCCACAGCTAGGGTTACCATATTTCAACAAGCAAAAAAGAGGACGGGAGGAGCCCCGCCCTAGCCCCGCCCCTGCCCCTCCCACTTCCCGCCCCCCCAGAACCCCCAACCCTCCCCCCGTTCCTTGTCCCCTGACTGCCCCCTCCTGGGACCCCTGCCCCTAACTGCCCCCCGGGACTCCACTCCCTATCTAAGCCTCCTTGCCTCTTGTCCCCTGACTGCCCCAACCCTTATCCACACCCCCACCCCCAGACAGACCCCTGGGACTCCCACGCCCCATCCAACCACTCCCCACCCCCTGACAGCCCCCCCCAGAACTCCCAACCCATCTAAACCCCTCTGCTCCCTGTCCCCTGACTGCTCCGATCCCTCTCCCCACTCCTGCCCCCTGACAGCTCCCCCCCAGAACTCCCAGCCCCCTACCCCCCGCTCCTTGTCCCCTGACTGCCCCCTCCTGGGACCCCTGCTCCTAACTGCCCTCCAGAACCCCACCCCCTACCTAAGACTCCCTGTTCCTTGGCCCCTAACTGCCCCCTCCTAAGACCCCCCCCAACTGCCCCCCAGGACCCTACCCCCTACCTGTACCCTGACTGCCCAAAACTTTCTCCACTCCCCTCCAAAAGCCCCCCCCCGTTTCTTGACTGCCCCCTCCAGAACCTCCCTGTCCCTTCTCCTGCCCCCCCTTACCCTGCTGCTCAGAACAGGGTGTTGGGCTCTGTGCCAGCCGGACACATGGCTGAGCTCCCCAGCACAACACAAAACCCGGTCCCTGGCCCTGCACAGGGCTGCCGGAGCGGGCTGCAGGAGGAGGAGCTGCCGGCCGGCTCAGAATGCAGGGAGGGGGGGGTGGGAGGAGGAAGCTGCTCCGGAGTCCAGCCCGGGACTTTCCTGCAGCCCTCCCAGCCGCTCGCTCTGCCGGGGGAGGGGGAAATCCCGGACATTGTGAGTGCTTTACAAATTCCCCCCGGACGCTATTTTTAGCACACAAAAGGAGGACATGTCCGGGTAAATCCGGACGAATGGTAACCCTACCCACAGCAATGAATAACTAGCAAAGCTGATTCCTCCAGATATACTAGGTCCTCAGGTGGTGCTGTGCATTTGACTCTAGATGGCGTTGTGCATTTTGATGGATTTTTGTATAATGCTATGCAAGCTTAACAAAGTCGTTGACATCTCTATGTTAATACATTTGCTACAACGCAGTGTGCACATTTAATTGTAAGCAAGGACCACAGTCACAGTTTTGCTTTTGCGCTTATTACAATGGATCATTGGCTAATTCGTGCAATAGAAAAAACCCAACCAAAATGAAACACAAAGAAGTCTAAACTGAGTTAGTTAAGTGAAGCACCACCATAGCACATATCAGCATATGTACTTGTGTGGTGGTGGGGGAGGGAGGGCAGGCAGTGGGGAAGGGAGGAAAGACAAACTAGTACAGATACAAAGAAGGGGGGCATAATCAAATAAGTTTGAGAAGCACTGCTCGAAGGCTTGAACTAAAGGATAAGGATAAATTGGAAGCACTTTTAGGACTTCTATTTTCTCTTAGGCCTTCGACTAAAGGGTAGACCAGGGCAGAAAAAACACTCGAACAATGCTACAGGCATTTTAAAAAATGCAAAGGAAGAAAACAAATTACTTTGCAGGGAAATCATTTAATTAAAGGTATTTATACAGAATAAGTATTTAAGGGGGGGGCAGAAATAATTTTGGGCATTGTACATTGTTAAAGATATTGAACAAAAGTCAATGTTTGAGGTCCAAAATTTGATCTACTGCACAAGTGTCTTCCAGATTCAAAATCTAGATGCGTTTGGGTAGATTAAACTTTTTTCATAGAAAAGCATGTTTAGAAACTCCTAGCATAGAGTTTTGTAGATTCCCATGTACAGAAAAGAAAGTTGACTTCCTGGCCAATTTCTATGAGATACTGTATGTATGCCAGTCTTGCTGTCTATTGATTGAAGAGGAAGGCACCATAGAACTGTCAAAGCAAAGATACTCCTATAAGCCAGATATAGCCCAAAACTTCTGGAAGTGGTGTTGTATTATATCAGTACTGCTGTTGGAGTGAGTTTAAAAAGCAATCAAGGATGAGGGATGGTCACAACCACTGAAGAGGCTCTCCTAAGAGTTACTGACACAAAGAACAGATCTGTTTGCACAAGGCTGGAGCTAAGCACTGACTAGACCTGAAGAGCACTTCCTTTTGCCTGTGCTGTTCCGCATTAGCAGCCTCTGGAGAAGTGGCTATACCCCACACGGCCTCCCAAAAAAGATGAAGAGTAGCAAAAAAAATTTACACTTTTTAAAAAAAAAAACTGAACTGCTATAAGACAAAATTAACATTAGACACTTCAAACAGGGATAGAATTTCCACTTAAAATGGAAGCTCTGTCACTCTAGTAAAAAAAGCTGTACACTGGAGACATGAGCCAGGCCAGATCTTAGAAATAGATCTGCATTGTAATGGATAGCCCTGCACCACCTTAGTCTCTGGGCAACTGTACATGCAGCCATGCCCATAGCAGCACTCCCCCACCCACTCACAAAGTGCGTCATGCTCGCAGCAGCCTCCCACCCACGCACACGCCTGGGCGTCCCCTGGAGTCGCACCTTCATGGCGCCCAATATAGGATCCTGCCGACCTGCCACCCCCTCAGTTCCTTCTTGCTGGCTACTCTGACAGAGGGTTAGGAGGGTAGGTATTGGAATGGACATGAACAACACATCTCGAAGAACAACAGTTACGAGAAGGTGAATAATCATTTTTTCTTCTTCGAGTGCTTGTTCATCTCAATTCCAATCAGGTGACTCACAAGCCCAAGTTCAGGAGGTGGGGTCGGAGTCCTCCGCTGATTGGAGCACCGCTCTTCCAAAGGCTGCATCGTCTCTGGCCTGCTGGGTGATCGCATAGTGTGTGGTCAAAGTGTGCACGGAGGACCATGTCGCTGCTCTGCAGATTTCCTGGGTGGGAAGCTGCGCCAGGAACACCGTTGAAAAGGCCTGAGCCCTGGTGACGTATACAGTGATCGAAGGAGCAGGCACCCTTGCCAAGTTGTAGCACTCATGAATGCAGGATGTGATCCATGATGAGATACGTTGAGAGGAGACAGGAAGACCTTTCTGTCCGCCACTGCCACAAATACCTGGATGGACTTTCGAAACGGTTTCGTTCTCTCAATGTAGAAGTCAAGCACTCTGCGGACATCCAATGAGTGCTTTGCTCCCTGCCACTCAAGTGCAGCTTAGGGTAGAATACAGGGAGGAAGATGTCCTGGTTGATGTGGAACTGGGAGACAACCTTCAGGAGAAAAGCCGGGTGAGGCCTGCTCCTGGATGGAAGGCAGAGATGGCAGTCCCATGAACTCTTATTGACGACACAGACAATCTCTTCTGCTTGAGGTGGAGAAAATAGTCCAGTATTAGTGGAACTGAGATGAGTGTCGGAGCCGAATGGTGGTGAGCCGACCAGATTGAAAATCTCTTCCACTTGGCAAGGCAGGTAGCTCTCGTGGAGGGTTTCCTGCTGCCCAGGAGAACTTTTCTGACTTGATCAGAGCAAGAAAGTGCCATGGGTTCAGCCATGGTACTAACATGGCATGAGGTGGAGCGACTCGAGGTTCGGACGTTGGTGACGAATGTGATCCTGAGTTATTAAGTCCAGGAAGAGCAGCAGGTGACTGGAGCTTCCACGGACATTTCCAAGTGTGATGTGTACCAATGCGGGCAGGGCCAGGCTGGAACTATCAATATCATATCACCAAAGTTCATTCCCTCCAAATTTTGAGGAGCACCTTGTGAATGAAAGGGACAGGCAGGAACGTGTATAGGAGACAGCCTCCCAATGGGACGAGGAATGTGCCTGTGATGGAGCCCAGGCTGTGATTCAGGAAGGAGCAGAACAGCTGACACTTCCTGTTGTATAGCGTGGCAAACAGGTCTATCTGGGGAAAGCCCCACTGATGAAAGACTGAGTTCACTATGTCTGGGTGAAGGGACCAGTTGTGGCCATGGAACAAACTACTGAGATGGTCCGCCAACTCGTTCTATACTCCAGGGAGGTATGATGCTTGCAGGTGTATTGAGTGCTCTACACAGAAGTCCCAGACCACGAGGGCTTCCTGGCAAAGGGGAGAGGAGCTTGCACCCCCGTTTGTTGATACAGAACATCACCACGGAGTTGTCTCTCATGACTGATACATATTTCCTTGCTAGGTGGGCTCAGAAAGTCTGGCATGCCAGGCATACTGCTCTCAGCTCTCTGACCTTGATGTGTAGATCAAGAGCCGCCTGAGACCAGAGGCCTTGCATTCTGAGGTCTCCCAAATGTGCCCCCCAGCCCAAGTCTGACGTGTCTGTCACTAGTGAGAGGGATGGCTGAGGGCTGGTGAAGGGGATCCTTGCACATACTACCTGCAGGTCGAGTGAGTTGAGTAGCGGGCAAGGCAGGGTTACAATCCTGTCCAAACTGTCCTGGGCTGGCCGATACACTGATACTAGCCATGATTGAAGGTACAAGTAGCTATGTGTCCTAGAAGTTTCAGGCAGTTCCATGCTGCGGTGGCAGGGAACCACCTGAGACCTCGAATGATGTCGCCGAGGGCTTGAAATCTCGCTTTGGGAAGGAACGTCCTGGCCTGCAGAGTCGTAACTAGTTATTTTTGCGCCCGAGGCAAGAATATAAAATTGTGCCCTCCCCCAGGGCCGGCTCTTCAGTGGCAATTCAGCCCTGGGTCGCTCAGTCCCTCTCGGAGGGAAGGGCCTGCCACTGAATTGCCGCTGAAGAATGAATGAAGTGGTGGCGGTAGAGCCTGTGATTTTGAGGGGTCTAACTCATGATTTTTGACTGCTTGGGCTGGTAATGTTGCTTCCAAGATGGTCTTTGTTTCCAGTCCAGTTCCAATCCAGAGAGGGACTCACAGGTTAAGAGAGGAAGGAGGTGCTGGATATCAGCAGTGGCCACTAGGGATCAGCATGTGTCCTGAGAATGCTGGGAGTTCAGGTTTGCAGGGCAGGATCAGGGGTGGCAGGTTTGTAGAAATTTTGGTGGTGCCCAGAACCCGCCCCCCCCCCCAACTCTGCCCCCTCCCCAACCCGCCCAAGGCTCTGGGAGGGAGTTTGGGTGAGGGAGGAGGTCTGAGGTGCAGGCCCTAGGCTGGGGCAGGAGATTGGGGTGCAGATTCTGGGAGGGAGTTTGGGGATGGGAGAGGTGCAGAGGGATGGGGTGCAGGGGTGAGGGCTGTGGCTGCAGATGAGGGGTTTGGAGTGTGGGAGGGGCTCAGGGCGAGAGTAGGAGTGTGGGGGGTGAGGGCACTGGCTGGGGATGGGAATGGGAGGTTTGGGGTGTGGGAGAGGATCAGGCTGAGGCAGAGGGTTGGGGGATGAGGGATCTGGCTGGAACTGGGGATAAGGTGTTTGGGGTGCAGGAGGGGCTCAGGGCTTGGGCAGAGGATTCGGGTGTGGGGGGGATGAGGGCTCTGGCTGGGACTGAGGATAAGGTGTTTGGGGTGCCGGAGGGGCTACGGTAGAGGGTTGAGGGTATGGTGTGGTGGTGAAAGCTCTGACTGGGGGTGTGGGCTCTGGGGTGGGGCAGAGCTGGGGATGAGTTTGGGGTGCAGGCAGGCTGCTCCAGGACAGGGGCCAGAGAGGAGGACTCCCCCCAGCCCTTTCCCTGCCAGCAGCAGCGAGCTCTGCGGGAGGAGCCCCCCTTTCCTACCCCCCCAGCAGCACATTCACCCCCACCACTCTCACTGCATGTGCTCCTAGGGCCCCTCTTAGGTCCAGGAATCTCCCTCGCCTCCCCTGTGGTGGGTGCCGAGTGGTGCTGCGTGCGCCTCCTCCCCTGCAGTTGTTCCTGACTGTAGCCTCACTGGGGGTGAGGGATGGGGCTGCATCCTTGCCCAGCATGGGGCAGGAGCGGTGACTGTGGGCGGAGGGTGCCCCTGTGCTGATGGAGGGTCTGGCCGGTAAAAGGGAAGGGCCTGAGGGGGAAGGGCAGGCTCAGAGTCAGTCTGCCCTGGCAGTTGAGTTGGGGGGCACTAGGACCCTGCAGCAGCAGTTGTTGCAGGGAGGTAATATGAAGCAGCTCTGCTCCGGGGCCGGGAAGGGGGGGGGGGAAGCAAGTCGGGGTCGGGGAACACTCGGGGGAGGCCACAGGTGGGGCTGGGAGGGAGGGGAGATCACCTGGGTTATAAATATCTCCGTGCCAGCAGCTTTTTTTTTTCCCCCCGCTCCACCACTTTCTGCGCCCCTCCCGCAACTTTGTGTACCCGAGACAAGTGCCTCTGCTAGATGGTCTGCTAGACTTCATGAGGTAGACCAGAGACCTGGAGCCAAGAGGACCTCCTCATGGCCACCCCCATAGCCATCAAGAGCCGCCTGCAAGGAGGCCCTAGAAATGAGTTTGCCTTCCTCCACCAAGGCCTTAAATTCAGAATGGGAGTCTGATGGTAGCAGCTCGGAAAACTTGGCCATCACTCCACAGGTATCTGCTAATGATGGCCTGTTGGCTTGCAATTCGTAGCTGCAAACCACTGGTGGAGTACATTTTCCTCCTGAATAAGTCAAGCTTTTTGACCTTCCGGTTTTTAGGAGAGGGTCCCTGGAACCCCTGGCGCTCCCCGTGGTTCGCAGCATCCACCTCCACGGAGTCAGGAGGAGGGTGAGTGTACAAGGGCTCGGACTCCTTTAAAGGGGACAAAATAGCATATTTCATTCCTCCTTGCTGTGGGAGGCAAGGAGGCCGGGGTCTGCCACAAAGTTTTTGTGGTTTCACTTATATTTTTAATAAATGGCAGAGTAATACGCGAGGGTCCAGAGGGGGCGAGGATGTCCACCGTGGGATCCGCATCCTCTACCACCTCCTCTGCCTGGATCCCCAGGTTCTGGGCCACCCTGCACAACAACTGTTGCGGGACCCTGCTGTCCTCCAAGGCAGGGGCCATTGACGTGCCCGCAACAGCCTCATCTGGGGAGGACAAAGACAAAAACACTGGCCCATGACCCTGGTTACTGCCCTTGGTGCCCACGGGGGTTAGGGTTAGGGTTGCTCATGGGGCTGGCATGCCGATGGTGCTGAGGCTGCTGGTGCCGGGATTGTCAGTGCAGAACCCAAAGCAGCAGGCGGGGGCACAGGAGTCGTTGCCAGAGATGGATCCGGTGCCAGTAGCTGCACATGGGGGACAGATGCCGACGCGATCGATGCCGATCTGGATCTCGATGCCTGGCTCTGACCCTGGGCCTGATGGTAAGCCCAGGGAGTCCAAAAGGGCCACTGAGTCGGTGGCTGCCATTGAGGTGGCCACTGCGCTGGAGGAGGCTGGCGGTGTTGCCTAGATCTAGACCTCCTGCTGCTGGATCTGTCCAAACGATAGGACTCTGCTTCAGACTCCGAGGTCTCTGAAAAAGTAGACCACGGAGGAGTGGTGGTGCCAAGCCTCTGGAGACTGATGTAGTTCCCCCCCCTTGGGCAGTCTGCGCCAGGGAGTGGCGCGCCAGAGATGGGGAGCAGCGCGACATCATCGCCGGCTTGCCCCTAGATGGAATAGGCGGCATGGCTAAAACCAGTGCCTCTTCCCTCCTTGGGGAAGGCAGAGCCGTCAAGCAGATAAGGTCCTGCACCGCCTCAGAAGTTGCCAGAGTGGAGAGGAGTTGAACGTCCTGGCCATGACAATCCAGAGAGTGGTAGTGGGCCTGACTCGACTGGACCCCTTGCGGGGCAGGAGTCGACGAGCCCCTTGAAGCTGCCGGCCCGAAGTAGGCTGGGTGGGTGGAGCTCTCCCTGCTGCTGTCTCCTTAGATTTGGGGGGGTGGGGGAAGAGCACCCTCTCCCTTGCCTCTTTTTCTTGTGGGGCACCGGAGATACAGATCAGTGCCTACCAGAAGTCTTATGTTTGGTACCGTGTCAGTGCCAGGAGTCCTTAGTCTCCTTTCTAGGAGCCGACTCGCACGCCGTTGGCACCGGTGTGCCACGCACGGAGGAGGTGGCGATCAGCACGGGCTCCGCCGACCCGGGGTCAGATTGTAAGCGGAGGGCTGCCTCCATGAGGATAGGCCTGAGTCTCTGCTCACGATCCTTAAGGGTCTTCGGCTAAAACCCTTTACAAATGCAGCACTTGTCCTTTTGGTGACTCTCGCCAAGGCACTTCAAACAAGAAGTGTGTGGGTCACTTTTGGCATCAACTTTCCGCAGCCTTCACACAGATTGAACCCCAGCAACCAAGGCATGCCCCGGAGAGAAAAAAGTGGGGGGAACCCCCACAATGAAAACTTAGCCTTCTACTACTACTATTTAAGACAAAAACTACTAACTATATACAAATTACAACGGGACACTGCTAAAGGCATTTGGAAAAGCAAGAGCAAGGGAAGTTCCAGCTAGGCATCACTGGCGGTAAGAAGGAACTAAGGGAGTGGCGGGTCGGCAGGGCCCTATATTGGGCACCATGAAGGCGCGACTCCAGGGGGGCACCCAGGCTGACCTTATGGATGCTGCTAGGGGAAAAATCTTCTGGCTGTCGTGTCACACACCTGATTGGAATTGACATGAACAAGCACTCAAAGAAGAAGCAAGCTTAATGAAGTCAAGAGTGATTTTTGGCCATTCCCCACAATGGAGTATAAAACCTCCTATAATGCTGAACAAGAACTAAAGAGATTAATTTACTTAGCGCTATTATTAAATGCAAGAATCCAGACATTTAAGTTGCAAAATGTGTACAGAAAACATGCTTGGGTGTATTAAATATATATGCTTGTACTGTAATTCGGATCCCCGAGTCAAAATAATAGAAATGAAGCTTACATCTCAGGGCAGGATGAGAATGCAGATCAGGAAGTGATTATGCAGATAAAGTATGACCTGGAGGAAAAACTAGAACAATGACCAGGAAAGGCTCTCAATTATTCAGATATTGCTTGCAATTGTAATAAGGAATCCCTAGATTGGATGTGTGCTCTTATGGATAAGGTAAGAACAGTTTCCTAAAACAGCTTTTGGACAACACATTCAATTGGAATTTTTTCCTACTCATGTATGCACGCTAACTCCTGCCTTCAGGGAAATCACAGCTTCCTGTCATTTTAGAAGTGTACATTTTAGTTGTCTGCCTCATTTTTCACTGATTTAATTATTGTGTTTTTTCTGCATTATAAGCTAGGGAAGAACAGATGGCAACAACTAATTTAAAGCACTGTATCTGTTAAAATAACCTACCACTTCAGATTCTTCCACTGTAACAGGAATTTAGTTCAGATTTTTGCTCCAACTACCACCCAGTACCACTTAAGTGTTTTTCTAACACTTCCTAAAACACCCAGTGTACAGCAACATCTCAAGTAACAAATTATGCATACTGTCAAGTCACACTTTTCTCCCCTGGACAAGGTGACATTGCAGGTTTAGAACTTGTAATACTATAGCAATCACATGGCCTACCTCTATAAACACTGCTGCTTGAGTTTGCTCAGAAATAGACCAGAAAACATTGCCACTTCCTTATTGTCACATTGGGATTGTTGTCTGAGCTAAATAGCAAATTCCTTGTTAAGTGCCAAAATGATGCATATTTTATTTCTTGCAAATTTCTACCTATGCTTTTGATTGGGTGGAGGAGAGGCAGATAGCTCATATCTTCAATAGGAGATGACTATCTACTTTCAAGTTTTTTGGTTTCAACAAATCAACATTTTCCAACAAACAACAACAAAAAGCATTCCTTCAAAAAAATTTCCCAGCCATTCTGCTAATGAGATGTACATTAACTCAAAGAGCTTTCCGGTGCTTCATCTATCGTATCTTACGGGGCACCCTTCCCAAGCCATGCCAACTTCAACTTTTATATATTCTCATCATCTAACATGAATACCAGAAACACTACTAGGTTCAGCTATTAACTTTCAGTGAAAGCAGGCAACATGAACTTTCATATCTGATGGGATAATTATTCTGCTGCATTCAGCTGGTTAGCTATTTATATACGATAAAGACTATGCCATGGCTTATTACAATTTTATCTTGACTGGTAGCACTGAGGGATATTTGATATATCTTTTCATTGACTGTAGACTTCCTTCAGGTGCAAGTCAGGGTATATTCAACATTAGTGAAATCTGCACAGCACTGGTGTAGTGCGTTGCCTATGATCAGCCTTCCTACCTAAGCAGGACACTATACCATCTTCTAACTACAGTTTCCAAGTGATCTTCAAGGGAAGCCCCAAGTAAAGTGTATTAAAATAATCCACACTGGCAATCAGAAACACATAGCAAAGTTCACATCAGAGAAGTAGTCAGACAGATGAATTAAAGGATGCTTCTATCCACCAAAACCATCTGGTATTCCAGAAATAGCTTGGGAGGGGGCAGGTTGGTATTGGGCTTCACAAACTGCAAACATTACTCTCCTCCCCATAGGGCCTTCGCACATCAAGTAATTAAGGTCAAAGACAAAATCCTCTACAAGTCTAGGATAAGTCAACACAAAGCTCCATTACCCCAATCCCTGCCATAAATCAAAAGAGTCTCCCCATATCTTCCCCACCTTTCTCCAGAGAAATACAGATAGAAGCCCTTTAATAAAACCAATCAGAGAGATCGCTGGCCAACAGGAGAACTGAATTTAAACAGCTCCTCCAACCCCACATGATTGTACTGAAAGACAGGCTCAGCTCTTATGTCGAAATGGCCAGCTGCACACAATAGAATATTCAAAGCAACATACCTTGCTATATCAGAAAAAACACATTTTATTCACATTTCAGCTCCCTCTAACCATTTACTTTTTTTTCCCTTCATTCTACTGGTTTTCTCTACAGCAACTCATACATATTCTATACTATAGAAGCGATTTCTGAAAACACAGGCGATTATTAAGGATTGCACAGAAAAGTGTAATGGAGACCTGGTTAAAGAATCTCTAAAAGGTAAACGCTCTGGGATGGTAGGGGGTCTGAGTGTCTGGGCTAGGGGGGCCATGGCTGGACTCTGGGGACCAGAGAAACAGGAACTGGGTTGTCATAGGAGTTTAACTCTCTACTCCTGGGGGAATTTTTGTGTGTGTCTGTATTGTTACAGACATACTTGCTGACGGGTATTTTTAAATAAATTACCAAAATAATTGAAACTGGCATGATTCTATAGGTGATTTTGACAAATAAAATTTGCAGAATTTTAAAATATCATGCGCATCATTTTTAATTTTTTGGCGCAGAATTCCCCCAGGAGTAACATGCAAAGCAAGGGATGCTCAACTGAAGCTTCCAGTGCAAAGGAAATTTTGTATCATGAAATGATGAAGCACGAACACATGCAAGATCACAAAACATCCATATAATGTGAAATGGCTATCAGAATTTATATTCATATCCTTGAATATGCATATGAGATTACTTGTCACAAACCCTCCCCTGGCTTTTAACGAGACTTTCTACAACCTCTTCTCCCCACTACCTGCTCAGTGACACTCAATGTTTTAGTTTCTCTTTTACTAAAAGGACAAAGAAATAGACTACCAAGAAACATGACAGAAATAGGGCCCAAAACCGCAGAGACAAAGACCATGTTACCAAGAGTTTTAATGCGTGAAAGGATTTCAGCAAAACAGAAAAACATAAAGCTCTCGAACAAAGAGTGAGTGAGACATTCCCCAGGGTACAATCCGGACTGTTGAACAGCAGTGTCCCTTTAATTCGATGGCACCCTAGGGTCTAGGATGCCTTTTACACTGCTTTGCTGTCAGAACAGCCACACCTGGCCTGCTCACACAGCCTTCAGCATGCAAATTCACTCCCAGCTAAATACATAAGCACTCTGACCAGTCACTCATGAATTACATACAGGGCAACACCCACAAATTCTTAGTCTCAGCCTTGTTCCCCCAGAAATGTGCATCTTGTACTGACCAGCACACTACTGAACAATGCAAGCTCATAGAAACTCCAGCATTTAATTAAAGGAAATGATATCTGCACCAGCCTTGTTATCCTAAATGGAGTTTCCAACAAACTTTAATCCAAACAGAGAGGTTAAGATAAAACTATAAGATAAAATCTATCTTTCTGTAGTTAATAAACTTAAGTGATTATAAGTGATGATCTATAAAAATCAGGATTGGTTATAAAAGAAAATGAGTAATACACAAGCTAATACCTACTTAACAAGCTAGGTGAACTTAAAAACACCATACATTGTCTCAGCATACATTGTTGGAAATTTCACAGGCTGGGTCTCCTTCCAGCCTGGGACCACTCCCGCCTCAGTAGTTCTTTGAGAGTAGTTGATGTCATGAACAGAGACATGGAAGGACGAGAGGTGAGTTGGAGGTCACTGTCTCTCATATTTATATCCCTCTCCCTTCAAAGATTACTCCCTGCTGGGATGTAGGCAACAAGCTATCTCTTGTGGATGTGAGGTTTAAAACATTCCTAGGATGTAATGTACATTTCTTGTTTACATCTCCCCCTTGCTGGGGGATGTCCACTTAAGTAGGTGATGGCCCTTTAACACCTGTCTGGGATGCTAGTGTGCCTTTGTCTCTGAAAAACTGTTTTGTGGGTGTTACCCAGAATTACAACATATTTCAGTAACAATCATGCAGTAGAAGCTTATAATTTAGCATGAAGTGTCACTACGCATATTTTAACAGGATAATTATATTCAGCAGATTATGACTTTTCAAATGATACCTCACAAGGTGTACTTTGTACAAAATTTATCTTGTAAAAGTGGTGATCATAATAGTATAGTCTGTATCTGAATCAAATCAATATGGACAATGCTGAGATTGGTTATATGACTCATTTCCTGATGCAGTCATTTCATTCCTTCTCAGTGTATGCCAAAAGTTAATTCCCTTCCCTCCCTTCCGAGCACCCAACGCTTTCCTTCCAAAAGAAACTGCAGGTGTCAACACCTCTGAAAATTAATTAATTTAACGTAGTTATGTTCCTGAAAAATTCTACTTTAAGTGAGATTATGTCAAGTGAATCCAATTTCTCCATAAGAACTAATGTAAATGGGGGTGGGGGGGCTAGGTTCCAGGGAAATTTTTTTCGCCAAACAAGATTATATCTATATACACACAATGATGATTGTGAAGCTTGGTTGAGGTGGTGGAGTCAGAGGGTGGAAGAGGGAGGGATATTTCCTAGGGAATGCCTTACTGCTAAATGGTGAACTAGCACTCCACTGAGTTCTCAAAGGTTAACACGTTGTTGTTAATGTCACCTCACACTCTACAAGGCAGCACGAACGGAGGGAGGGGAGACAGCATGGCACAGAGAGAGATAGACACACCGTGTGTGTGTGAGAGAGAGATATGCATTGCCCCTTTAAGTACGCTGACCCCAGTAAGTACACTGCCTTTTTAAGTAGATCAGCAAGTTGAGACAGCAGCTGCTGCCTGCAAGCTCCCTCCATCCTGAGCCCTGTCGTGCCCCCTCCACGCGGAGATAGGGTAAAGGAGCGGGGGGGAAAGGGACACCCTGACATTAGCACCCCTCTCTGCCCCCCCCTTTGCACAGCAAGCAGGAAGCTCCCAGGAGCAGCTCCAAGGCAGAGGGCAGGAGCAGCACATGGCAGTGGGGGGAGGGACAGCTGAACTGCCCAGCAATTGATAGCCTGCTGGGCTGCTGCCACACAGGGAACTTAGGGGAGCCGGGAAGCTGATGGGGGGGCTGCCAGTCCACCCTGGTTCCAAGCCCCCACCAGCTAGCTCCAACACGCTGCTCTTCCTGCAAGCAGTGAACAAAGCATGTGGGTCCTGGCTCCTCCTCCTCCCTCCCCTCCCTTCTAAATGCCGCAAGCCAGCTGATTGCCGCGTTCCGGGGGCAGGGGAGGAAGGGGGAGCCTGCGCGCCGAATCCTTGCTCCTCCCCCCGCCTCCTGCCCACGGCAATCAGCTGGCTTGCGGCATTTTGGAGCCAGGAGGGAGGGGGAGAAGCGAGGACTCGGCGCGCAGGCTCCCCCTACCTCCCCTGCCTCCCGAACACGGCAAGCCAGCTGATTGCCCCGGGCAGGAGGGAAGGGGGAGGAGCGAGGACTCGGCGCACCTTCCCCCTCCATCCCCTGCCTCCCGAACGCAGCAATCAGCTGGCTTGCGGCGTTTAAAAGGGAGGGGAGGGAGGGGGAAGGAGCCAGAACGCAGCCTGCAAAGTAAAGGGGGAGGAGGTGGGGGGGAGAAGAGGTGGGTCAAGGGTGGGTGCTTGGGGGAAGGGGTGGAGTGGGCGGGCTGAGGGTTGAGCTCCCCGCCCCTGGTGCTTGCAGAGTAGGGGAAGCTGCCCTGGAACCTAACCCCTATTTACATTAATTCTTATGGGGAAATTGGATTCGCTTAACATTGTTTCACTTAAAGCCGCATTTTTCAGGAACATAACTACAACGTTAAGTGAGGAGTTACTGTAGTTATCTTCTGCCCATACGGAAAAGGCATCTTCATCTCTAGACGCGTTATTTTATTGTCATTTCCTGGATTGCAGCAAGATGCTCTGCACTCTTGCAGAACATGTCAAGTCAGAAGTAGTTATGTCCTATAATCAAAATAAGGAGGCAAAATTACTCTGGATTTAGACAGTCTTCACTTAATGATCACCAGTAGAATATGACTGATTGAAAAGCTTATAGTAGATCTCTGCTCCAGTCCAATAGGAGCATATCTGATGGAGACTGTCGTAGTTTGTGGCAGAGCTCTAAGAAAAGAACGTTCTGAACTGAAGGTCCATCACAGACTGCTTCAGAAATTTCTCATGCTGGTTTTGTGGCTTCTGACTTAAGATACCAGCAAAGAAAGCACATTGTTTGACAAGGTTAGGGGCCATAGACTGCATCCAACAAAGCCGGACATCAGTCCTACAGGTATCTCGCTTCAACAGAGAAACTGAGAGCGAGAGCACCATTCTGCTTGACTAGAGAGAACTCTGATGACATGTTGCCCCTCATCAATTTCACAAAACAGCACTTAAGTAGCAGCAAAATTTACTTTAGAGCACATTTAATGGCCTGCTGCTTCAAAAGGTTTGTAGGTTTGTATAATGAAGGGCTTGATAGTTTCTATGCTGGTCTATACAGACAGAAAACACCAGAAGGTCTCAACTAGCTCAGTCTGCATAAGACTCAGCCTATGAAAGGGTTGTAAAACTAAAAGGGATCCCCTTTGGAAAATTACTACTACTTAGGGATGTTTAAGCCATTAGTGATGTTACTATTAAATACAATAAACAAGTGTATGCTGCTATTTTAAATCCATGTCAAATCCTAGAAATGAAGGCTGAGTGTCACATCGAAGTTCTCCTAACTCTTTTTATAATCATATACAACATTGCTAATTAAATATTAAACCAAAGATAATGAAATAGAGCTTGAAATACCTATTAGTTACAGCAGGTACTAAAGGACAGATTTTGAGGAGGACGTTTATTCGCACCATTAAAGAATTTACTGGAAGCATCCCAACTGAAAAAAAAACAAAACAGGCAGGCATCTCTGGCACAGTTCCATCATTTATAGCTTTGACCTGTGATGGGGGCTAGAAATTTAGAGCTACTGAGTTGCGCACCCACACTAGCACGAACAGAACAATTACCAGACATCAATGGCAATCAAAATTATGACATTTCAAATCCTTTATAAAGCACTACTAAACTCTTATGTAGCAAGTAACACTCAAATTTCAGGCACACATGGGTATCAACCCATAAACTAATTGTCCATGAGCCTAAGAATAGAATTCCACAGGTTAGCTAGTAGAAGATAGAGACACGCTAGTACACGTTAAATCTTTTGTTTCAAATTTACAATAAAAGCACTGTTTTATTTAAAACCCACCATGGGTGTTATTAACATGCTAAGGAATTCTTTGAACTGATCATTGCAGTAATTCTTAAGCAATGGCTAATCTTCTTTAAATGGCTCACTAACGTCTCAACCCATTATTAAACTTTGTTTAACGTTACCTTCACTTTCTTTGCATAGGCTAGTTACAACTTCCATCTTCATATTCTGGGTCACTTTTGGAGAGATTAGAGATTAAAACCCTTGCATTTGTTGCCATTCTACTTCCAAAATTTTCTTTTGAAGTGATTGGTGCTTTCTTCTAACTTTTTTTATTAGTCACATACCAAATCTGGTCATCTGTATTGCTCTTTTCTCGAGAAATAGGTTCTTCTTAATGGAGAAAGCTCAACACAAATATTGTGCTTTAGGATAAGTGTATTCTCACCTCAAAATTTATACATATAATAGGTGAACCTCACAAACTCATTTCCTTTTTGTATAAATAAGGAATTAAAAGTAGGGTTTCAGCTGTCCAGCAACAATGCAACATGCTGTTATGCCATTCTGGACTGTTCAGGATCCACCCTTGGACATACGTTTGAAGCAGAGGCAGCACACTCAACCCCTCGATGATGGAGCATTAATGCTGTCTAGCAGCCTCTCTGGCCTCTGTTTACTTGTTCCAGAAAGAGCACCATTTGCTAAAGCTTAGCAATAATGCAACATCCTTAAGGGGAGCCAGAAACTCCATGACAAAAGATCTTTGAGTTGTGTAAGAGGTTCAACTGTCAAAGACATCCCACTCTCATATTGTCAGCCAATATTTTATAATATATCTAATTTCCTTGGATACGTATAAATGCAAACATTAAGCACAAATAAAAATAAGCCAGCCTGAAAGGATAGCATGAAGATGGCATTTCGTGCCTTACTAGATCAAATGTCAATCCAAAATAATTCAAACAAATAGGCAATAACTATTTTGATCCCTACATCAATGTTTTTCCCAGTTTAAAAGAAAATTGATTTAGTTAATTTTTAAGAAAAGTAAAAGTCAAGAATATTTTTTATCTGAAGTAGGGATTAGAGATTCTTCACCCACTCTCCAGAGCTGTGCATCCATTATCACAATGCAGGCAGCCGCATTTCCTGTGCTCTTGCCCTATAACAGCACTGGCAGTGCTCTATTTCAGCATCTATAATACTGCAGCGTATCCATTTCTTATTTTGACAGGCAGCAAGAGTCTGATCCATTTTACTACTTAATCTATCCTAGTGTTCTGATAACTTATTTGAAACTTTACCTACACAGACCAGGTTGCCAAAAAATCACTCTTTTAAATGCTGTGTTAAGCACTCATGAAAATTTAAAAATAGCATTGAGAACAATAATGTAAACAGAGGTTATGCAAGCTTTCCTAGTTTTAACAATGCACTTTTATCCAGACCTCTATCAGCATAGAGACTCTTCTAAACAGAGAATAGAGTGCAGTCAGAACACATGCTCATTGTGAGGGTTTTGCATTTTAAGTTATAATCTGCATTTCATTGTCCTGACTGTCAAGAATGTGCAAGTTGTAGTTGTAAAACAGCACCATGGAGTTGGTGAGGTACTAGTTTTCATTCATGGTTCAGGGTATTTGTAGGAAAGTCGTGTTCTGTGTTTCCACCAAAAGGAGGAAATGACGTAAGGAACTTAAACCGGAAGTTGCAATTATCCACTATTTGTTGCTTTGCTAAGAAAAACAACACTCAACTTAGTTAAGTAAACTATCCTACTGGGAAAGGAATTTGCAAGTCTTGTGTCAACTCGTCATCAGTGGAGATAGATTAAAATCATTCACAGACACTTCACCGTTTCATAATATTATGACAGGGGTATGACACACTGCTTCACTGGGAAAAAGTTTTGATGGACAACTAGATGACAAGGATTACTACTACAAACCTATCAGGAAAAAAAGAAATTATCAGGAACCTAATTAATGCTGATCTGAATTTTGTATTCCTGTACCACATAGCTGGCAGTCTGTGTCCATGGCAGACATTCCACTGAGGGAGCCAGGGTGCCTAAATTCTCCTATATTGGCTTGCAAAAGCAAGCATTTGAAGGAGGAACATGAGAAGAAACGAGTTTTTGAATTCACTCAGAAAAAATATACTGAAAAAAGGGAATTCCTCCCCATTCCCCCCACCTAATTTTTATTCCATCAGCCTCATTCGTGAGCCAACAGTAACTCCTTAACTACCACAACTGTCTCAGGGCTTGTCTACACAAACCTTCCATATGGCTCAGATTTTAAAATGTTCGAACAGCTTCCTCATCTTACATATTTCCTAATTGTTACGTAAAGTTTTCTGATGCTATTCATTTCACTCAATCACACTAGAATAGCATTTATCAGATATGCCTAGAGTTCCATAGGTGCCAGTGGATCAGTGTATTTTTATGATCAAACTCTTACACACACACACACACACTTGACAGAATAAAGTGATTAATGTAATAATTCTGGGAGAAGCACTTCTCCAATTGTTTGCAGATGAAGTACTACAATCTGAAGCTTTCCCCCTTCACTCCTGTCCCACAAAAAAATACATATTGTAGCAGAGATCAACTCAGCTACACCAAGAACCTAGGTCTGCAGGTCTGATAGCCATTTTTAGCTTTCTGATAGCAACTCTAGTTGTGATACGCTGAATACGGCAAACAGACAACAGTACAGCCAGTGAGCTTAGAAACCTAGACAAGAATCTGTTTCCATACAGCCCCAATTCTTGGACTATAATTTGCCTCCTTCATCAAAATTTACAGAAAACTCTACCAGGACTATTCTTCCCACCCAGAGAGAAACTAGACCAGGAAAAGAAGACAAAGCAGCACAGTCCAGATCCTCTTTTCTACCCACCAGTGATACGGAGGATTGATCATTTCAGATTGGTACACAGAACACTGCAAAGCTTCTTTTTTAATACACAATCACATTACAATATAAAACATGTTTAAACAAATCATACCTGTATGAAGCTGAACTTTCCCAATCACTCCCTCTACCAGGCCCAGACAGACAGGATTCCAGGCCAGAAGAAGATCAGTGGCTGCAAGAAAAATTGAGGCTTATAAGAAAATCTGAAATGTAACAATAGACGCACTTACATTAAAAACAGAACACTTTACTTTTCAGGAATTTCTGATGCACTGTGTAAAGAGTTGTTTTCATCATCATAATCTGAAAGTATTCTAAAAGACATAAGTTACTAACCCTTAATCAGCACTAGTAATTACTGTTCTGGATGAAACTCAGTTTTGTGACTTCTATCCAAGCCTCATGGATTCCCAGTAAATCTCAAGTTACTAAGACAAGCTTAGTGTAAAAACTAGTCCTGTTCACTATAGCATATTTATCATTTGAAACATGCCTCATCCAAGTGTCCAAGAGAGGGGAATGCCACAGCAATGACCGGCGCTCTTTAGTCTCAATCATGTAATAGCAAAAATTATCACCTTCCCTCGCAACACCCATCCAAGCTATGCTTTGATACAGACTATGAAATAAAATCCAATTCATCCAATAGGGACATGGTGCATAAAGAATATAATGAGATTACCATTTGGGGGTAGGCCTATCACCCTGAACTTTATGATCGGTGCTAGAATGATGCAGAGCCAGCTCCTTCCAAAAGGTGTCATTGTCACAAGCCAGCATAGTACAGTAATAAGTATGAAGGTTAGTTTGTACCTCAAGTGAGATGCTCAAGATGCACGCTTACTAACACTTTCTTGAAGTTTAGAAAACATCCTTTGAAACCATTTCTACCTCATTAAAGTGAAATTATTTGATTAAGGAAGACTACTTATTCCCAGGGTTTTATAGACAAGGAAAAACTCCACAAATCCTCCTCATGGTAGAACAAAGCAATGTGTATTAAATGTTTTATTCAAGTCTCCACTTACAGCTTCAAAATGTATCTGATAATAACGGATCACAATAATACTGTATGTACTAAATCATCCAGGGAACACGGCACACTGAAAAAAGAATCATTCATCCAGAACACTATGGGGAAATAAGATTTGGCATTTCTGTTTTCTATAGTAAGTTTTTTATTCCAATATTGTTTCCTCCCCACTTCAGAAGTCTTCAGTTTAATCATCAAGACGTCATGGTCTTTTGTGTTCCCAGTTAACACAGTCAGATTTGTGTCCATTTATTCTTTTGCATGGACACAAATCTGACATCAGGAATCACAACATTCAAAAACCAGTAGAACACTTCAACCTCTCTGGTCACTCTGTAACAGACTTAAAGGTGGCAATTTTGCAACAGAAAAGCTTCAAAAACAGACTCCAACGAGATAGTGTTGAACTGGAATTAATTTGAAAAATAGATACCATTAACTTGGGCTTGACTAGAGACTGGGAGTGGCTGGGTCATTACACAAATTGAACCTATTTCCCCATGTCAAGTATCCTCACACTTTCTTGTCAGTCTGAAATGGGCTATCTTGATTATCATTACAAACATTTTTTTATTCCTGCTGATAATAGCTCATCTTAATTAATTAGAGTTGGTATGGCAACTTCCACCTTTTCATGTTCTCTGTATGTATATGTATTTTCTTACTATATGTTCCATTCTATGCATCTGATGAAGTGGGCTGTAGCCCACAAAAGCTTATGCTCAAATAAATTTGTTAGTCTCTAAGGTGCCACAAGTACTCCTGTTCTTTTTGTAGATTCACTGAGAGATTCTCATATACTTTCCTTAGCAGCTACCAAAAAGACATGTCAATCAAGTAACTTCAGCCATTCCCACTGGGAATTTTAATCTTGACAAAGCAGAAGGTCTTACTTGACTGCTATCCCTAGTCTTAATACACAAGCGTTTCACTAACGAGGGATAAATTGTTGAACTGATGCCTTTAAGACAAGGACGGAAGCCTGACCCCATTTGACCTCTAGTGTATAATAGTACTAGGCCAAAGTTATTTAACAAAAAACTCTGCACTGTAACAAGTTCAGGGTTATGTTGTGAGCTTTTGTTTGTTTACTTGCTTTTTGCAGGGAAAGCAGGTGTTTGTTTTTGTGGTTTTTCTCTCTCTCTTTTTTTTTTTTTTTTTAGAAGCAGCTTATGCATGCAAATTGTTATTTTACAAATTTTTCCATTTTTGTTTTCAAATCCAAAGCAAGAGAAACTAAGTGCAAAGGCATGAAAAGATGGCTCCCATTTTGACAACAACCTCTTGGTTCCTATTTCCGCATAAGAACCGCTATCACAGTGGTGAAAAACAGGGCTTGTAAATATGAGCTTTTAAAAGAGATGTGTGAAAGTTAATTTATTTGCAACGGAACAGAAATGCAGCTGGTAACCAGTGAGAACTGTTCCACTTTGTTTTCACTTTCAGCTACTTTCTGAGCAGCTAGAGCATCAGTTTGCAGATCAGGTCTCATACTTTAAACTAGAAAGAGATACTGTAGTAACAAGATTTTGTAAATCTTCCCTCCTTTCTACTCACCTTACCCATCCAAAGCAATTCAGAGATCAAGCTGGCTTGTGCATTTCAACCAGATATTCACCAACAATCTCTAGGAGCCAGAGTTCTCCTTTATAAATGTTCATGTTATAGTGGAACCTCACTAACTCATTACGTGATAGGAAACAAATTGTGAGTTACTGAATTTTGGAAGCAAACATTAATCAAGGATTGGTCATTCACAGTAGTGAACAGATAGTCCAAGAATTATCTTAAAGGCCTATGCTGCCTCTATGCACCACAAAGTTTTGGCAGATTTGTATTAACAGGTACAATCTTTGTAAATATATATTAACTGTTTAAAGCCCCTGAAGGTTTACTTTTGAATAAAAATGAGTCCAGACTCAAAATTTGAAGCTGAAATGTGGGTAGTGTTATTCCCCTACACCATTGGCAGAACTCTTAAAAGTAATCCAAAAGAGATGATTAACTCCAGGGTTTTGAAGAAGGCAGTCAAAGTAATCCAAGATGATAATGCAACCAGAACTAACTGAAAATTCTTGGAGCCGGACCGATGTAACGAATTTATAGATTATTCTTTTATTGGGGCAGGGGGAGGAGGGTTGTGATTACAGACTCCGTTTTGTTATTGTTTTCACAGTAGTCATGGATTCCATCATTTTCATATTTTATTTACAAATATGGATATAGATCTTGACATTTGGCAATTCTGCACACTTAGTGCCTGGGACTAAAACTGACTTAAATGAGAACCTTGGGAACTGCCAAGATAAAACCTGGGATGCCTGACAGGCTAATAGAACAGAACTTCATTTAGCAAGTGATTTGTTGTAGTTCACCAATCTGCAGTTTCTCTGCTTTGGGGAGGGGTAGGGGAAGGCAGAGCTTACATAACTTGTTTAAAAGGATCGGTGCAAAGCAGATGCTTCTGTTTTTGTAGAGGCTGAGGCAGAAAAGCTGCACTGAAAACAAACAAGCAGCAGCTCTCTTCTACTAACATTCCCTAATTGCAGCAAAGCCAACTGGGAGGCACCAAGATAAGTATTTTCTATGTTATGTAATGGCTTGAAAGATTTCACTGTGAACTAAAGCATAGTTTTTCTGAAATCCTGCAATGATGACTATCATACACTCATGGTTTTATTCCTCCTTCTCCCCATGATTTTCCATATAAATTTACCATGAGAAACACTATTAACCTTAATTACAATTCTTATTCCAAGATTATATGCATGCACTCTAGGAAATAAGTTTGCTGTATTGGGTGAATGTACTTTGTGAGTGCTTGCAAGACAACAAGAACCTGTCTACATTATTCCTTCTTCTAGCAGAGAGTTCTCTAACAAAATCAGAAGTGCAGAGTTATTGCTCATTCCAGAGAGAATATCCACCCTCATTCCCTTAGATTTATAATAGATCAACAACTGATGAAATACTAATTAGTTTGTGAGTAGCAGAAATTTTAGTCACTGAAATTGATAAAGTTGTTCGTAAAACAACTCATATGAGATTACTGCAACAAGAGACTATATATCAAAGGTCTCTACAGTGATTTAAGAACATAAGGCTGTGTCTACACTAGACTTTTTTCTTAAAGTTAAAAATCTGCTGATTCTAGCAATGGTAACATAGACCAGCTAGCGTTTTAACCACCACACTGCCCAAAACCTGCCAGAACAGGGCTATACAATATGAGGATTAAAATGCGAGCAGCGAACAGCACCTTATTTGATCAATAACTCCCACTGCTGCTACTACCAATGAAAGCTTTGAAAATAGTCTAGACGAAAAGGCTTGAGTGTCCTGCAAGTGATTTTCAGGGTGAACCGACACTCTGGTCACATACAGTTTTCTGCCTGTGTGTGCACACGCCATAAGCAATGTCTTTCGGAAGAGATCTTTCAAAAACAGCCTGCCGGTACCACATCGGTACTGATGATCTTATTACACTTATCAGAATGTTAGGGGCCAAAGTGTGTCCTGGACCAAAGTTCCCCTCCCCTGCAGGGGTGCAGAAAGATGGGCATCAACCATCTTCTTGGTTACATTTAACTTTCAATAGTGTGTGAAAGAGTTTTATCTAGATATCTAATTTGTGAACCACCTTCAGACACTTCTGAGACAAGTTTACCTAGCTTCTTATACCCTATCCCTGAGTATGTAAGCATCTCCCAAGAATGACAGTTCTTGCTCTTCTTACTGAATAAAGAGTGGGAGTGTTGGTGAATAACAATTATGGCAGGAAAGCTTAAGCAAATAGATGGATTTTGCATTTAGTTCTGAATCCTTGTGAAGTTAAAAGTCACTTGTCACATCTGGCAACAAATCTTTGTTCTGCTGCTGTGAAGACTCCATTTCCCACTGTCTATGTGAATGTGAAATATTAATTATATATAACGCCTAATACATATAATGCTCAAAATTGTTAAGCAGCATTGTATGAAATAAGTCTGCAAAATTTGTATACAAGTCCTAGGATTTATATTAACAAGAGACAACAGCTGGAAACTGAAGCCAGACAAATTCAAATTGGAAATAAGGCACAAATTTTTAACAGTCCCGGTGATTAACCATTGGAACAAACTCCCAAGAGAAATGGCATGGATTCTCCATCTCTATCAGACTGTTAACTTGAACAAAGCTGAAATAGCCCTAACTACAGAGCTGCTAACAGGGCCTCAGTAATTAGTAATGTGAGGTGAAGCAGTCCTCTCACAGTTTGATTAGTATTTGCAGAGTACATATGGTATGCTCTCCATCCACACCTGCTAATCTTCCCTACTCTTTCCACCCAAAGAGCTGTCAGTCTACAGCTAATGCTGCTCAAATTGAATTTCCTACCAATGCATTCATAAAGAGTGTAGGAAAATCACCACATCAGCTATAACTCACATGCCTTGTCACCCCAGACCCAAACAGACTCCATTCTTGTGCTCCAAAAACACAGACCTTTTTTCAATTCCAACATGCCAAACAAGGTACAGTTTCACACAATCATACTGGAACACAACTGTCTCCTACTGTTCAACGCCAACTCTTCAGGGCAAGAACAGTGTCTCTACAGTTCTTAAAAGAGTAGGGTCCCCAATTCTAATAAGGTTTTCATATTCCCATAAAAAAATGGAGCTGTTTAATGCCTATTTTGTTTCAGTCTTCACTAAATAGGTTAATAGTAACCAGTTACTCAACACAATATTAAAGGAGGAAGGAATGCAAGCCAAAAAGAGGGAAAGAACGGGTTAAATTAACCTCCCCTTCTTCGAGTGATGGTCCCTATTATATTCCACTGAGGGTGATTAACAAACAGTACTTAGCTAAGAGGAGCGTGCAAGGGTGCAATGGAGGACCACTGTGCAGAACGAGGCATCTGTTGCAAAATCATGCACTACATAAATGAGAAGGAAAAATAGGGTTACCATCCGTCCGGGTTTCCCCGGACACGTCCGGCTTTTTCAGCGTTAAATGGCCGTCCGGGGGGGATTTCTAATCAAGTAGAAATGTCCGGGATTTCCCCCTTCCCCTCATGCAGAGTACGGCTCGGCTGATTGGATGGCGGGACCTGATTGAAAGCTGCTCGCAGCCACTGGGGCCTCTAGCAGCCAGAGTCCTTCCCCCACCCCGCTCCCTCCGCCCCCGCAGAGCAGCACAGAACAGTGTTTGAGTCCATGTGGAGCCTGCAGCTCTCCCTCTGCCAGGTGAGTGGTGGAGCAGAGGCTGCAGGGAGGAGGAGGATCAGGGCAGGCAGGGGCATAGAGGCTGCAGGGCAGGCAGGGGGTGCAAAGGCTGCAGGGGCAGGGGGGTGCATGGGCTGCGGGGTGCAGGGGCTGCAGGGTGAGTGGGGAGCAGGGGGCACAGAGGCTGCAGGGATGGGGGGTGCAGAGGCTGCAGGGCAAGGAGGACCAGGGCAGGCAGGGCATAGAGGCTGCAGGGGCAGGGGAGGGTGCAGGGACTGCAGGGCGAGTGGGGAGCAGGGAAGCACTTAACAACCCCCAACCAAGATCAGAGTGGGAGGGAGGAGGGGGAATGCGGGGTGCTCAGAGGAGGGGGCAAAGTTGGGGCAGGGACTTTGGGGAAAGGGTTGGAGAAGGGGCAGGGTTGGGGCGGGGCCAGGGCCGGGGGCAGGACCGGGGCCCCATGGAGTGTCCTCTTTTTTAAATGTTTGAATATGGTAACCCTAGGAAAAAGTGTGTACTAAACTCCACATACCCCCTTGCAGACATATGTAAGGGGATATGTGGAGTTTAGTACACACTTTTTCCACTTTTTTTAAGCACATCATGGAGCCCGGCAGTAGTTGAGGTCCCTGATCGGAGTTCCCCAGTAACCAAAAATGTCCACGATTACCCTGCTGTGCAACTTGCATTCATGGTCGGTTGCAAAGTTCCTGCTGAGAGCATCAGCAATCACGTTCTGGGTTCCTGCCAGGTAGGCTGCCGACAAAAAGATATGCCATTCAATGCACCATTTCCAGAGGCATACCGATTCCGCAAACACCACTTGGGGGCCTTGTGCCCCCTTGCTTGTTTATGTAGTAAACCATAATGGTGTTGTCTGAGGCAGAGCAAGGGCTCATAAGCAGACTGACGGATGTTACTACTTTGAAATGCTCCAGGAACGTGGTGCATAAGTCTCAGTGGAATACAATAGGGACCATCACTCAAAGAAGAAAGAGCTGAAGCCATCTCAAAACTGTTAGTAATTATCTCTGAGAACTCATGGGGGACAGGTGAGGTTCCAGAAGATTGGAAAAGGGCAAACATAGTACTTATCTTTAAAGAGGGGAACAGAGAGGACCTGGGAATTATAGACCAGTCAACCTAACTTCGATACCTGGAAAGATACTGAAACAAATTATTAAACAATGCATTTTTAAGTACCTAGAGGATAATAGGGTTATAAGGAACAGTCACCATGGATTTGTCAAGAACAGATCATGCCAAACCAACCTAATTTGTGTCTTTGACTAGGTCACTGGCCTACTGGATGCAGGGAAGCAGTAGCTGTGATCTATCTTATTTTAGTAAGGCTTTTGACACAGTCCCACTTGACAGTCTCATATGCCAACTAGGAAAATGAGGTCTAGATGAAATTACTATAAAGGTGGGTGAACAACTGATTGAAGGATCATACTCAAAGAGTAGTTTTCAATGGTTTGCTGTCAAACTGGGAGGAGTTATCTGCAGGGGTCAGTCCTGGGTCCAGTATTATTCAATATTTTCATTGATGACTTGAATAACTGAGAGGAGAGTATGCTTATAAAAATCTACGGATAACAGCAAGCTGGGAAGAATTGCAAGCACTTTGGAGGACAGGATCGGAATTCAAAATGACCTGGAGAAATGGTCTGAATTCAACAAGATGAAATTAAATAAAGACAAGTGCAAAGTACTTCACTTAGAAAGGAAAAAAATCAAATTCACAACTACACACTGGGCAATAACTGGCTAGGCAGTAAAGCTGCTGAAAAGGATTGGGGAAAAGGGGGTTTATAGTGGGTCACAAATTGAATCAACAATGTGATGCAGCAGCTAAAAAGGTTAATATTCTGGGGTGTTTTAACAGGATTGCTCTAAATAAGACACAGGAGGTAGTTGTCCCACTCGATTTAGTGCTGGCGAAACCTGAGCTGGAGTAGTGTGTCCAGTTCTGGGTCCACACTTTAGGAAACTTAGGGATAAATTGGAGAAAGTCCAGAGGAGAATAACAAAAATGATAAAAGGTTCAGGAAACCTGACCTATGAAGAAAGGTTAAAAAACTAGGCATATTTAGTCTTGAGAGAAAATGCCTGAGGGTTGGGGGGACCAGAAAAGAGTCTTCAAAGATGTTAAGGACTGTTATAAAAAGGATTGTGATCTATTGTTCTCCATGACCACTGAAGATAAGACAAGAAGAAATTAGCTCAATCTGCAGCAAGGGAGATTTAGGTTAGATACTAGGGGGAAAGATTTAACTATAAGGATAGTTAAGATCTGAAAAGGCTTCCAAGGGAGACTGTGAAATCCCCATCACTGGAGATTTTTAAAGACAGATTAGACCATCTCTGATAGGTGTATGTCCAAGTTTACTTGGTCCTGCCACAGTACAGTGGGCTGGACTAGGTGACTTCTTGAAGCCAGTCCTACATTTCTAGGATTCTATGGAGTCTATAATGAAAATACAACTCTGTAAAGAAGAAGTTACCAATAACTTATAGCAAATATTAATGAGAAATAAATAGAGTTTAACTCAACTGTCATATTTACTGTTAACATTCCAGTTATTAAAGAAATGGCAATTACTGTAGATGATAATTTGTTTCCAAAAATTTCATCAATAAGCTGTTAGATAAAAAAATTAGTTTGCTTAGATAAAACAACAAGATCTAATTGACTATTAAGGTCAATTGAACCTGCTATTTCCCTTGAAAACCCACAAAAGGAACAGTCTACTTTTCAGTTTCAGTCCATTTCAGCTCCTTCTTTAAAGATGTTATGCATGACTGAGAACTACAGCTGAAAGGATGAATTAGAAGTACTGCCCTTTTTATTTCCTATGAAAGAATAACATGAATGCCTGCAGCAAATGTAATATGCCACTTTTAAACTGGATCTTAAGTGCAGGTTTCGTAACCTATATACGTGTTGCTCTTTTACCCCTGCTTGCTTCAGCCTGGACACCACTAAAAGTTAGTTTAACTATAAACCTAATCTAACACTTTACTTATCACTAGCAGCAATACATACAGCTGAGGTTGCGAACTATTAACCTCTTTCATGGGCTCTTTACTTTCTACAAGATTCATTTTGCAAGCTCTCTCTGCCCAAAGTAGAGTTTGTTTTTTTAAAGATGGAAATGGAGTATAAACAAATTCAAATTGTGCAGATGTTGAAAACATTTTGGGGGTACTGTAATAAAAATAGGAATCACTTTTTAAAAGGGCAGGCTCGAAAGTATCAGAGCTTTGAAAAGTAATACATACACCAACCCAAAACTAGGGTTCCAGGAAAAAACAGTATGTGATCATGTAATTAAAGACCACCTTAAAGCAGATGTACAATGAGAATGCTTCACAAGCATAATTGACATTTTATTGTTTTTGAATACTGTTCGACCCTAGCAAAGTATCCAAAATAATATATGAATACCTAGAATTCCCATCATGCAGGAGTGGTATTTTTCAGTCACTTGCATCAAACTACAACAGAAAAATTGCTTACATTTAAAATCAAAAATGTTCAAGTTCTGATAATAAGTGCAGAGACTAGGATTCCTTCCACTTATTTTTAAATTTACTTTCCATTCTTTATACTATTTAGTTTTGCATTTCTTAGCTTGGTAACAAAAGTAGGTCAGTCAGTCAGTCCCAGTCACTTGTCTCTAGTTAATTTGACTTTGCAGTAGTCATGCAGTCACACAATAATGCAATGCTTGGGTTCCAGGCACTACCGACAAAACACTGGCTTTAAAAGCTTTCCATCATGTGCTTTTTTTTTTTTTTTTTTTTTTTTTTTTAAGTACTATTTTTTTTAAGGGACAAATATTTTTAGTCCTAGGTTTTGTTAAAAAAAAAAAAAAAAAAATTACTTTTCGTAGAGCTTAAAACTGGGGCCTGGTATCACCCAAGTGTTCTTATGTCCTGGAAAGATTTTTAAAAATATCCTTGACCTGGTTAGCTACACTTTTGTCTTCTCCTTAGAATCCTAGAATATCAGGGTTGGAAGGGACCTCTGGAGGTCATCTAGTCCAACCCCCTGCTCAAAGTAGGACCAATTCCCAACTAAATCATCCCAGCCAGGGCTTCGTCTAGCCTGACCTTAAAAACCACTAAGGGAGGAGATTCCACCACCTCCCTAGGTAACCCATTCCAGTGCTTCCCCACCCTCCTAGTGAAAAAGTTTTTCCTAATATCCAACCTAAACCTCCCCAACTGCAACTTGAGACCATTACTCCTTGTTCTGTCATCAGGTACCACTGAGAACAGTCTAGATCCATCCTCTTTGGAACCTCCTTTCAGGTAGTTAAAAGCAGCTATCAAATCCCCCCTCATTCTTCTCTTCTGCAGACTAAACAATCCCAGTTCCCTCAGCCTCTCCTCATAAGTCATGTGCTCCAGCCCCCCTCCTTCTTGACTTTCTATTGAAAAAGGCATTTCCTCCAAAGACTACTAACCTAGCTGCCCCTCCTCATCCTGAGAGGTGGGTTAGCTAATGAAAGCCACAACCGCAGAAACGCTAATAGTGTAAAAAAGAAGTTGTGGAAGTAATATGAATATTTAACCTCACTATTTGTCTGCATTCTTTTTTGCCTCCCATTTTCCCTCGTCTGTACACTATTTAGACTAAACTATTTCCAGTGGGACCCTTTCTTCATTCTGTAATGTACCTAGCAAACTATTAGCACAATACAAATAGTTCAGATTAAAAAAAAGCTATTTCCAAAAGCACTGAAGTCAGTGGAAGTTTACCTTGACTAAGGAGTGCTGACAAGGGCCCCTAGAGAAGGAACGTTGACTTCTGCTTATTTCATTGCTAACTATAGCCCTTTTTAATTTCGGGTGGAGGGGGGAGAGAAGAGAAACAAGCCAACTAACATGGTAAAATAGAAATACAACCATTTCCATTTTCTTGGGTGTGGCTGAGCAATCTCTCTATAGAAGCACAGAGCACAAGCAGGTACACGTCCTCACAGTCTGTATCTAGGCAAGTGACAGTATTAACTAAATGCAATTCTTTTATAACCCAACTACGATGGTTACTTGTGGAATTTTCCTTCAGTATTTGAGATGTGAAGCCTTTGGATGAAAAGCATATATTTAAAATAATCTTATTACATACAACTCATAATGGGTGAGAGTGAACAGGGATTTCTGTCATTTGCAGCAGCAGGAACATATTAAATCCACCAATAAGATTTTAAGTTTCCTTGTTACTATAACCAGTACTCAAATCTCAAAGCAACTAATTCTCCAGAAACAATTAACCTTTTCCTGATCATCTGTCACTGTCTGTTTTTCCCCCACCAGTTACAGTTTCTTACAGGAGTTTTAATATCCTTTGTACACAGTAATGAAATGAAGCTTTGCAGCTTGCACTGAAACAAAGGAATGCAATCTACTGTGGCAATAAAGGTTCCCTCCAAGTCAGCAAGGTACAACACAACTCAAACTGAGCTTTCAAAGAAGTATATCATAATTACCATTTGTGGCAGGACCCGGGTCTGAGCATCAGAAAATTCACAGGAGGCCCAGTTAAGCAACAATTCTTTAAGGATGCCAGTTTAATTTCCAGAGCTCTTACTGAGCACACACCACTGCCAGAGAAGCATCTGGCCACACTCCCTTCATACATACATCTTACCAAGCCATCCTAACACAAAAAGACAACTGTTAGGTCTGTACAGTTCCCTATCTTCATCTTACAAAAGTATGCCAGCCCCCTTTAAATGTTACAAGCTTTCAAAGGTGCAGATACATACCAATGGCTTCATTTCAAGGAAGCACTCCCTCCCAACAAAAAAGAGTGGAGGGTGGGGGGGGACTTGGCGGGGCAAAGTCCTAGCAGTAACACTAAGGCATAAAACAAGAGGTTGCAAGAATCCCTTCAGGAGTCACGGCCAAAGTGTACTACACATCAAACCCTTTATGGCAAGAAACAGAACAGAAATTTTACGTGCATCTTCTTCCCCATCCCTGACCAGTCCTAACATCCTCTGAACACAAAAGGCTCAGAAATACTTTGTTAACTTACTCCTTAATGAAATTAATATAATTACATCATCAAGAGATATTTACCATCTTATATATAAATTTTCTTGGAATAGGAAGACAATTACATTTCTCAAGGAAGAGACTAGGTTTTAAATATGTAGCAAGACTAGTGAAGAATCTTGTGTGCTTACTTTGTATTCCCAAAAATGGTTTCTACCACTAAAAAACTTCAAATAGCAAAGCCACATAAGAACACAGACTGCATCACAAATACATATAAAAATCAAAATTCTGAGTTGTAGACAACTTTATTTTGTAAAGAGTCCTACATACAAACTGTATAACGATAAAAAAAAGACAACACACAGTTTAAGTAACTGAAAGCAATAGTGTAAAATGACACTGATGAATAAATTAAAGTAATCATAAGATGGAGAAAGGAAAAGAAAACAGCATAGGAAAATTAGCTTTTTACAAATAAGTGAGTCAGCAAGAGACAGCAACTCAGACAGCTAAAGGAAGGATGCTCTTGATTTCCTATATAGATTCTGCTGAGTCAAGGGTGACAAGAGAAAGGGAGAGGACCTTTTTGTTTTTGTTTTTTTAAGTTGGACATGGAGAAGAAAGAGGGAATTACAGAAAAACCGTGTGAGAGGTAGTTCACACACTATTTTGAACCAAATCCTATGAAAGTGGGGAGCCAGAGTAGCCTTAGGGCAGAGTAATGGTTATCTTTCTTAAAGTTAAGAGCAGCATTTTCCATACGCAATCTAGGACACTGGATGTTTGATTCCACAATGAAGGAAGCTGAAGATATTGGCTTGGTGCAGAAAGCTGCTCACTTCCAGACCATGCAGGCCTTCCCAAGCCCATGGGGCACATATTTCAGTCTCTGTAGTGGCTTCTTTATTGCTTTGAGATGTAATTGGAGATGCTAGTGATTATATAAGAAAACATAGGGTTGGGCATTTGACCAGACCAAAAATAATTGTTCAACTGACCTGTCATATTATTAAATAATGTCAAATGGTCAAATATTTTAAAATAGTAATTTATTACAACAGTAACAAAAAACAGCAAGACTTTATGGCCTCCCACAAACTTATCCTTACATAGACACTTATGCCTGATTACAAAAAACAAGTTACTTAACTGAGTTATTTTAACTCAGAAAAATGTGAAACAATGAAATGAAGTTCTAAAAATAAAAAAATATTATTGCTACCAACTTTATTTTGTGCATTGCTTGGTTAGCATTTGAGTGAGAATGTTATTCAAGACTGAATGGTTACAAAATAAAATTAAGCAGAAATAAACTATATAAGAAAAAATATTTTTTTAAATACCACTTATGCTAAATAGGCAACAGGCCAACTCTGAAAGCATCTTATTGACTTTGCATCTTTTCCCTTTGTGTTGGTGAAGGAGAATGATTGAACCTTCCTCCCACACCCCTACACCCTGAGTTAATTTCTGTATGTTTGTCTAGTCAGTTTAGATTGTAAACTCTTTGGGGCACAGAACAGGTCTTTTAACTTGATTAATATGCTTTGTAAACTGTCACATACATTGATAGCCTGGTATACAAATAAAGATATACATACAATGTTTGTTCCTGAAGATTCTAGCCAATCAAGATGCTCAACTTTCAATTAGTTCACCTTTGTCCCAATAGGTGGCAATATCATATAATAAAAAGGGAGTGATCTAAACATTGAAGTAGGAGTGCTAACAGATTACACCATGATGCAACCAAAAAGGTAGGTTATGGCCTAAATCAGGTCCCAGATACTCTTGCTGCAATATCTGAAAATATTTGACCAAGGTCAAATAATAGGCAGTCAACTGACTGGCTTGCCAAGTCTAAACAGGCATTATACTTTTTATATTATTCTCCATCCCTTTACTTCTATATCCTAACATCGTATTTGCAGGGCCAGTGCAAGGAAGTTTTGCGCCCTAGGTGAAACTTCCACCTTGTGCCCCCCCCCCCCCACCCTGCGGCAGCTCTCTCCCCCCCCCCCCGCCCTGAGGCACCCCCGTGGCAGCTCCCCACCCCCCCCCGGCCTGGAGAGCCGTGCGGCAGCTCCCCACCCCAGCTCACCTCTGCTCCGCCTCCTCCCTGAGCACGCCGCCCCCGCTCTAATTCTCCTCCCCTCCCAGGCTTGCGGCGCCCAACAGCTGATTGGCGCTGCAAGCCTGGGAGGCGGGAGAAGTGGAGTGGCGACCGCGTGCTCGGGGAGGGGGCATAGGAACGCTGTTAAAAAAAGGGGGGACTTCTTTTTGGCGCCCCCAAATCTTGGTGCCCCCAAATCTTGGTGCCAAATACGGCCCTGTGTATTTGCCCTTTTAAGCACAGCTGCACATGAGCAGCCCTGGATGACCTGGGAGACACAGGTATCTGACATCTGTGGTAGCAGTTAAGATCAGTTAGGAGATTACTACGGTCAGTTCTTCATCTGACCACTGACTTGGCTCCTTTTGAGAGAGCCCTGAATCTTTGTTTTTCCCCCAACCCCCCACAACAGCAGTCCAGACAACCTAGACAGTAGTGAACTTCCAAATTAACAGAGCTCTGACTTTTCATTTTGTTCCCTCCCCCACCCACTCACCCACCCAGCACAAGCACATCCAGTTTTTAATTTAATCTTTAATTACAGCAGCTACTAAAGGAATTAATAGCCATAATATACTAATATAGCATGCTATTTTCATTAATCTAGGCTTGCGAAGAATCAATATTCAAAAATCATTCCTGTACTTGATACATGATCATTTGTATTTATATTAGATGTCAGATTGCACACTGATAATGAGCAGTTTTTTAAACAATGAACAAATTTTTGTTTCAAGTACACTTATTTTTATTTTTCTATCTGGGTGCCTGAATTTGGCAGAAAGTCCTGGGTATCATGCTTTTTCCAGCTCCCTCTATATGTCGGAATTCTCTAGGGATAATCCTATCTATAGCACTGCTCTTGTGCATACAATATGCACAGTAACATAATAGGAGCAGCAAGGTGAAGCTGATTAAATCTTCATCATTTTCAGCCTTTTCCATTTCCTGATACACGGTCTGGCACATGCTGTGTTCTTGGGGAAGAGGAAAGTGATGAAAATGTAGACAGAAAAAGGAGAACTTGTCCAGCTGGTCTAGCTAAAGTGCAGTTCAGACACAGGTATGTTCCATTTGATGAAGGGAAAGTAAAAAAAGGAAGAGGTTGGAAGAGATAACCAATGTGACACTGTAAAACAATTCTTGAAGAATACATTTAAAATATTTTGAACACCAGTTTGAAAGTTGCACTCTGCATGTGAAGATGTAGGTGTTATACATAACAGCATATTTGTAATGTATCAAAAAAGAGTTATGTTAAAAAGCTAGAAATATTTTGCCTTTCAAAAAGTTGATATGCGATGTAATTCACAATTTTTTTTTTTTTTTAAAGAACCAAAAGTGTGCATAGAACTTAGACATAGGGTAATATCCTGGCCATACTGAAGTCAGTGAAAGCTTTACAACTGACTTTAACAGGGTCAGGGTTTCACCCATGGTCCCCCGCACTGAAGAATTCAAGCTAAATTAGACAACATACAAAGAAAAGAAAAATGGGTTTACAAAAGTCATTTCACATGTATCTCCAAGTTCCAGGTTATAGATTTAATATGCTATAGTTATTTTTATATATGCATGCACATATACGGCAGACGAGAGAAAAAAAAAAAAAAGAGAGAGAGAGACTCAGCAGAAGTAATGAGTTTTTTGGAAGGGCTTTGAAAGCAAGGTTGCTTGGTTCAAAGAATATTCCAGGCATTAGACAGCATGAAAACAGGTAGGGAGACATGAATCAAGAAAAGGGACAGGGATCAGTAAAGCAAGAGCAGCTGATAGAGCACAGCTCACAAACAGTACCATAGTAAGAAGTTAGTATAGAGATGGAGGTGGAAAAGCAATGTGCAGGGGCACCTTGGAGATAAGAATGAGGAGATTCAGCATGATTTAGAATTTAAAAAAAAAACTAACAACATGATCAGAACTTACTGAAGTGCTTGCAGGATCAGGCCCCAAGATGGTAAGATCTTTGGGACAGACCTGATCTCTATACATTCCGAAATGCCAGTCTCGTTACTGAAGCTACACAAATCAGTTAGAAAGAGCTGGACAAAGAAGAGAATGGACCTCTGGCAAAGGCAGGCATGACAAAAAATGTTGCCAGTGGTGAAGGGAAAGAAAAAATATTTTTCTTGTACAATGTTTTAATAAGCCTTTCTTTAAAAAAAATAATAGTATAGCCTTTAAACATATAGTAAGTTAACTTTGTTTAAAAATTCCCCTACTGTCCTGCTATGCAGTGGCAAGACAGCTTCTCCTTTAAACTTGCATAAAGCATGAGTCATTCATTTCAAGTTAATGATTAACGTGTAGGTGTCACACCCTGAACCAAGCATGTACAGCACATTATTCTTTAGCTCTGAGTAAATAATTTCATCATATTTGGGAAATTCTTTTTTGTATATCCAAGTCAAACTCTAGAAGAGTATACTGTGAATGCAGAAAGGTCCAATGCTGCAAGAATTAAAACACTAAACATAGCATCAGAAGTATGCTAGGAACTATGAAGACAGTGAGACTATTATACCTTCACCCCAGAGATGAAGGGAATATGAGATACTAAAGTGATAGGAGTGAAGTTTGGCATACATAATTAGCTCCACAATTTTAATGCAGTTTTAATCCACTTGGGACTAGCATTTTTATGCTCCTGGGAGATATGTTAGAAAGTCTTGAAAGAGAGGCAGTGCTAGTCGGATATTAATTTTCATATTCGAACATACCAAGATTCCCATTGTCAGGGTCAATTCCAAAGTGTAGGATTATGCCACTGACTCAATATCCCACAATTATGTTCCATCTCCTCACAAGCTGGCATGTTCACACTTAGGGCTCGTCTACACCAGTGGTTCTCAACCAGGGGTACATGTACCCCTGGGGTACTCCGAGGTCTTCCAGGGGGTATATCAACACATCTAGATATTTGCCTAGTTTTACAACAGGCTACATAAAAAGCTCTAGCAAAGTTAGTGCAAACTAAAATTTCATACAGACAAAATGAGAAAGTAAGCAATTTTATGCCAACAATAAAGTGCTCGCCCGTTGGCATAGCGTGTCTTCACCAGACACAACGCAGTTGCACCGATGTAACGCATTAGTGTAGACTACCCCTCAGTGTCACTGGCACACAGCACTTCCTGCACTGTGGCAGTGGACAGAGGATTCATGGAGGGTACAGTATTAACAACTGAATCCTCTGGGTTTTGCTGATAATCATTGTTGCCAACAAGGTAAGTCTGCATAACTGTCTGTTACCAACCTCTATTTTCAGACTCCTAACTTTCACTTTTCAGGATAAAGGGTTACAAGACTTCACTTGCATCCAAATGTCTTTTTGATGAAGCTAAAACAAAAAACTGTTCAGCCACTTAGTAAAAAGGAAGGATGAAAAAATATATGCTACATACTGTGGCGTGACACTCCATAGTCTTCATAGAAATATTGTTATGATATGAATATGGCCTAAGATATATTTTATGCAAGATGGGTCTTGTAAGGTATCATTGGAAAGGTTATCATTTACTGAATGTGATTATCCAATTTGTATGCATGCATCATTTCTGTATCTAAAGTTAGGAATATTGACTATGTGACAATTACAACTGTGTTTAATTGGGAGACACGCACTAGACAATAGGTCATCAGCTTTGATGGGCCATTAGGAAGAAACAATAAGACTTGGGAGATATTAATCTCTCTTCTTCCTGAGAGGCGTTCTGGAAAGTAGCTGTGACACTAGTAGGTCAGGTAGTCCTGTCACCTGGGACTAAACACCTAAGCTCCTCCTAAGGCTGAAGGGCAGCATGGAAGAAAGCATGAAGGTGCCTGTGAAAATTTAACAAGGGGGCAATGAAAGCCAGCATTATTGGCCAGAGATGGAAATTTACTATCGAGATTTCAACAAGAGATGATAGATAGGGTGGGAAGGGCCTTGAAAGTGAAGACAAGTACCTTATATTTGATGTGACAGAGAAAGGGGAGCCAGTGGAGGAATGCAAATGAGTGACATGGTCAAAGCAATGAGCTAGGAACACAATCCCTGCAGCAGTATTTTGAATGATATTAGTTGGGCAAGACTGTATTTGTCAAGACCAAAGAAGAAGAGGTGCGGTAATCAAGCCATGATGAGGAAAGCCTTGACAAAAGCTTTAGCTGTGTGGATGATGGGAAAGGCCATATCTTAAAGAGGTTATGACAGATATAACAATATCCTGGACAACCATACTAAATTAAAGTTTAATCTTATTAAATTAAGTTTAAGTATTTCAGGAGTTCATTGTACTACTGAGGGACAGTATGTGTTTTCATGAAGGAGGGGGAACAAAGCCCTGCAGGAAATAAGAACAGTGGGGGGAGGGGGAGGATGTCTCTGACCTGCTCTAGTTGTACCCTTGGGCCAAGTCTCAGTCTCTCTGTGCCTCAGTTCCCATCTGTAAAACAAGGGTATCAGTACTTTCCTACCTCACAGCATTGTTTCAAGTATAAATACATTAAAAATTGATGCGCCCAGATAAGTACATAAATGGCCCCCATTTCTTCAGTGAGACAAAGAAACCAGTCACTTGCAAACTGCTAACTGTGCAAATAAATCTTGATAAGTCACTTTTAAAAAAAAATTTATACATTGGCACAATAGCCAAACATAAGTTTCACCATCTATCTATTCCAACATGCAACAGATACAGCACTTCCCCAAAAATTCTTGCAGGTGATGATGTGAACAGAGAGTCTGGAAAGTTTTCAGAAATACTTTTCTCTCCCAGTCTTCTCCTCACTGCATAGGATGGGAAAGGAAAACGCCTGGAGATTACAAAGGACTGATGAGTAGGGGAGGGTGGGGAAAGGAGAAAGAAGGGATGAACAGTCAGTAGGATTTGTGGAAATAGTTATTTAGCACAAAAGCTTCTGAGACAAAGAAAGACATTTGTGTAGAAAAACAGGGATTTAAAACGTAGAGTAAAAAACTGAATAGTCTCCGAAGACTGAAAGCAGTCTGTTTTTGTCAATGGAAGAGAACCCATATATGCATAAATAAATTCATATATTTGCTTATGAATGAAAGACTGTAGCTCCATCCAGGGTCTCTCAGCAACCAGCAAGTGAGTCAGGGATGAGGATGTGAGTCTAAAATTACAAGAGTCAGAGCTTTTGACGTACTAGATCCATTTTTATCTGCCCAGGCCTACTGAATTAATTCCTTGCTCATAAAGCTATCCTGAAAGTTCATTTAAGACAGGCAGCATTCCTTAATCATTAACAAGGAAATAATTTTGGTCTCATACTTTGAAGTTTCACTCACTCAATCTCTTTTTCTAAAGACTGTTTATTTAGTTTCCATACAGATTTAGGCAAAAAGGTACTACACACGGTTGTGAAAGGTTTATGCTGACAAATGGAGAAATCCATCATTAGTTTCTAATAAACTGAAGTAGCAAGTCACAGTTAAAATTTCAGTGGAGCTTGACAACTGTTTCAAATCTTCAATTATATCAGTCACATGAATGCAGTCAGCACTACTTGCTCTCTTTCAATTAAATTCTAAAAAAGATAGCAGCCAACCAGCTTAATTATCCTAGTGCCATTTTATGTCATCATATGCTTTGTTCTGGACCTCTGGTCTCTGGAAGTGAGCACACTTTTGTACCCCACGGTCGGGGGGGGAAGGAAGGGAGAGAAGAAAATCCTATAGTAATACCTCCCATATTTTCAGGTCCCTGTACAGTAACAGCTGACTGCATGACATCAATATCAGAAATGCTAGTGTTCATTTTCTCTTAAGATGCAATTTCCCTCTCATCTAAGTGAAGAGGGAAATTTTCACAAACTAGAACGTAGATCCCCATTTATAGGGCTTGTCTATATTTGAAATGCTGTAGTGCTTCAGTGTAGACCAAGGGTCGGCAACCTTTCAGAAGTGGTGTGCCGAGTCTTCATTTATTCACTCTAATTTAAGGTTTCACGTGCCAGTAATACATTTTAACGTTTTTAGAAGGTCTCTTTCTAGAAGTCTATAATATATACCTAAACTATTGTTGTATGTAAAGTAAATAAGGTTTTAAAAAGGTTTTTAAGAAGCTTCATTTAAAAAAAAAATTAAAATGCAGAGCCCCCCCGGACCGGTGACCAGGACCTGGGCAATGTGAGTGCCACTGAAAATCAGCTCGCGTGCCACCTTCGGCACACGTGCCATAGGTTGCCTACCCCTAGGGTAGACACTCCCTACAGCAACGGGAATTCTCCGGTTGACATAGGTAATCCACCTCCCTGAGAGGCAGTAGCTAGGTCGAATGTGATATATGCCATCATGTGCCAGCAATGCCCCTCTGCCATGTACATTGGCCAAACCGGACAGTCTCTACGCAAAAGAATAAATGGACACAAATCTGACATCAGGAATTATAACATTCAAAGACCAGTAGGAGAACACTTCAATCTCCCTGGTCACTCAATAACAGACCTAAAAGTCACAATTCTTCAACAACAAAAACTTCAAAAACAGACTCCAACATGAAACTGCAGAACTGGAATTAATTTGCAAACTGGACACCATCAAATGAGGCCTGAATAAAGACTGGGAGTGGTTGGGTCATTAAAAACCTAATTTCCCCCATACTAATTTCCTACTACTGTTACTCACACCTTCTTGTCAACTGTTTGAAATGGGCCACTCTCATTACCACTACAAAAGTGATTTTTCCTCCCTTGGTATCCTGTTAATTGAATTGTCTCGTTAGACTGACCTCCCACTTGATATGGCAACTCCCATCTTTTCATGTGCTGTGTATTTATACCTGCTACTGTATTTTCCACTCCATGCACCTGATGAACTGGGTTCTAGCCAACAAAAGCTTATGCCCAAATAAATTTGTTAGTCTCTAAGGTGCCACAAGGACTCCTTGTTGTTTTTGCTGATACAGACTAACACGGCTACCACTCTGAAACTCAGTATCAAAACATCATACATTCCCTACTCTATTCAGCATAGTCATACCATTCCCACTTCTCCACTCAAAAAGGGGTTGGGGTACAGAAGAATTATAACAAGACAAAGTTACCTGACACCAGCAAACAAAGAGCAACACATGAAAGAAGCCCAGGCTGGCCAACCCCTCCAATCAAACCAAGCTGCTGAGATTTGTACCAGGATGTTGTTCCTTGATCCTGCTTCAGTACCTCATCTTTTCTACCAGCCTTTGGTGCTAGGCAGAGCTACTAAGAGCAGCTCTAGTCTCGAGCTGCTTCTAGACTAGAAAAGAAATACTGGATAAGGTTACTTTCTGAAAATTATTTCAGAAACCATGAGGTCTAGAAATATTTTTAAGAGTTGTGCCGTAATTACGAGAATTGATTGCTTCAGCGTCCACTCTCAGTAAAGAAAATTTCGTATTCATTGCTAGCATGTTGATTTTTCAAGTTCAGCGATATTAATCTGACAATCAGAACTTCATTCTGTGATGTGCTCTCAGTGGACTATATTATGTAGCTTATGAGTGGCTCTTATTATGAAGGGGTCTGTGATATCTAGACCACTAACCCCTAAAGTTAAACTAGTTCCTTTTGGGATATTCCAAATGTAGGCCTTTACATATTCATAAGTATACATTACCTTTGTATACTACATGTTTAAGTAGTTTGCTTGGCTTTTATTTATCTGAATATCTACTTTTAGAAAACAAAAAATGTTGGCAAATTAAATCTAACTGTTCATAAAAAGTAAAGTTCCTCTATGTATTAGGCCACTTCCAAACAAAACTATTTCACCTTTAGAAAGCATCAGGTTTTATCTGAAATTGCTTAAGTTTTGGGATTCAATGCCAATGGATAACAAAATTGGGCCCTACTGCTGCAAAGACTGAAGCACATATTTAGCTTTATTCATGGCAAGTAGTTCCAGCTGCTTCAATGGAACTGCTCACAGTGTCTAAAGTTAACCATGTGTTTAAGTCTTTGCAGAATCAGAGCCCTTCCTGGCAGGAACCATGAACACCGCTTATAGTTTTTTAAAAGTGAAAAGAGACCGTTACAATGATCTCCTACACAACACAGGCCAAAAAACCTCATCCAATAATTTTTTGATCAAGCCCATATCTTCTTTGAGCTATGCATATCTTCTAGAAAGATAGAAACAAAGAAATTGAAAGTCCACCACTTCCTTAGGTAAGCTGATCCAATTGTTAAATTACCCTCACTGTTAAAATATGTGCCTTATTTAATCCGATCTGACTATGCCTTTTTCTGCTTGATTAGAGAGCTATTATCAAAAATCTCTTCTCCATGTAGATATTCTATAAACACTTGAATCCAAAGGGAGTTATAAAAGGGTATATTCCATTGCAGGGAATTACTTCAACTGCTGATATGCATCTATCTCCTCCACAGAAACAGGAGCCTTTCTGCAGCACCAATATTATAATACCATATATACTCGATCATAAGCCAGTTCGTTTATGAGCTGACCCCCTGCCCCCCCCCCCAAGACGGATAAGTAAAAATGGAAAATTTTTATAACCCATTCATGAGCTGACCCTATAATTCAGGGGTCAGCAAACTTTGGCTCCCAGGCCATCAGGATAAGCCACTGGTGGTCCGAGATGGTTTGTTTACCTCGAGCATTCGCAGGCACGGAGGTAAACCTAAGCAAACAAAGTGTCCTGGCGCTCCAGCTGCTTACCCTGATAGGCCGGGACAGCAACTGGTGGGGAAATTTGGGAGGGGGGGAGGGGAAGAAGCTGGGAGTCAGGGGAGTAACCCCTGTGACCATCCCCAGCCCGGGACCCCCCCACTCTCCCCATCCCTTCCCACCTTATCTGGGGAGGGCCAAGGGAGGATGTCTCTGACCTGGCTGGAGCTGCTCCGGCGGGCCAGACCTGGCGGCGCAACCACAGCATGTTCCAGCGGGCTGGGCGGTGTGGCCACAGCATGCTCTGGTGCCTGGGCAGCGCGGCCACAGCCTGCTCTGGGGGGTGGGGCCGAGCGGCACGGCTGCAGCCTGCCAGCCCCGGAGCTGCAGCTGCTTTGGAGGCTGGGGGGAGAGCAGCGTGGCCAGAGGTGGAGAGACTCTGGCCCCACCTCTTCCCTTCTGTCTCTGCTGCCTCTCCTTGCCCCCTCTGTTGGGGGGAAGGGCTGTGTCCCACCTCTCCCTCTCTATACCCATTCTTAAGCCGACCCCCACCTCTGGTGCTTCCCTTTTTTACTAAAAAAAATAAAAAAGAAAATTGGCTTATGAACGAGTATATACGGTAGTTTGTTTCCTAGGAAAGTGCCCTTTTTTGTTAATTCACATTTGCTCCTATAGATTCAATTACAGGGTAGTTCTAAAAACACCTCTGCTCTTGAAAAAAGGTATGGGGTGTTTGGTGACACCAACCAGTTAGAAGTTGTGTTAGATTGAATATTTTCTGAGTGAAATGTAAGACATTTTATATTTACCTTGAAAATACTGGCTCAGTACTAACAGCAGGAAAAACATCACCTAAAGTCAAAACCCTTTCTGGACACCCGTTTCTCCCCTCACAAATGTCTGATCCAAGAAGTAACTACAATCTTGTTCAGTTTGAGAGATCACAGTCCAAAACATTATGGTTGCTGGTGCCGTGTGTGTTTTATCCTTCAAAATTACTGGTCACACAATTCCTCTTAGCTGAAAAAGCTCTTTATAGCTTTCTCTCCCCGCCCCCTTTGAAGAAGACCACCTGGTTAAGGTTCTCTTGTCATCTCATGTTTTTAACTGATCAGTTAGTACCAAGGAGTTCCTCAGCTTCTACTAAGATATATCCTTGTAGTAAGAGTCATTAAATCCATATTTGTAATCTGCATGGTGATACATGCCAGGAAATCCTAGGTAAGATGTAAACAAGAACTGCTAACAATTTATTTTAGAACAAGTCAATAAATATTTACAACATATTAAAACAAAGTATGTTTTGATCACCCAGTAAGATTTTCATGCTGAAGACATATCATGGACAGTTAAGAATCTAGCATATAGTGCCAGAGTAATCTAAAGATTCTATATAGAGATTCAATAATGCTTTAAATCCACAAAAAAGGAAACAGCTACGATTAGAGAAAGCCTGTGTAAACACAAGCAGCTATCTCTCAGATTAAGGCATAATGTCAGCCTTCTTGTGAAGTCAAACAACTGAAATACATTCATTGCAATAAAGCCAATCCAGTTAAGTTGTTCTCTCCGCTATCTAAGAGATTAGTCAGGAATTTAAATTTCTATTGGTCCAAAACTTGCTATATATTCAGACCTGAAGAAATATCAAAAAGACATTTACTCTTAATACCTCATGCCCTGACAGTTTTAGGAACACTTTTACACACAGTACAGCTGTTTTGAAGCTCTCCCTCTCATCTCCACAAATTTACTGGTCCAGGACCAGTAACAAGTTTTGTTTCCTGTTAATGGATATACATTTTTAGACATCCTTAAAAAAAAATAATTAAGGAGCCAATTTTAATTTTTAAAATTTTAATAGATTTCCTTTTCCAAGACTACATACCAAGTTAAATAATTCACTGTTTAAAATCAATTTATTTTGATATCAAGTACTACACTTGACCTGAGTGTCTCTGCCACTTTGGGGTTTTCATATTTCTTTCCCTGTTGCTGTGTGCAAAAACATACACACAACAGAAACTGAATGCAGTTAAAAAAAATGAATATACTCAATACTCAAGCGGGCTGTCAAATGCACACAGTAAGCTAAGAGACATACTGCTGGCCCTGCCTGGGGCCCAGTCTTTCACTTATAGTAATCCCAAGTATTACTTTCAACAATAGTAGGTAAAGAGTTTCTAACATATGGCTGTGTTCCTTTAAATATATGAAATAGAGAAATCATTGTTTATTTGTAAAGGAACTAGGTATTTGAGAGCAGAATTCTAATAAAAGCTCTCCCACAGGATTTGTGTGATTTTGACCTGAGATAGTTTCTCAATTTCCTTCATCCATAAAATGGATATGACATCTCTAAGGATGTCAAGAGGCTTACATTCAGTAGTGTTGGCAAATTAATTTGAGCTCTTCAAATGGAAGGCCTCAGATACATACACATTAATATTTTGCATGGCTTATCACCCACCTGAGATTCAGTCCAAACCATACACATGTATTGTTTAAACAGAATGAAACTGCAAAACAGAATGAAACTGAAGCGTCTTTAAAAAAAAAAAACAATACATATTCCACGTGTAACATTTTGACAACTTATACAATTATGAAACATTTCAATGCACATAGATTATAGCTCTACTGTTTACTAACTGATAAAACACTGACATATAATCTGATTACTCACGTCATTGGGGAATACTGACCATTATAATGGCCACAGAACAAAGTACACTATTAACTTAAACAAAATTCAGACAAGTGCAGTGTTTTTTTTCCATGTATTATTACTAAAAGAAATAGCTAGTTACAGAAATACACTTCTTTTTTTCAGATCTACTTTACACATTTGAAAGTATTTTGTGTATGATCAGTTTCACTACTATCATTTTCTCCTGTTTGCAAAGGTTACACAGCAAGAAACAAGAAAGAAAAAAACTTTTAAAAATAAGGAATGCGCTGTAACCACAACAAAAATTGGCAAGAAGGCAAAGGGGCAGATGTAGCATCAAATTACTTTTCACTTACTCATTATTTTAAACTGAGTAGAGTTCAGATTTACAGCATTCCTTTAAATTTTCAGTCAGTAAGAATCCAATCCTGCAATTGTCAGCGTGCAAACAGACTGCTGCACTCTCACAAGGCCCCCCCTGAAGTAAATGGGTTCCACGAAACCACAGTAATCCCTGCAACGGACAGCATACAGATGATTAAAAGCCTTTAGGCCCCAAGAACATCAATCTCAAAGACTAGTGTGTGCAAGTTTGTTATTTTACTACTCATGTGCAGAGTAATAGCTTTCTACCCATCTGTAGAAAATTATAACTATATCAATTTAAAATTAGATTTTTTGTATGAACATTTATTCAATTAAACTATCCTTTAGACCAGCTTTTGTCAGCAGACATTTTATAAGTGGTAGTTATAAGCTAGTTATAGTGTGGTTTGTAAATTAAGATGGTCAGACCCTAAACTATAAATAAAGCTCCTGGACAAAATGTAATAAATAAATGATGCTAGAACAACATTACAACCCATCTCAAGTGAGCTGAAGCATGCAAATTAAAGTGGCAAGAGGGACACACTTTAATGCATACACACATAAGCCTGGCCAAATATTAAAGTTGTTTGGGGTGGATTTTATTTAAATGAGAATATGAGAGAATAATTATTTTGATACATGAAGATTGATAGTATTTGAGATTACGTATTTTGTTGCTAGAAATATTCTAGACATTTTTACATCTTTATAGACTAGGGTACTCAAGAGATGGTAATAGATTTGATTATACACATGCTTATAAAAATTTTCCTCAGTTTTCCATGGACTCACATTTTAGACAGGTATAGGTAGTAAGATTGAGAAGTAGCTAGAGTCCATGAGCAGCTGCCACCCTCTTCAGTGAAATATCCCAGCTATTTGAAAGTACCCAAAGTATTTATACCATACTAAAAACTAGTCAGGGGCAAAATATTTCCTTAATTTTAAGCCTATGTCTATTACTCAAGGATAGAAGGTTACTTCTTAGAATAGTACTGTATTTAGTAATATCTAAAATGACTACCCTATTACTGGGGGAAAGGGGTGTTGCCTATTTTTTTTTCCCTTCTCTCTCCTTTTCTCAGTATTTGAGTCTGAGTCCCCATGCTTCTTTACTTTTATGGACTGTATCTTTGAATATGATTAAGTGACACACAAAAAGTTGGTACTTGCTTCAAAATAGACTCAGTCATCACAGGAGTGAGTCTGATGAGAACAACATGCACAAAAGTACAAACCTGCCTGATTGCTCATAAAAAGAAAATCAGGAGAAGGGAGAGGGAATTGTTTACCCTATGTAACAGATAATATGCCAGATAACCAGCCTGTATTAAGATCAATAGCAAAGAACTGTTTATTTTGCACACTGTTTCAGTCACACAAGAGGCCTTCCTCATTTTCATGATGGTCCAAGAGGGACAGGAATCATATACCAGACTATTTCAATGGCACACATACAATTTAAAGAGAGAACACAATCTATAAACAGCTGGCAGTCACACTTTGAGTTTATTTTTACAGGGGGAAAAAATTCACAGGGAAAACAAAGACAGCTTTTAAACTGATTTAGACTATTAGTGACACCTCAACACCATCATGTGTGTGAACTGATGCATGATGTTTTACCCTGCCTATACTAGATTATATACAAGTGTTCTGTCTTGTTCTGTATTTTGTGAATGACTAGTTCTCTAAAACCATTGTTGAGGCTGCTACTCTAATAATTTATCAACAGCAAAACCTGACTGAAGCCAATTCCTGTCAACAGCAGGAAGGATTAAGAAATTCACCACTGGAATGAGATCTATCCTTGATGTACAATCCTTCATCGGTACAAGAATAAAAAATAGGTTGTAGAGACTGTCAACGATTACACAGCCATTTCAGCATAATGACCAGATGACAAAGCCCCCATTTCACTGGGCAATCAGCAGAGCCCACAACAACACATATCCCAGACCCCCAGGTACAGGGTTGTCTATCCAGCTCCCCTCATGGTGCTTCGATTCAGACTGCTGGCTGCAGCAGCATAATGAGGAAAGGTGACTGTAAATATTGGGTTATATTTTGCTAAGCAGGGGTAGCAAACCATCACAACCCTATTGCTTCAGGAGTGGAGAATAACTGATCCCTACAGCATTGTCAGGCTGCAGAGGAAAGAAGGAATGAAAACTCATGTTTATCCAAAGCCAGTGCTAGGCATAAACAGACAAAGCAATTTCTTAGGGCCCCAAACAGGTCAACGGAACCCCCTATTCCCTTTTCATTATGTGTTCGGGGGGTGGGGGAGGATATTCCTGCTTAGGGCCCCCAATGGACTAGCACCACCTCTGTGTTTATTAGTGCCTCAAGGCTTTCAAGATTCTCATCTCCCACCCTGTAAGCCCTCCAGCACTCAAAAGTACTAGCAGCCTGCCTGAATGGATCTCCTGCCATCCTCTGTCACCTCTCCACCCATTCCAGCCTGCCTGCCCGCCCCAAGTGGGTCTGCCATCCTCCTCAACACCTCCACACTCACCAGCCTACCCCAGTGGGTCAGCTACCCACTTTGTAGTCATCACCACCACCCTGCAGGTGCCCAAGTGGATCTGCCATCCTCAAGCACCTCCCCATAACCCCCACTCAGCATCCCATCTGCCAACCTCCCCATCACCCCACTCGCTACCCTGCCCCCCACATCCTCATCATCCCCCACTCATCACCCTACTCCCCCCCTCCACAGGGCTGCCTTTCCTCTTGTCACTCCCCCCAACCCTACCTGCCTCCCCAGTGGGTCCATGATCCCTCTCACCACCACCGCCGCCCCCCCCCATCAGTGCGTCCACCATCCCCCCCTGCTCTCCATCACCCCCCCCCCCGCTCCCCAGCCTGCCCACCCCAGCGGGTCCACCATGTCACCCCCTCCCCCAGTCACCACCCTTCTCATCACTAGCCCCACTCACCACCCTACCCCCCCCGAGCAGGTCCGCCCCCCTCCTGGTCACCCCCTGTTCACCACTCCCAGCGGGTCCGCCATCCTCCTTGTCACCCCCCGCTCGTCCCGCCATCCCCCCCATCACATACACACTCCCGCTTGCCACCGCGCCCACCCTTCTCTTCTCCTCCCCTCTCCAACGGGTCCGCCATCCTCCTTGCCCCACCCCCGCCCCTCCCCAGCGGGTCCGCCATCCCCCTCGTCACCCCCCGCTCGTCCCGCCCCCGGGGGAGCCGCCATCCCCCTTCTCACTCCCCAGCCTGCCCACCCCGTGTCCTAGCCTGAGCGGGTCTGTCGGCCATGTCCTCCCACCGCCCGCCCCCCGCCAGTCTCCTCACCCCACCTGTCCCCAGCCCAGCCCGCCTGTCCCCGGGTGCCGGAGACTCTCCCCTCCAAGCCGCCTCTGACTCACCGGGTCGCAGCTGCAGGGTACCGTCCCTCCGGCTGCACCAGAGCGCCCGCTCCCCGCGCTGCAGGATGTAGTGATCCTTAGCTTGGAACAGCTCCATGCTCCGGAGCCCGGCGGCGGGGCCGGACCCGGCGAGAGAAGCGGGAGGGCAGCGAGGAACGCCGCCCCGCGCAGCGGATCGCGGACTCCTGCTCCGAGCTGGGGATCCACAGCCCGGCCGCGCGCGAGACGGCCGGGAGGGGGGGGGGGCGGAGGGAGGGAGTGAGAGCGCGCGCGCGCAACCCCTGCCTCACTGGTCCACGCCCCACAGCCTCACCGCTGTCTGACGCTTCCCAGCCCGGCCGGGTTCCGGCTCCAGCCTCGGGCCACGTGATCCCACCCGTCAGCCGCTCACCGGCCTCTTAAAGGGGCCGCGCGGTCTCACCCAGCCCCGGGGGGGCTCCCGTCGTCCTATATCAGCGCTCCCGTGCGCGTGGCCGGCACCCCTCCACCAGCCACGGCCGCGTCGCGCCCCTTTAACTGTGGGGGTAAAGACCCCGGCTGCTGGTGGGGCCACCTCTGCAGCCACCGGCCCCTGCCCTGCAGCATATTATGACCCTCCCGCAGCTCAGCGGGCAGCAGCTCCGAGCCCCTGGTGAGGAAGCAGCAGCCCACCGCCAATCTAGGCCGGGTGCTCGATGGACACCGACAGCAGCACGCCCGTAAGCACAAAACGCGCCTCGCTGCGACCGAGGCTGCTAAACATCCCTGCGCGGAAGCATCACCCAGCGGCGGCAGATTGTGCGAGCGCGATGAAAAGCGCCTCTGGACAGCAGCCGCTCACCAAACACAGGACCAGTGACCTCAAGCTAGAGGTGGAAACAGGTAGACACCAGCCAGCCCGAAGCCCGAAAGGAGCAATGGTGCGATCATAAAAGAGAGATGGACGCAGAGAGGCACTGTCTCTGCCAATGGGTGAAATGCAGGAGAGTGCAAGAAAATGTTTCCCTCAGGTGATCAGCAAAGTCGTTTAATCAAAAAGCATTACAAAAAAAAAAAAAAAAAACCCTAAAACTTTACATGGACCTGAGAAAAAGGAGAGAGACCGCAAAGATGCAATGCACTCTGCAGCAACCTGAGTCAGGAATGGACTCTTACAACAAATGGGCACAGGATATAAACCTCCAAAGGAGTGAGCAAATTTTGGCTTAGATCAGGGGTCAGCAACCTTTCAGAAGTGGTGTGCTGAGTCTTCACTTATTCACTTTAACTTAAGGTTTTGCATTCCGGTAATACATTTTAACGTTTTTTAGAAGCTCTCTCTCTGTAAGTCTATATTATATAACTAAACTATTGTTGTATGTAAAATAAACACAGTTTTAAAAATGTTTAAGAAGCTTAATTTAAAATTTAAATTAAAATGCTGATCTTACGCCGCCGGCCTGGGGTTCCATTCACCTAGTTCAGCAGCAGGCTGAGTAGGGCCTGTGGGACCCCGGCTGGCAAGGGGTCGGCAGCCAGGACCCAGGGGTGCAGGTGGGAATGGGGTGGGTGGGTGCAGGAGCTGCCATTTGGTGCTCAGGGTGGGGGTGGGGATGTGGGGGGGGGTGCAAGAGTCAGGACATGGGGTGTGGGGGGGCTGGGTGTGTGTGGGAGGTGCAGGGGTCAGGGCAGAAGGCTGTCTGTGGGGGTGTTCAGGGGTCCGGGCAGAAGGCTGGGTGTGTGGGGGGGGTTAGGGGTCAGGGCAGAGGGCTGGGGTGCTCACAGCAGGGGGCTGGAGGGTATATGCCCCATTCCCACCCCTTTCCTGAGGGCCCCGTCACCACCTCTTCTCTGCTTCCTCCCCGGAGCAGTGAGCATGCTGCGGCTTGGCTCCGCTCCCCCTCTCCCTTGCAAGGGTGATCAGCTGATCGGCGGCAGGGAGGGGGAGGGGCAGGAAAGCACCACGCTGGGGGAAGAAGCAGGGGAATATTGGCTGAAAGATGACCAAGCTTCTGCCTCCTGCCCCCGCAGGAGAAATCAGTGGGCGGGGGGGCTGAGTGGGGCGAGGACCCTGGCAGGCAGCAGCGTGCCATCAAAAATTGGCTCGCGTGCCATCTTTGGCACGTGTGCCACAGGTTGCCAACCCCTGGCTTAGATCCACAAAAGTACTTAGGCACCTAACTTCCATTTATTAATTGATTTCAATGTGAGTTAGGTGCCTAAATACCTCTGAGGATCTGGGCTATTATATCTGTTTCTGACAGGCAGAAGTTTATCTCTTTTTTTTATAGTTTGGCACCATTTGTATAGCAGCAGCTTGTGTGCCAATAAGATATTGTTATGAGGTAGGTGAAACTTTGGTATGGGTTGAGTTAAAACCTCGTTGAGATTGATGGGTGGGACTGCACTCTTCAATTAACATAACCGTAAGGATAAATTAATCACAACCCCCCATATAAGACAAAAGGGTTATGTAAACCTGCCCAAGAGTTTTGAGTTATGTGGGTGGAAGGATTTTGTTTGTTTTGTTTTTCTTCTGAGTATTGTGAGTAATTTTGGGGATAAGAGAAATAAAAAGAGTGCATGGAAGGCAGAACAGAGAACCAGAGAGAGAAGGGGAAAAAAAACAGCCTGAAAAAAAAATCCAAGCAGAAGCATGTAAGCAAAGTGTGACTCTGAGAAAAACCTAGAGAAAGGTTCTGGGTTGGGGCTGTCTGAAAAGAAGCAAAGAATGACCATACTGGGTCAGACCAAAGGTCCATCTAGCCCAGTATCCTGTCTTCCAGCAGTGGTCAATGCCAGGTGCCCCAGAGGGAATGAACAGAACAGGTAATCAAGTGATTCATCCCCTGTCGCCCATTCCCAGCTTCTGGCAAACAGAGACTAGGGACACCATCCCTGCCCATCCTGGCTAATAGCCATGAATTTATCCTCCATGAATTTATCTGTTATAGTCAATACTTCCTTTTGTTTGTTTTAAACCTGCTGCCTGTTAATTTCATTTGGTGACCCCCTAGTTATGAGAAGGAGTAAATAACACTTCCTTATTTACTTTCTCCACACCACTCATGATTTCATAGACCTTTATCATATACCCCCTTAGTCGTCTCTTTTCTAAGATGAAAAGTCCCAGTCTTATTAATCTCCTCATACGGAAGCCGCTCCATACCCCTAAGCTTGGGCCTGTTAACTAAGAAACTACTTTTTTTGCCTTCGATTCCTCTTGCATTTGGAGAAACAGGATTCTGTACATTTCTTTTTTTTTTTTTTTTTTTTAAAAGGAAAATAAATCAAAGAAAAAAGCAGACCCCATCATCAGATTCTGCTCCCAATTGGAACATTTCCAGACCCTGAATTTTGACTAGCTGCTGAGGTCAAAAATGGGTAACACTAGTGTGAAAGTAGGCTCTAGTGTCCAAGGAGAGAGACTGTAAGCTGGTATTCCTGTTGAACCACAATGGAACTGTGAAAGAATGTAATAGATTTTAAAAAAAAAAAAAAAAAAAAAAAAAGTACTACCCCTTTAAGGGTTCAGGCTGGAGCCTACAACTTGCAGACTAGTATAATCAAGGAGAACTTGATCCTGCCCTGGAGGTGAACCAGGTAAATAGGAACAGGAAATAGAGTGGAGAAGAGAAGGCAGGAAGATTGCAGTGGGGCAAGATAGTTGTTCTGTCAGATATCAGATGAACCTTCTGAGTCAGAGACTTGGGTGTGGACTGTAAGTTTAGGAAGCCTGGTCCAGAGTCCTGATGAATTGTTTGTTACAATGATTCCTGTCTTGAAGTGTAATTTTAAAAGGGTTTATGGTATTCTATGAACATATGTTGGTGTCTCCGTGCTCTGGATGGTTAAAGTGAATCTATTGCTGTTCCACTTGAAGAAATTAAGGTGAGGGACGCCTGTAGTATCACCCTAGGGCTCTAGGAGTGTGTGGTGACTGCATATACCTTTTAGGAACAAGTAATGGAAGTGCTTGCAGAAATCAAAAATAGCCAGCAGTTAAAACTAAATGGAATTAAAACATGACTTAAAACAGGAGCTGGAGGTATTCCAAAAGGAACTAAAGCAGCATCTAGAGGCTTCCCAGAAAGAGCTAAGGATTGACTTGCAGGGAGAGGTCAAATCTCTGTTAGAGCAGCAACTACAAGGTGTTTGAATAGTTTTGGGAAACTCAACTGCAAAACTCCCAGGCTGGAATGGTAAAATGAATTGATGAGGTGGCCATCAATTTGACTGCTGGAAACTAGAAGTTCCTCCATGAAAGACTGAAGACTAAGCAAACTTTAGTCAACTTGGAGCTTGCCAACAGAGATGAGCTGCAGCAAGGACTTAAGTTGCTGAAAATTTAGCTCCAGAAGGAAAGGTCACAGACTACAGGGAAAAGCAGCTACCTGGCTGAGGAATTGAACGAGCCAACTTTGGGTAAGACTGGGCACTTAACAACACTTTTCTTCCCTCTGTGGGTTACAAACGGAGTAGAGGTTGGGTTTTTCCAGCTCAAATAATACAAAAGCCCACTGTCTCCCTGTGAGGCTTATTTGGATCAATTTAACATTATAGCTCAACTGAATGCCTGGGAAGAAAAACAGAAAGGGATGTTAACAAGAAGCCAATGTGGGTGGCCCAGCTGTGATTGTATTGCAGAATTTACCGACTGAAAAGAGACTGAGTTATCCAGACCTGATACAAGCCCTTGACATGTGGTTTGGAGCTAGCCATCAATCTGAACTGGACAGGGTACAGCTAAGAGCTAGAAGGAGAGGGAAAGAAGAAACCTCACCTGAACTGGCAGTGGACCTGCAGAGACTTGTGTTCCTGAAATACCCAGATACCCACTGCCTTGTGGGCAGTGGTGTATATGTGCATTTGGTGCAATCAGCTCATGACTCTCTGAGACCAGTTACAGGCTGTTGGGTCAGCATGGCTGAACTGGAGCAGCTAAGGGAGACCAAGATACATAGATGAGACTTTCCAGGCAGAGTAGAATGGTGACACCCTGATTCTGACAGCCTCTGTGTTACTGAGGACGATGAAAGTGGAGCTAAGGGAAACGATCCCATAGTTGGGACCCTGCTTCCAGCAAATCAAGTGTAAGAGCATAATTAGGCAGGCCAAAAAGGAATTTGAAGAGCACCTAGCAAAGGAGACAAAAATTAACAGCAAAAAAATGTGAGCACATCAGAAGCAGGAAGCCTGCCAAACGATCAGAGGGGGCCACTGGACGATCGAGGTGCTAAAGGAGCACTCCAGAAAGACACGACATTGCTGAGAAGCTAAATTAACTCTTTGCGTTGGTCTTCACTGTAGAGAATGTGAGGGAGATTCCCATACCTGAGACATTCTTTTTAGGTGACATATGAGGACTGTCGCAGATTGAGGTGTCCATAGAGGAGGTTTTGGAACAAATTGATAAACTAAACATAGGGTTACCACACGTCCAGATTTTCCCGGACATGTCTGGCTTTTTGGGCTCCAAATCCCCGTCCGGGGGGAAAGCCCAAAAAGCCGGACATGTCCGGGAAAATCGGGACATGCCAGGCCGGCCGTGTGGGTGCTCGGGAGCCGGGGGCTTGGGGGCCGGACGGGCCGGCGGAGCGGGGCTGGGACGGGGGCTCCGGGGCCGGGCTGGCGGTGCGGTGCCGGGCCGGGGGCTTAGGGGCTCCGCCGGAGCCGGACCGGGGACTTGGGGGCCGGGCCGGCGCCGGCGGCTTGGGGGCCGGGCCGGCAGTGCCAGGCCGGGCCGGGGGCTCGGGGGACGGGCCGGCGGTGCCGGGGGCTGGGGGTGCTCGGCCGGGGGCCCGGGGGCCGGGGACCGCAGTGCTGGGCGGGCCGGGGGTGGTCGGCCAGGGGCCGGGGCCAGCCTGGGCCGCGCCTCCTCCCCCCACACTCCCCCTTACCTGCTTCAGGCTTCCCGCGAATCAAATGTTCGCGGGAAGCAGGGGAGGTGGCGGAGACTTTGGGGGAAGGGGCGGAGTTGGGGGGGAAGCGGGGGCGGGGGCGGGGCCGGGGCCCTGTGGAGTGTCCTCCTTTGGGAGGCACAAAATATGGTAACCCTACTAAACAGTATGAAGTCACCAGGACCAAATGGGTTTCACCCAAGAGTTCTGAAGGAACTCGAGTATGAAATTGCAGAGTGTGGTATGTAACCTATCACTTCAAATCAGCCTCTGTTCCAGATGACTGGAGGATAGCTAATATAACACTGTTATTTGTTTTGTTTTGTCTTTTTTGTTTAAAGGCTCCAGAGGTAATCCTGGCACTTACCAGGCCGGTAAGCCTAACTTCAGAACTAGGCAAATTGTTCTTTACTATAGTTTCTATCAGAATTATCAGACGCATAGATGAACATAATTTGTTGGGGGAAGAATCAACATGGCTTTCGTTAGAATCTGTTAGAATTCCTTGAGGAGGGCCAAACATGAGGAGAAGGGTAATTCAGTTGATATAGCATACATAGACTTTCAGAAAGCCACTGAAAAGGTCCCACCCCAAAGGCTCATAAGTAAGGAGTTATGGAATAAAAGAGAAGGTCCTCTCATGGATCAGTAACTGTTAAGAGACAGGAAACAAAGGGTAGGAAATAATGGTCAGTTTTCACAGTGGTGAGAGGTAGATAGCTGGGTCCCCCAAGGATTGATACTGGAACCAGTGCTGCTCAACATCCATAAATGATCTAGAAAAAGGGGTGAACAGTGAGGTGACAAAGTTTGCAGATCAGACAAAATTATTCAAGCAAGTTAAGTCTAAAGCAGGCTGTGAAGGGTTATAAAGGGATTTCACTAAAATGGGTGATTGGACAATACAATGGCAGATGAAATTGTGTTGATAAGTGCAAAGTAATGCACCCTGGAAAACATAATCTCAACTAGACATACAAAATGATGGGGGTCTCCGCTGTTACCACTCCAGAAAGAGATGTTTGAGTCATTCTCGATAGTACTCTGAAAACATCTGTTCAATGTGCAGCAGCAGTCAAAATAGCTAACAGAATGTTAGGAACCGTTAGGAAAGGGATAGATAATAAGACAGAAAAATCATAATGTCACTATATAAATCCCTGGTATGCTCCCACTTTGAATACTGATTTCCCCCATCTCAAAAAAGATACATGAGAATTGGAAAAGGTACATAGAAGGTCAACAAAAAATGATTATGTGAATGGAACAGCTTCCATGTAAAGAGAGAGTAAAAAGGTTGGGACTTGTTCAGCTTGGCAAAGAGACAATGAAGGGCGGCTATGACAGAGGTCCACAAAATCATGAATGGTGTGGAGAAAGTGAAAAAGTTATGTGGAGGGGTAAATAACACAAGAACCAGTGGTCACCTGATGAAATTAATAGACAGCAGGTTTAAAACAAACAAAAGGTAGTACTTCACAAAACACAAACTCAACCTGTGGAACTCATTGCCTGGGGATGAATTGAATGCCAAAAGCAAAAAAGAATGAAATAAGTTCATTAAGGATAGGGTCTATCAATGGCTATTAGCCAAGATGGCTAAGTCTCTGACTGCCAGATGGATCATTGGGCTAGATGGACCATTGGCCTGACCCACTATGGCCATTCTCTTATATTCACTCTGGCCTTCCAGGGTAAGTTGGAAATGAACTAATTTATACATGCTCAGCAGGACTTGAACTTGCAGCTCAAGATCAGTGGAAGGAGACCATATACATGCAGAAAGGGTGTGCAATCTGTCACCGAACTTGAATCTTTCCTTGCAGCAGTGTACCAGAATAGGAAGTAGCCACTAGCAAGAAGGATGGAGCCTGATCACCAGGAGTCTTGTGACTACAGCTCTGCATCTAATATATACGAGAGGAAAGGGGATTCTAAGCTGATTCATGACCTTTATTGAACAATTAGACAAACTGATAAATTCAGTTTGTAAAACAAGGAAAGCTGACAATACAGGATATTCAGATGTATCCAAAACCCTGTTATCTAAACCTTTGCATTAGCCACATCCCTTCCCTGTCGCTGTCAGGTATCTCATGCTGGGGATCAAGAAAGGAATCTGGATGACACAGAGGTTCAGATAATAAAGAAGAAACGCCTGGGCAGGACTACAAAGAGGAGTACGAGCGAGCCCCTGGCTTCGGGGGAGGGCATACCCTCTGCACCCACCCACCCCATCCCATCCCACCCCACCCCCCGACTTGGGAGTGAGGCCGTGACAGCAGAGCTGGGACATCCAGTCCATTCAGGGGCAAGATGCTGGTGAGAGCTGCCGTCCTGATGGGACAGAGCAAAGACACTCAGCCAAGCCTCTGCTCTGCCCTGCCAAGCCAGCATCCGTGCCTCTAGGGATTGGGTGTGACCAGCCCTGTGACAGCATAGGGAGCCCTCTGCAGCCCCACTGTCATGGGAGTAAGTGAATGGGGCAGAGACCCCTGGCCAGGACTGGGAGGAAGATGAGCCCTTGTCTGCAGGGGAGGCTACCTCGTTGATGAATGGCTGCTACCCTCTCGATTATCGAAACTCCTGATTATCCAACTAAAATCAATGTCCCCCATGCTATTTGGATAATCGGTAGTATACTGTAATGCAGAAATTAAAGGAAACAGTTTAGTTAAATGCTGGTTCTATGACAAAATTGGCACAAAAAGGATTGTTATAAACTTAATGCAGGCCAAGACAACATGTCACATGTGTCTGGTGAAAGCCCCTCTCCCAGTTTAGGAAATGGGGGAACACCAGGCTGAGGGGGCAAAGTTTGGTGGAGGTACAAGGAGCAGCTCCACAGTATTGGTGTAGATCTGGGTAATTAAGTAAGATTAATGGTTGTTTGGCTATTGAGTGTGTAATAGAATTTGGTAAAATGCTCAGCAGTGACTAACTAGCTTGAACACAACAGTTATTAAACTATACAGGCTAAAAAAAGCTAGGAAATCAGGGTTCCCAAATTGAACCACCTACTGTATCTGATTTCAAGTGGAGACAATGACTGGGGCAAGGGCATCTGTCTGAAAATTACATTTAAAGACTGGACTTCCTGGAATTTGCATAAGAAGTCTGGGTGGCTGCAATAGGGGATGACTTGATAATTGGTCTGGATTTTCTTATGGTTAATAACTGTGTAGTTAATGCCAGGAAAGGTGTCTTACAAATTCAGTCTATGGACATTCCCTTTAAAAATATGGCCTGCATGAGACAAATGGTTTGTAGACAATTAGTTTGCAGTAAATGAGTTCTGCCTTCAGGGGCAGAAACCATTGTAACAACTATATGCTATGGAAGGGAAAGGTGGAGAGCGGTTCAAAACTCTTTTCAGACCTAGGATCGGGGTGGGGGAGGGGGATTTTATCTGCTAAAGTTTTAGTGGATCTGAAACAGGAACTGATACCTGTTCATTTGCTGAATGTTTCTGACAAGTAGCAAATATTTGAAAAGAACCACAGTTGCAAAATATGAACCAGTATATCTGGCATATGCTGGCGGCACACAGGAAGACTGACAAAAAGAAACTTGAGGCTATACAGATCAACTACCTAGACATCCACTGAGGGGCTGTGTTCCTATTATAGAAGATTTATTTGTGGGTTTGTAAAAAACACTGTATAGATTGGATGAGAAAGGCAAACCATTTCAGCAGTGAGGCAAAGTATGATATAGTATTCTCAGAGCTGAAAAAGGCCCTGTATTTGTGCGTGTTTCAAAACCCCTTTCATATTGGCCACAGATGCTAGTGCTTATGGTGTGAGGGGCAGTACTGACACAAGAACACAAAGGACTTTACATATTGGTGGCTTATTACTGCAAAAGTTTAGGTTGTCTTGAGAGAAATTATTGAAAAAGCTGTATAATGTAAGGGCACATGGGGACACTCTTTAAAGAGGTGATCTCATATGGTTCCACAAACCTAAGGATGTATCCAGGGTATGGGATTTCAGCATGGTTGCCCCCCAAATCTGATAACATAGCTGTGTAAGCTGAGGCTGCAAAAGTTGTTACAGAGGTGAATTCCCCATTCCCCAAATGGGCAAAGTCTGCCTCAGCCAGCAAATTCTACAGAAACAATAGGCATTTCTCAAGGGCAGATTGAAAGGTACCCCTCCTTGGTGACTGGCAGAAAGTCTATCAGGGAGCAAAAAGTTCCACAGAAATTTGGGTGGGAATAAAAATCTATTTGGGATGGTGATGCAAAAACATCTTGACAGACACTGCATATATGTAAATAGTTAGCCGTGTGTCATTTTAATTTGTTTGATTTGTCAAATTATTTCTTTTCTGGGAGGAATGGGGTGTTGAATGCCACCATTTTTTAGGCCCCATTTGGGATGATGAGTGAAATGGTGTTGGGGTGGGGGGGTTTACGTGCTGGGTGAAACCTTGTGATGCATTGGGTTAAAATCTAATTGAGAATTTAAGGGTATGTACTGTTAGGTCCAAGGAAAATGGAGTATAGAACAGGTTGTTTGGCCAGCTTAGCCAAAGTTAGGCTAACAGTAGTTGCTGGGCCATTCCTGTCTCTCTGTGAAACATGAGGACATGCTTGCTTGGGCTACAAAGAATTAGATAAAGGGCGGGGGACCGTATTCTTGAACCAAATGTACTAGGAACGGTTTGTTTGGACATATGGAGACTTGCAGTCCCCACTCCCTGTTTCTGTTCTTAACTCCCTCCTTTCTCCTAGTTTCTAGTGCATGACGAAAAGCTGATAAGAAGCTGCTAAGGCATCATGAACTGTTTGTACTGTCAAAGAACATAGATATGCATGAATATTAGAAGCTTTTAACTAGTAAAGGGGGGGATTGGGTTGCTTTAACTATGACGTGACGGAACTGTCTATATAATCTCACTAGTTATTGTAATCGTGGCTGGTTCTCTCAGGAGACGGGCCGCTCTCTATTGTTGTGTGCACTCTTCAATAAAGAGCTTGTATTGGACCTTGCTGGTGTTGCCTGTCTCTCACTCTGCGGTCAGACAACGAACCTTGCCGTCTGGGTTAAAAAGTCCCCGACAAATTTGGCGACTCCGCCGGGACTCGTCTGACTCTCCGGTGCGGGATCAGACTCCGAAGCAACGCAGCGCGCATCCTCTGGCTTCAAGGAGCCTTGCCCGGTAACCTGATCCCTGCATCGGTGATAAGGCGAGTTCTGTGAACCAGCTGAAGCCCGTAGAAACCCAGCAATGTCCACCTACCCGTTGAGTAGGATCCAGGTCTTCAGGGTTCGAGTCCCTGGGGAGGTCAGGTCTTCGGGGTTCGAGTCCCTGAATAAGGTAAGCGATCGCCATAAAGGGGTTAGAGTCCCCGGGAAAGGGGTTAGAGTCCCCGAGAAAGGGGTTAGAGTCCCCAGAGAGGGGTTAGAGTCCCTACAGGCTAAATGGGACAAGTCGGCAGTAAATGCCCGGGGGACGCCCCGTTGTCTCTGGTACTTAGAAATTGGAAGGAAATCTCTGGAACAACCGGTTTGACTAAATCTAAATGAGAAACTTATGCCAAATTCAATGGCCTTCCTTTACTACTCATTTGTCCCCGACTAAAGACTGGCCAAGGTGCGGAACCTTTTCTGTTGACAGGATGGATTCCCTCAGGAATATCCTGGTTGATCTTAGACCGGGACAAATGGATTATTTATTTGTATGGTATAACTATAAACCAAAAAAAACCTGCTTTCGGCCCCAGCTGGCTGTGAAAAAAATATAGACAGAGGCAAACCAAAGGCAGTACAAGTTACAGTGCTGAGATTACATTTGCAAAGCTTAACTATCCAGTGAGATCCAACAGTCTGCCTTTGAGACCCTGGAGCTGGTGTGGTTTGGGGAAGCCCCAGGCAGCCGGCCTGGACTGGAATCTCTGAAAGAGACCCCAGGGTGTAAAAGAACAGCCCTCCCAAGAGTGAGAAGTTAACTCTATAGTTGCTAGAAGGAATTAAGCAGTGAAACTTGGTAAGAATTTCTGTAAGTAATCCAGGCAAGAAGTTATTTAAGTGGAATTATTCAACTATGAATACGTTAGTCTAATTTGCTAAAGAACACTCCTTCTGTGTACAATCTGTATTTTATAAGTTTAAGATGAATTGGTATTGTTTAAAGTTGCAAAAACCGAGAATACTTTTGCCAGGCACAGGAAACTAGTGTTGTTTAAGGTATTTAGCATTTAATCCTTAAGGTGACTTAATGCTACAAAATTTAAAATGTTTTAAATAAAGACCAAAAGTTGTGGCTGCAGCAGGGTAGTCAAAGCCAGAAGAATATAAGATTTAAATTTGTTTTTGGGTAACAAAATAGCAGATAAAAGATCTGGTAAAGAGAGAGAAGGACAGTGCCCCTGGCTCTGTGTGGTCGAGCTGTCACTTTGCTGTGGGTGCATGGAGATTTTGTAAGCATAAAAGAAACAGTTACACCTTGTGTAGAAATTGATGTGGCTAGTGTTGTAGAAATTGAATTGTGGAGAGGATGTGCATTTTCCCCAGAACATGTGCAGTGTATATTGAAGCAGAGGTAAAAGAAATGCAAACTTGCCAATATAGGTTGTGTTGTCTTTTTCAGATCACTGTGTGTTTGAAAGCAGAAGTTAGAAGTAAAATGCAATCAAAAGTCTAGGAAAGTTAATTGTGTCCTTTTTTAAAGTAAGAATCTTTAAGCTGTGGATAGCTTTGGATCTGGAAGCAAGCTAAAAAGCATCTGTATTAATGCAATTTTCTAACTAATAAGGTAGAAGCCACTGAAACCTGGGCTGCCTATGAAACAAATACAAGGAAATATGGGGTAATTCCTCTGTTTTGCCTAAAATCAACAAGAGTATGTGTATATAAAGGAAATATTTTAAGTAATTAATGTCTTTCAAATCATCAGAGAAAACGGATGCCAGCTAAACAGCATTCAAGGTACCATGCATTTACTAGTACAACAGAAATTATTTTTGTGTTCTATGTCCTGTCTTGTGAAGTTTGTCTAGTGGCCAGAATTGTTGTGTTTAATATTTTCATAAGACAGTCGAGTTCAAAATTAAATAAAAGAGTTAAATAAAAAAGCAGATACTTGTTTTATTCAACTTAGAATACAAAGTGTTTAAATAAATAAAAAAAAATGTAATATACTAAAGTCTAATACATTTGCTTAAGTAAAAAAAAAAGGCTTCATTGGTCAAATCTTTTAATTAAAAAAAATGTTGTTAAAATTTGCATATCAACAGTCTTTGGAAGCAAGGACATGGAAGGTTAACCCACTCCCCATATTGCCCATGGGATCCTTCTGGCTACCTCAGATTTCTAGCTAGAGGGCTGGGGAGGGAGGAAAGCTATTGGACACAAGAGGTTGTACCGAGTGGACTCCTCAAAGGTGGGTGTGCTTGTCCTGGTTTGTTGCTCCAAAGCTCTGTATAGAAGTTATTTTACTGGGAAGGGTGTACATGGCATACATTGAATAATAAGACTAATGTACTGTATAATAGCAATGTGTATGTGTTCATTGTTGAAAAAAGGTGTATGAGTGAAAAGTGAAAGTTTCCTTTGTAGGTTAAAAGAAGCCAAGAAGGGGAGAAGGAAAAAGAACAGAACGAGTTAACTGGAAAAAAAAATAGCTAGCAAGCTCAGTCTAAAGATAAGATGCTGGCCCATCCAAGGGCACTGCCCACAGCTAAGACTTGGCTGACAGCCAAGAAAAAGGGGGGCCTGAATGTGCCCAAGCAGCTGGAAAATCTGCAAAACACTGCCAGGCATTAATGAAATGTGTTAGGTTTTTCTCACAGGTAAAGAAGTGCTACCTAAAGACCGTAGCAGCCCTGCCATTCATTGAAACCAGGAGACTGAGTCTACGTAAAGTCCATCAACGAAAGACTGCTTTGACTCCATGCTAGAAAGGCCCTTTCCAAGTGCTGTTAACCAGCGACACTGCTGTGAAGTGCCAAGGACTACCTACCTGGACTCATGTTTCTTACTGCAAAAAGACCCCTCCACCTCGGGAGGACTCTCCGACTGATGATCAGCCTATTCCTCCTTCTAACTCTGCTGTGCCTTCTGGACAGCAGGGAAAAGAAAAAAAAGACAAGGTGAAGTGCTAGTAACCTCTCCCTTGTCCACTGACAGACCTACTGTGCCTTTGGATTTGTTCCTAAAAGAAGCAAAACCCATTACAGGGTGATGTGCTAGTAACCTCTCCCCTGTATGATGCTGAACCATGACTGTTTCAGAAAAAGAGAAGAAGGAACACTTGCTCCATTGAAACCACCAAAGTTCAGGAATTCCTGATTACAAAAAAAAAAATTAAGAACTGACCCTGGTGAAGAAACAAAGAATTACACACTGGCAGGAAGAAACTTGTGGGACCCATGCTTGGGAATGTGGTTTTGATTGGATTTTGGGGTTTATTCTACAGGCTGCGCCCTGTGTTTTGAATAAGTCCTTCAGCATGTATTGCCCTCCCTAATTGGATTTTAAATGCAAAAAGGGCTGCTATTAGATTAGCACAATAGAGGGTTTGGGTTATTTCCTCTAGAAAGAAGAGAGACTTGACCGGATCCCTATGGGATAGGGCCAATAGTACAGCAGCAGTTTAAAATATTTTAAGAACCAAAAACATGATAAGAAATTAGGGCAACTAAAGAAGGCCACAAGCCTTATTTGTGGAGCACAGCTAACCCAGGTACAGGCTGGAATTGGTGAGTTACATGTTATCTCCGCCCTTAGTACTATGACCCAGAAGTTGCTGATAGAGATGGTATTGAATATCACTGAGGCTGGGAAGGCATTGCAGTGGGATCTAGCATGTTCAGGCTTGGCCCACTGCCCTTACAGACACATCAGGAGTACCATCTGATCTGTGGCCATGGAGAAATACTTGGAGACTTTCCTGGTGGAAGTGCGGACATTCTCAATGCTCCTTCCAAGCATATGGACCGGTTAGGGAGGTGTGGGCTCCCACATACCGAATCCTGCCGGGTCCATGGGGAGGATGCATGTGGGATTGGGTAATTCACCGAGACATCTGGGAAATTAGACTAACGCTGATGCCCTGGTGGACTTGGCAACTGCACAGAGAAAACTAAGGCAGATGGTTCTCCAGAACCACTTGGCTCTAGATATTTTACTGGCCTCTCAGAGAGGAACATGTGCATTAATTGGACAAGAATGCTGTGTGTATGTCCCAGATGTTTATAATGCCACTTGGGAAAGAGCAAACCACCTTATGGAGGTAGCAAAGGACCACGGAGGGAAGCGAATTGAATCCTGGTGGAGTAACCTGTTCAATTGGATTCCAGATATAGGTGGTTGGCTCCATAATGTACTCCGAAGCGCCGTTGTAATTATATGCGGCTTACTGGCCTTGTATGTTATAATAAAAGTTGAAAGTTGGATGGGCGCCAAGGTGTGTTCTGCCCAAAAGTAACCAACCCCAGTCTTTCTGCTCAGTAGTTGTCCCAGGAGTCCCTTCGAGGTACTCCAGGGACAAAGGGGGGACTGTTAGGTCCAAGGAAAATGGAGTATAGAACAGGTTGTTTGGCCAGCTTAGCCAAAGTTAGGCTAACAGTAGTTGCTGGGCCATTCCTGTCTCTCTGTGAAACATGAGGACATGCTTGCTTGGGCTACAAAGAATTAGATAAAGGGCGGGGGACCGTATTCTTGAACCAAATGTACTAGGAACGGTTTGTTTGGACATATGGAGACTTGCAGTCCCCACTCCCTGTTTCTGTTCTTAACTCCCTCCTTTCTCCTAGTTTCTAGTGCATGACGAAAAGCTGATAAGAAGCTGCTAAGGCATCATGAACTGTTTGTACTGTCAAAGAACATAGATATGCATGAATATTAGAAGCTTTTAACTAGTAAAGGGGGGGATTGGGTTGCTTTAACTATGACGTGACGGAACTGTCTATATAATCTCACTAGTTATTGTAATCGTGGCTGGTTCTCTCAGGAGACGGGCCGCTCTCTATTGTTGTGTGCACTCTTCAATAAAGAGCTTGTATTGGACCTTGCTGGTGTTGCCTGTCTCTCACTCTGCGGTCAGACAACGAACCTTGCCGTCTGGGTTAAAAAGTCCCCGACAGTATGCACCCTTCAATTAACATAATTGTAAGGATAAATTCATCACAATGCCCCACCTATGACAAACGTGTAATGTGAACTGCCCAGCACTATGTGAACAGTGGGGTTTTTGGTGTGGATGGGGGTGTGGACATGAGCAGAACAGAGAGATAGACAGACAGTCTGAGGAAATCCAAGCAGAATGCTGTAAGCACAGTGTGACCCTGAGAGAAACCTACAAAGAGGTCAGGGATGCTGACTGAAAAGAAGGTTGTCCTGTAAGCGAAGAGACTACCCCTTTTGCCTTTGGTTCCTCCTGCATTTAGAGAAGCAGGATTCTTTGTTCCTTGTTTAAAATAAAAACGACATTAAAGAAAATAACATATTCGATCATCAGTTTCTGCTCCCAATTGAAACATCCCCAGAGCTCTGAAAAGGTGCAACAATATTACTGAACTGAATGCTTTTTCAGCTGACACACTCTGAATGTGAGTGCTCCCTCACCGACACATGCTACCAAACATCAGACCCAGTCCTGCTCCTGCTAAAAGCTGGATCGGACTTCTTTTTTTTTCTCTTTTTTTTCAATTTGTCCTAGGCCCCACAAGGGTGTCAGCATAAGCCTCAAGGTTGCAACTGGTTATTCTCAGTCACCACAAATTAAATGAATGGGAACTGTATTCAGAACAAAACTATATTTAAATACATCATTTAAATTGCCAGGCACTGGGAATGGGCGAAAGGGGATGGATCACTTGATGATTACCTGTTCTGTTCATTCCCTCTGAAGCACCTGACATTGACCACTGTCAGAGGACAGGATACTGGGCTAGATGGACCTTTGGTCTGACCAAGTATGGCCGTTCTTATGTTCTATGTTCTTACCATCCCCACACTCCTTCCTCCCCAAAAGTATGTGAAGAAAAAGTTTGATTGATCAGGCATTAGTTGGAATATTATATCAAGGGGTGGTTTAAGGGAAATTTTCAAAAAAACCTTGATTTCAATTGATACCATAACTCAGTCTTCATTTATACTTTACATTTTACATAGACCAGAGCTGGCAGTTGCTGAGTTGATGTGTTTGGGGTGTTGTCTGTGTCTACCCCAGACTGGATGTGATCCTAAGGGCTTGTCTACACTGAAATGCTACAGCAGCACAGCTGCAGCGTAAATGCTATTTACACTAACGAGGGGGTTCTCCTAGCAGTGTGACTAATCCACCTCTGTCAGAGGCACTAGCTAGGTGAGGGAAGAATTCTTCTGTCAACCTAGCGCTGTCTGCACTAGGAGTTAGGTCGTCTTAACTACATTGCTTAGCGGTGTAAGATTTTTCACACCTTTGAGTGACATAGCTGTGTCAACCTAACTTTTTAGTGTAGACCAGAACTCAGAAGTGTCAGATGGAACTGTCAAACTCCAGCTGTCAGAACCTTCTCACCCCAGCATTCTCTAACTGCCTCTTGGTCATAGGCTTGAAAGTTTTCATTTTCTATTTAAAAGGTTACATGGGACCCCAAATCCCTGAACTGAAACCACTGCTTCTTATACCAATTAAATAAAATCCCATATCCAGGCTTTGCTGAAGCTTGGCTTCTGATCTGAACTCTGCCTCTGGTATACTTCTAAAATTAATGGTGCATATAATTCCTGATAATTCCTTTGAGATCCACATCCACTAATGCGGAATCAGGCTCTGGCTGGTCCCATGAGGTCGGGGGGTTGACAAAGATTCCAGCTTGAAACCCTGAGGCCTCATATAAAGAACTTTCAAGTGGTCAAAATGCGGGGTCTCTGTGGAGACAGGAGACAGAGAGTCTGCAAAAAAGCAGGCTGCAACTCGATTCCTAAGAGAATGGGGTGCTAAGTCAGAGCTACCTACTTCCAGGAGGCAAATGTGACAACATGCTTTTAGGCTTTTGTTACTTTAATCCCTTTTCTCTCTGCTTGTGATGTTCTTATGGGTACATAAATATGTTGTTTTGAACAAACCATTCTGTCTGTGTATTTTCAAACTGGTCACAATTCCCAAGAGAAGTCAATAGCAGGGTTCAAAGCCACTTGCACCTGCTCAGGTCATACAGCTGGTAAATGGAGGTACTATAGCCTGCAGGTCAGTCTAAATGTGGATGGACTCATAGGATTCCACTCCAAGAAATACAGGCACAGGCCTGTAACTTGGAAAGTGAGCCCATGGAGACACTGGGTGAGGGTTCAAAAGTCCAGCTTACTCTGAACCATAACAGAAGTCTGGAGTCAGGTACCAAAAGGTCAGAGTCTGAGATGGGTGAGTGGGCAGACCAAGAATCAAGCATCAGGAGGCATGGTCAGGTGAACAGGGTTGGGCACCAGGTTACAGGCAGCAATCAGATAGTGAAGTCAAGGACAAACCAAGGTCAGAAGCCAGAATCTAATGTATAGTTCCTGGAAGATAAGTCCACCAATGGCTATTGGTCAGGAGAGGCAGGGCTGCAATATCATGCTCTGAGTGTCCCTAGCCTCTGTTTGCCAGAAGTTGGGAGTGGATGGATCATTTGATGATTGCCTGTTCTGTTCATTCCATCTGAAGCAGCTGGTATTGGCCAATGTCAGAAGACAGGATACTGGGCTAGATGGACTATTGGTCTGACCCAGTATGGCAGTTTGTATGGTCTTATGGCAAGCAGGGTCTGGAGCAGAGATAGGCAGGCAGTCTGTGTTGTTGCTGAGATAACTTGCCTTCACTTCTTCCTGGTTTAAGTACTAGTACTGGCCAATCAGTGGGCTGTGAGGGTCTGCCACTCAGGTCCTACTGGGCAGTACTTCCTGTCAAGCCCAGCCTTGGCAGGTCCTCCCCATGGAAGCCCAGCCTAGGCCTCCAGCCACAATGCGGAGGTGTCAGTGGCCCAGAACCCCCATGGTCCCAGGTTCTAGCCTTGCAGATGCTCACAATACATATAAGAATTGATAGGTTGGGTGGGCCCATACCATAAAGAGCCTTGAAAGTGAATGTGAGTACTTCGTGTTTGATGGAATGCAGGATGAGGACCCAGCAGATAGACCAGGGATCTCAAACTCAAATCACCACGAGGGCCACATGAGGACTAGTATATTGGCCCGAGGGCTGCACCACTGACACCTTTTCATATAAAGATACAAAAGCTCCCGACTCTGCCCCTGGCCCTGCCCTCACTCCACCTCTTCCATGAGGCCCCACCCCTGCCCTGCCTCTTTCCACCCCTTCCTCACCCCTATTCCAACCCCTTCCCCAAATCCCTGCCCCACCTTTTCTCCACCTCCTCCCCTGAGCGCGCGGCTCCGTGCTCCTCTCTCCCCAGCCCCCATCCTGAAAAGCACTAAGTGCTGCCAAAACAGCTGTTTGGTGGTGGAAGTGCCTGGAGGTAGGCAGAGGAGCAGGGACGCGGCGTGCTGGGGGGATTGGGGGGAGGCAGCGGGTGAGGGGAGCTTGGCGGCCAGAGGAAATAACTCCACTGGGGTGGGGAGCTTGGCAGGCCGCAGCAAATAACTTGTTTAGATCCAAAAATTGATATACCTTATAAATAGTCTGCTAAGAAAAGTCATGCATTATATATATATATATATATATATATATATATATATATAAAATATATCAATCAATCATTTAAAAAATTCCACCACTCCAGCAAGAAAGACAGGCAGACAAACAAGAAAGTCAGCATTTATATACTATTCATAGATTCTTGCAAAGAATCCCTGGTATTAGGACTCTGTCCTTGGCTCCTCTATACCCTGTCTCTGGATGATCTCATCTACATTGTGTTAACTATCATCCTCATGCTGTTGACTTGCAGATCTCTCGCTCCATTCCAGCTCTGTCTCTTCCCAGACAGACTAATATCTCAGCCTGTCTCTCTGACATTGTCACATGGATAGCCAGCTTATGTTCAATACAGCCAAAACTGAGCACTTAATCTTTCTCGCCAAGACCTACCCCCTTAATGAATCATGGGACATAATCACCATCTTTCCTGTAACCTGGCTGTTGTCTTTGACTCAACCCTCTCCCTTGACCAATGTCTAAATTTTGCTGCTTCTTCCTGCACAACATCTCTGAGATCTGGCCTTTCCTCTCCATCCACACAGCTACATCTCTGGTCTGGGCCTTAATCTCACATCTCAACTAATGAAACCTCCTCCCCACCAGCTTTGACAAAACCCATTTTGTCCCACTTTATATTTGTTCAGAAGACTGCTGTAAATATCATCTTTCTGGCTTGTCACTTTGACCACACCATCCTTTCTTTAATGTCTATCTCAGGGGTCTCAAACACGTGGCCTGATTATTATTAATAGATGATATTCATATATATCACCTTTCATTCCTATGATGTGAGTTCTCTTGTGTATTTTTTTCTCTTTATATCTATATGTGAAAAGAAAATAATTCAGAGGATGGAAATGAATCTGAACTCTGTTACATTTGATACAATAGACTTTACTAGCTCTCAATGTTTCACTTGTGGCAATTGTATAAAGAAGACTTGTTATGCTTTCTTGGCCATACATCCTTCAAAAATATTAAGCTACTATTTTTTAACTATACCATTCTACCTTTTTCAGCTGACCTCATCTCTTGTCGGATCCCTAGATGCAGAGCTCAATGTCACAGGCAGAACTGCGCTATTAATTTGTCACCCCTGCAGATACCAGGCAAAAGAGTTTAAATGGCTACTCAGCATTTTCGTTAACGTGATATCTTTCTCAACTTCCTTCTCATCACTTTTCCCATAAGCACATAGTCATTTTCAAAGGCATATCAGATGTGCACAGAAATGCAGTACAATAATGGTTTGTTCCATATAGGTAATATTAGAAGTTCTGTCTTTGAAGGGATAGGTCCAAAAGAATAAATGTAAAGATACATAAACAATCTAAAGCTCCTCTCAGTGTAACCCACACACCAGTACTACCGAGGACAGAGTATGTGACTGTCAAACTTGTTATAATACAGTACTACCCTTTCATTTCACTAGATATCAAATTTACGCAGTACTGCATTCTTTCTTAAAAAAAGATTATTTTATATTGATGTCAATTGTTGTACCAATATAACTACTTCACAGGGGTGTTATGAAGATTGGATAATATTTATGTAGTGTTTTGAAGATATAAGGCCTGATTCTCCATAGTGATACACCAGTATGATTCCCTTGACCATGATGCCTTAAAAGAGAGATGGGGTATTTTTGATTAAAAGAATGCAAACCCATGATTTGCATACATTGGTAGAAGTTATTGGGTTTTTTGGCTGAAAGGTGATATATATGAATATCATCTATTAATAATCAGATTGTAAGAAAATTAAATGTATTCACATCTGATTTTTCTGAACTATTTAAAAATTACAGCAAGTTCTACTATGGATATTGAATACAAGAACAATTTAAAAGCAGAAAATAATTGAACTTTCATAATTGTTACTGTATTTGATGGAAAGTGTTGAAACACTTTCCTTTTGTTACCACAAAGAACAACATTGGTTTATGGGCCTACAATTACAGAGGTATTTTTAATGGGAATGTAGTTACTCAACTGAACCTTACCCAGGAAACCAGTGTAACATCACTGGTCTTGCAAAAAGTACTATGGGATTTTTTTTTAAATAACCACAAATGGTCAGAACCGCAGTTGAAAGACAGCAGCCCAATGCTCAATAAGGCCCCTAGTTCAGTAAACCACTTCAGGACTTACTTCACTGTACTCAGTCTACTTGTGATAAGCAACGTACTTAAATACATGTTTAAGTCCCTGTGATGCAGTGTTCACCCCACACCAGCCCTGATGGGGATAAGGTGACTCAGAAGGGGCCAATTAACCTTATAGGTTGCAACTGGAGGAGAATCAGGCTTGAGAATCGTGATTGAGATTCACTAACTGAAGATGAAGCCAGGCTGGGCTTGTTTAAAGCCAGGCAATTGAAAGCAGTAAAGCGCTATAGGGAGAGAGTCTGCATTTGCTGTCTGTGCCCGAGAGCTAGGTAGGAGGAAACCCATGGTGGCAGCAAAAGTCCTGAGATCCTGTCCCCGATGGAAGAGGTTTACCCAGAGGAGTTGCAGGGAAGAAAGCATGTGGAAGTCAGAGTAGGAAGAAGCCCAGGGAAAATGCAGTGAGGATTGAGAATGTATAGACCTTGGCTGCTGATTATAGGGTTCTTAGGGCATGGCTACACTTGCAGATGTAGAGCGCTGTGAGTTAAACCCACCTTCATAGAGCGCAGTAGGGAAAGCGCTGCAGTCTGTCCACACTGACAGCTTCAAGCACGCTGGCGTGGCCACATTTGCGGCACTTGTGCATTGGGAGCGGTGCATTATGGGCCGCTATCCCAGCATGCAAGTGACTGCAACATGCTTTTCAAATGAGTGGTGGGGTAGAGTGTGTTGTGTGTATGTGGGGGGAGAGAGAGTGGGATTTGGGGGTGCTGAGATGCTGTCTTGTAAGTTCAGACCCTCTTTCCCCCTCGCCTCTCTCTCACTCATTCAAAGCAAACAGTAAATGTTTGCTTTTTCTCGGAGCTGATAAGCAGACGGCTTCTCCAAAATGGAGCTTTGAAAGGGCATTTCCGCATTCCTGCAGCCGATTTCACAGCAATGAAAAGAGTGGACACTTGACTTAAGGGGATTATGGGACGTTTCTGGAGGCTGATCTCAGCGCAGTAACACAACACCTCGTTCACACTGGCGCCCCGGCGCTCCAGTGGGGGCACAGCAAACGTTATTCCACTCGCCGAGGTGGAGTACGAGCAGTGCTGTAGCCACGGAGTCAGAGTGCTCTACGTACCTTGCCAGTGTGAACAGGGAGTGAGCTAGGGCACCCAGGGCCGCTTTATTGCACTGTAACTCGCAAGTGTAGCCCAGACCTTAGGCTGGAAACAGGAGTAGTGGGAGGGCCTGAGTTCCCCTACCAGCCAGTAGGGAAGTGGCACAGACTGGGAATTCACTCAGAGGACTGTCTGGGACAATTGGTCTAGAAAGCTTTTGATAACCTGGAAGGGCAAGACTATATAGTGACTTAGCTGGCGGGCTGAGTCATAAAGAGGGAGTGCTGTGAAATACAGGAGGAGAGGCCACTGCAGTGATGGAGTGGCCACTGGAAGGAGGGGCCAAACTGGTCCTTCTTGGATACAACGTGAGTATTATAAAAAATCTACAAAAATGTAACCTATTTTTATGAACAAAAGTAACATTAAGCACAGTTACAGTATGTAATTCATGTTCTTCAGAAAGCAACTGGAGCAGTAGCTGTCTTAGGTCCTGGCTCATTTGAGAGTGGCAAGTAATCTGACTATCCAACATAATTAGCATTTTCTTCACAGTTTCCAGAGACCAGGAAGCTAAAGACATATATCCAATTTACATTCACTCTTCATCAACTGTAGCAAATGAAGACAAACCTATTTGTGGTTTGCATCTGAAGAAGTGAGGTTCTTACCCACAAAAGCTTATGCTCCCAATACTTCTGATAGTCTCAAAGGTGCCACAGGACCCTCTGTTGCTTTTTACAGATACAGACTAACATGGCTACCCCTCTAATACTATTTGTGGAAGACATTGAACTGATCGTTATCAATGCTTGTCTCTTGGTGATGGAGAAGGTTGATTGACTAGTTTTATAATTAAGCTTTTTCCAGGTGAGAGGCTAAAGGCAGTATTTCCTCAAAGATAACCAGTCCTTTCCCAATTGCAGTTTTCTCTTCTTTGATGAGCTCTCAGGATCTCCCAAGTGTCAGCTGCAATGTTAGCATCATTAAGCAAACACGCCAAGATATCTTTTGAATAGAGATTTTGGTCTTCCATAACTAGGCATAGAATACTTTCTTCGAAAGTATTGAAGAAGTATTGCTATTCAGGGACATTTGAAGAATGTGCCTCGTTCAACTGAAAATCCCTAAGAACAGCAGCACCTTGAAGCTTTGGTTACAAATTTTAAAACAGGAGACATTCAGAGGATGAACTAGATAGTGCTGAGAATCTTTGTAAAGCAACATATAAGGCATCAATCCTTCTGTTTTGACACAAGCAAGGTAGTTTATGCAACAGCTTAATATATTTATTTAAACATACTCTAAGTGTTATAAAATCCGTGGTCTTTCCAAACACATTTAGTGCTGCTTTTGACAAGTTTGGTTACTTTGTTAGTTTGGATAGTGATTTCAGCATCCACAGTACATCATTTGTTATAACAGACACTCCCAAGATAAGTAAACGGTGACACTACTGGATACATTTGGCCACAGAAATATTGCTGGTTTAGCATAAGGGTGGCGAGGAGGAGGTCAGCAGAGAATGTCTATCTTGTTTATTCCGTCAGTGAGACCCATGTCCATTGCTACTATTCAGACTGTAGCTCCTACAGCAGTGATTCGCACATTTGGGGGGCAACTGTAACAGTTTACCAGGCTACAAGTTCAGCTGTACCAGCTAGTGTCAGCCAACTCATTCAGTTTTGTGCTTTCTTCTGCGCAGTAAAGCAGGGATTACGCCAAACCTCAGGCTACTCTGTGGATTATAACCTGCCCCACAGCAAACAGAAATGTAACGATCTTAGAAGATGTCACTGTGTACATTTCTGGAAGAAACCAACATCCCAGAACTCTCCCTGAATGCAGAAGAAAGGATGTCAGTCAAAGGAAGGATTCTTCTTCTTCCCTTTAATCTCTCTCCTTTTATTTTTCTCTTTTTTTCCTAATTTACCGTCTTTCCCTTCCATATGTGTATCTTCAGAAAATATGCAGGAATGTGATACTTGGGCTTAAATGTTTGTATTTCATACCATATGTTCAGTTTATTATACAGAAGCTAAGCTGCAGTTGCTCACTGTTGGGCTAAAGCATATATTTCTTTTATTTATCATTTAGCTTTAGTTTCTTCTTAGTTTCCCACTTTCTTGACTCCCTTTTGCCAGCTTCTTCCTCTCTTTTCCTCTTCTTTCTGTTTTTCCTCCCCCCATTCTCTCTTGCCTGTTTTGTCTGGATTCAGGAAGTATCTCCTCAGCCTATTTTTGGTCATTTCTTTCTTTTGTTGCTGAGCAAAGAGAGACTCAGGGCATGGTGCCACTGCAGCTGTAAAAGGAAAAATGTTTGGAAGAGTGAACATTTTATTTCTGGTGCCTGAATATTATACGTAGTGGTGTTTATGCAGGGGGCTTATGGAACGTCACTACGTTCAAGCTCCACTTGGAGTTGGGGGGGAGGAGGGTGTATCAAGGAGCTGATTACAGCTTCCTGATTCTGTGAGGGGTGAGTGTCAAGGAGTAGGTTACAGCCTGAAACTATGGGTCATTATGCTACCCATGGCCTCAACAACTTTAGTTAGAGCAGCATTAGTTAGGGGCTGCTCTAATTTATGCCACATGTGTATGGTCCTTATAGAATATCACAGCAGTGGAAGATTAGCAGAATGGCATTTCACCACACCCCTTCCTAATACTACCTCTTTCCGTCCCTCTTTTGACAGGCCCCCTATACTGGGCTGGTGCAGGAGGCTAGCTCCTCTGGCGTTACACTAGCACTGCGACTTGTGCAATTCGCCCTTGGTCAGTGGCTGCTGGAATCATTCTGACCCCTTTTTACTGATTGAATGATGCAAAGGAACAGGTTGTGATTTAAAATGAGAAAAATGTCTCTACATGATGTGGCTTTGCAAAGGTGAATTTAATTAAGTGAGTGTGACGTTGCACGCCATATGTTTATGGAAATATGCTTATGAGTGTGAATATAATGTAACTGGAATATGCTTTATGCAAAAGGTCTCTTGTAAGGTATCATTATAAAGCTTATAATCTACTGAGTGTGTTCATTCTATTTGTATGTATGTGTCATTCTTGTTTCTAAAGCTAGAAATATGAAGTTTTACTCTGAAGTCCTATTGTAACTATGCAAAGTGTGGGCCATTAATGGTGGCTTGAAATCTTGATGGCTCCCATTAAGTAGGATAATTGGTAGTAAATGGCTCTGTTTACTTGTAAGCCTTCCTGTATATGTGTGTGCTGGCAAGTGGGTAATGAAGTCTCACAGGACATGTGAATATATCACATGATATTGGAATCCATCTTAAACCTGGTGCTTTTCCATTTAGAAGGAGGGGTGGGACCCAGAGAGACAAAAGATTCCTGCCTTGGGCCAAAGCTATAAAAGGGGGTGGAACAGAACAAAGTGTGCTGCCAGTCATGAGAAATCCCCTAGTTACCACCTGAGCTGGAACTAAGAAGAACTGTACCAGGGGAAAGGATTGGGCCCAGAGTAGGAAGGAATCTAGTCTGTGAAAGAAGCTTATTGGAACATCTCTGTGGGTGAGATTTACCTGTATTCAGTTTCTTAATGTATTAGGCTTAAACATGTGTGGTTTTGCTTTATTTTGCTTGGTAACTTACTTTGTTCTGTCTGTTATTACTTGAAACCACTTAAATCCTACTTTTTATTCTTAATAAAATCACTTTTGTTTATTATTAAACCCAGAGTAAGTGATTAATATCTGGGGGAGCAAACAACTGTGCGTATCTCTCTATCAGTGTTATAGAGGGCGGACAATTTATGAGTTTACCCTGTATAAGTTTTATACAGAGTAAAACGGATTTATTTGGGGTTTGAATCCCATTGGGAACTGGGTGTCTGGGTGCTGGAGACAGGAGTACTTGCTGAGCTGTTTTCAGTTAAGTCTGCAGCTTTGGGGACATGGTTCGACCCTGGGTCTGTGTTGCAGTAGGCTAGCATGTCTGGCTCAACAAGACAGGGTTCTGGAGTCCCAAGCTGGCAAAGAAAATGGGCTCAGAGGTAGTTTCAGCACATCAGGTGACTGTGCTAAGGGGGTCTCTGTGACTGAACCCATCACAGTGAGGATAAAATTAAATAAAAATAGAAGGCAGGACAGGAGATTCTGGTAAAGTACAGCAAAATCTGAATTCAATCAGAGCAAAGGAAGGAAGTGCAATCAGCTATCATAAAAATCATGGATGAGCTATTGTATTTTTGCTTCATTAATACACAATAATCTGAAATAAAATACAGAAGGCAAGCAAATAAATAGATGCAGTCAGTTGGGATGGGGGAGGGATGGAAAGAGACAGACTGAAAGATGCATACAGCTTCAGTGCAGTAGAACAAGGGTACTGCTAGCAACATTCTCACTTGTACTTGTTTCACTCAATCAACAGCAGAGAGATGAACTGTGAAACTTAAAATCTAATTAATAGACAGTAGATCCATGATTAGAGGGGGTGGAGAGACATCTCCCACCCCACCCACCCCCAGCAAAAAGTTGTGCAGGACATTCAGGGACATCCTTAGGATTTATGGGGCCCTATGCAGTATTATTAAACTGGTGCCTCTATGCCTGACAGCAGCCTAGGCTCGCAACCCGGGGTCGGGGAGGGACGAGGCAGCAAAGGATAACGAGCTGCCCAGCCTGCCTCACGGCAGCGGAGAATCACAGTTCCCTACAGAGAGCCCCATATCTCTCCCTCACTCAGAATGCACGGCACCGGTGCATTCGGCTCTGTAAAAATGGCCCTTGTCTAAGGACACTGCAGCACGCGCTGGGTGTGTGGGAGTCAACCTGCTCTTACCTGCTGTCATGGGTAGTGGGTGAAGCAGCCGCTTAGGGAGGTTAGCTCCCCAGCCCACCTGTGGCCCCTCCCATACTCCACCCCTGCTCTGCCCCAGGCCCCGCACCCATTCTGCCCAGGCCCCATCCTCTCCCCACTGTCTCCCTCCTCTCTTCTCTCCCCTTCTCTGATCACCTCCTTCCAGCCATATCCCTGAACCCAAATGAAGCGAATGACATTTGAAAAAACCACTCTTCTGCACTTTCTTTCTAAAGAAAATGGACCATGTTTTCCACTGCATGCTAGAAGGTGAAGACTGGACCTACAGAAGGTACCTAATTAAAAGCACTAAATTTGGGAATAAAAAATGTCAGTCACAGGTTTTTTGATATACCCTGAAGTTTGTCAGAGATTTATTTGCAAAGACTTTGTAGTAAGGGCAAGTCAGCTGTCCTGCTGAATGCAACATTAAATATTATGGAATACATGATGCAGCTCTTCTCTGTTTTATATTTTCTTAATCAGTATTTCTAAGCTGATTTTATATTTTAAATGTACTCTTAAGCCTTCATAAAGTAATTATTCCAGATTACTACATGTTTAACTCATTGAAACAAAGACATAGTTTAAATTAATCAGTTTTAGTGTGTTCATAACAATGTTCATTGCTTTTAGAAAAAGGGAACACTATTTACTTTGTGTGATCTCCATAACAATAGACATGTTTATGAAATTTCACCAACTTTAAAAAATATGTTTTCAAACATTTTAGGCATAACAAAGGATTTTATATCTTACTAAGGTACTGATTTTGCTAGAGGTTCTCTTAAAACTAGTTCTTCAAATAGTCAGAAGTAAAGAAAGGGAAACTCGTTTGTCCAGCTATCTGGCAGGAAAGAAGTGTTGTCCCTTTAAGAAGAACAGGAGTACTTGTGGCACCTTAGAGACTAACAAATTTATTAGAGCATAAGCTTTCGTGGGCTACAACCCACTTCTGAAGTGGGTTGTAGCCCACGAAAGCTTATGCTCTAATAAATTTGTTAGTCTCTAAGGTGCCACAAGTACTCCTGTTCTTTTTGAGGATACAGACTAACACGGCTGCTACCCTGAAACTTGTCCCTTTAAGGGCTCTCTTCAAGGATTTTTTAGAGATGGGATGTTATCATCTTCAGCAACACACTAATGAAATATTTTTAAAGCAAATTTTAAACTAAGGTCCTGTAGACTAACATGTTCTGAGTAAATATTACAGTAATGCACAACTGTTTTTGTCAGTAAATTCAGAAACTGACATTATATACCCTGGGGGTTGGCAAATGCCTGTTAAATGGCTTCATTACTACTTGAAGAAGAACAGGAGTACTTGTGGCACCTTAGAGACTAACAAATTTATTAGAGCATAAGCTTTCGTGGACTACAGCCCACTTCTTCGGATGCATATAGAATGGAACATATATAACACTTTAACCTGTCTGGTCATTCAGTGACAGACCTGCGGGTGGCTATATTACAACAGAAAAACTTCAAAAACAGACTCCAAAGAGAGACTACAGAGCTAGAATTGATATGCAAACTAGACACAATCAACTCCGGTTTGAATAAGGACTGGGAATGGCTGAGCCATTACAAACGTTGACTATCTCCCCTTGTAAGTACTCTCACACTTCTTATCACACTGTCTGTACTCTGCTAGCTTGATTATCACTTCAAAAGTTTTTTTTTTTTTTTTTTTTTTTTTTTTTCCTCTTAATTAATTGGCCTCTCAGAGTTGGTAAGACAACTCCCACCTGTTTATGCTCTCTGTATGTGTGTATATATATCTCCTCATTATATGTTCCATTCTATATGCATCCGAAGAAGTGGGCTGTAGTCCACGAAAGCTTATGCTCTAATAAATTTGTTAGTCTCTAAGGTGCCACAAGTACTCCTGTTCTTCTTTTTGCGGATACAGACTAACACGGCTGTTACTCTGAAACTTGTCATTACTACTTGAATGGCTCTTTAACAGTTTCAATGTTGTGCTAATAGGTCTGGCAGGCTGGAAAGCTTTTTCAATTTTGAGTTACTAGATCCCCTACGGAATAAGATTCAGAGTAACAGCCGTGTTAGTCTGTATCCGCAAAAAGAAGAACAGGAGTACTTGTGGCACCTTAGAGACTAACAAATTTATTAGAGCATAAGCTTTCGTGGACTACAGCCCACTTCTTCGGATGCATATAGAATGGAACATATAATGAGGAGATATATATACACACATACAGAGAGCATAAACAGGTGGGAGTTGTCTTACCAACTCTGAGAGGCCAATTAATTAAGAGGGAAAAAAAAAAAAAAAAAAAAAAACTTCAAAAGTTTTTTTTTTTTTTTTCCTCTTAATTAATTGGCCTCTCAGAGTTGGTAAGACAACTCCCACCTGTTTATGCTCTCTGTATGTGTGTATATATATCTCCTCATTATATGTTCCATTCTATATGCATCCGAAGAAGTGGGCTGTAGTCCACGAAAGCTTATGCTCTAATAAATTTGTTAGTCTCTAAGGTGCCACAAGTACTCCTGTTCTTCTTTTTACGGAATAAGAGTCACCAGGCTGCAGCAGCTAGCTGTGGGAGCCTGCAGGAAGGGTCAGAACAGGGATAGGAAGAGGTGGGCGGGTGAACACTAAGACCCAGGGATGCCCCAAATTTTTGGGTGCCCTGCTGCATATGCCTAAGGATGGCCCTGGAGACAATGATGTCTTCCTCTCATTTTTGGCTGGCTAAGGTGGGAAGCAGCAAAGAGCTTCTGAGGTTCTTTAGAGGCTGGTCTCATCAGAAGCCTCACAGCAGCCTTCTAGCAAAAGGGTCTGCTCTGCCTCCCTGCAGGCAGAGAGAATCTGAAACCAGCTTAGCTTCTTCCCTGTCCTGCCCAGGCCTACCCTGCTGCCCCCTTTGCCCTTCTGACTTATGGGGTCTTACATCGGGGAGAGGAGATATCTGAGGAAGTAAGGAGGGGTCTGTATTCAGCTGGGAAGGAGTCACAGCCAGTCGCCTCCCAACTAGCAGCACCTGAAGCTTCTCCTCCCCCTTAGAGACTGGTTGAGGAAAGGGAATAGGAGCCGAGGGTTGGGGGCCAGAGGGGACAAAGACCCTTAGGGGTAAAGGAAATGTGGGGGATGAGCTAGGAAGCTTTGGGGGGAAGGGGGAGTTAATCCTTGGTGAGGGTTGGAGAGGTCTGAGGAGGGGGGTGATGAAGAAAGGAATCTTGGGGGCAGGAACAGAGGGCTGCTCAGGGAGAAAGGAATCTTGGAGGAGGGGAGAGACCATAGGATCACCTTGAGGACAGGGACAGAGGGAAATGAGGAGGGGTATCAGGGATGAGAGGACATTGGGGAGGGCAATGCTTGCACAGTGGGGGACAGAAAGAGACCATAGGGACCAGGGATGAAGAAGAGAGCATTATTGCCACCCCAAGACACTCCAAATTCAGGACTAAAAATATTAACATTGGATCTCTTTTTATTCACCCCCGTCTATGAGCCTTTGGGGTGCACTCAGGCCACATTTTCAAACTTTTCTCCACAGCCATTCAAACTAGCAAGTTCCCTTTTTGAGGAAAGCTGAGGTTCTCACATTATATTATACTATTCCAGCCTGTGATCTAGTACAAATAAGAATGTGATAAATTCATTAGGACTTTTGCAAAAAGTTCAACAGAAAATAATAAAATGTCTATAGAACATTTCAGCTAGCCTGTAGAATTCTGGATGAGGGTTGTAATTCTCTATTCCATTTGTGACCCAGTGTGCCTGGGGCAGCCCTCACAAGAAATGCCAAGGTCAGGACAGGCTGCAAAAGGGAAAGCAGATACTCCCAAGACTGGTGGGTAACACTGAAGATAAACTCCTCAATCAGTCACAAACTGTACTTCTGATCCCCCACACTTATCAAGAAGCAAAAAAGAAATCACACGTTTTTATTGCATTCCAGTCCTCTGGCTCCCACACAGCACATAGGTCTGGTACAGTGAGAAGTTATTTAAAAACTCTGCTCACTATACAAAATGTTCTTCTGACCCCAAAGGGTCAGCCATGTTACCAGGTCAGTATAGGTTTGGATCTTACCCAAAATACCACGCTGCCAGCCAATCCTTTAGTATCTAAAACTAAAGGTTTATTATAAAGAAAAGAGAACAAGAAGAGAGATGTTAAATGGTAAAACAGTCACATACATACAAAGACTTCAAAGTCCATCAGGTTCCTAGCAGTACTGGTGAGTTTGCTGGCTTGAAAGTCCCTCTGGAACACATCCACAGCTTGGATGGGTCATTCCATCCTTTGTTCAGAGCTTCAGTTTGTAGCAAAGTTCCTCCAGATGTAAGAAACAGGACTGAAGACAAGAAGCAGGACTGAAGACAAAATGGAGAAGATGCAGCTGTCTGTTATAGTCTTTTGCCATGTGGCTTGGAGGAAGTTTGTTTCAAACACAAGTTGCCCAGCACATGGCTTGGAAGGCTTTTCTCTCCATAGGCATGCCCTTGCATGCCTTGCTGAGTCATAAGGTGTATCCCTTGCCTTCTCTCAATGGGTCAGTTGTATAGCTGATGGTCCTTAATGGGCCACCAAGCAGGCTAGGCAGTGCTGATACCAAACTGTCTGGGGGGTGTCACCCAGAAGCATAGCATAGGTAATACAGACCAACATACATATCTATAGCCCAAAATACAAAGGTGATACAAACATATAAAAGAGATTATCATATCCGGCAAATTATAATATGTTTGCAGATATCTTACATGGCATATCTGGCATAACTCACTGCAATTTTACAATATTGGTATTCATAATATCCTAAAGTGTCCCCCAGATTCCATACAGTGTCACACGATTTTATATGGTTTTAGAATAACTTCCATGGAATCTTTTTATTTTTCTTTAGATCCCTATTAGCTTAATTTATATTAAATTCTATGAGGCTCACAAACATCCCAATTGCTGAGTGATTCTGGGCCTGACTTTCACTGGTGTTGTAAAACAGGATTAACTCTACCGAAATTAATGGCGCTACGGCTGCTCCAAAACAGATGTGAGATAAGCATTGAACCCATTGGGTCTTAACTTCTGCTGAAAGTATCTTTAAATCCATTTCTAAGAGCTAGTGTCTGGCCTGTCATTCAAAGCCACCACTCCCAATCATCTGACCAGGTGTTATTCAACATCCCTTCACTCCCAATCTGTTGGCTGCTAGACTACATGGGGTAGCCTGATTACCCAGAAAGGTACTATTTGTAGCTCACACAAAAACAATTCTCCATTCTGCTGATTACATCTTAAAGAAACCTCTGCTTTTCAGACAATTAGTGCAAGTAAACACCCGATCCTACTGTAACACTGGGGTAGTCTACACTGCAGTCAAAGGTGTGATTGCAGCTCAGGTAGGCATACCTGTGCCAGGTTTAATCTAGTTAGCACGGCTAGCAATAGCAGCATGGACCCCAGCATGGGCTAGCAATAGGAGTACATATCCAGTGTGCTGGGTGGGCTTGTACAGCCTGCATTGAACCTGCGCTGCCACAATTTCACTGCTATTTTTAGCCATGCTAGCTAAATTAAAGCTAGCTGGCGGGCAGAGGGAGGAAGGCAGTATGCTTACCCAAGCTGCAGTCACACCTCTGATTGGGTAGACATACCAGTTGTGCCTCAGTGAAATAAATGTAAGCATTTGCCCATCTTAGTTGGCTGGGAGGCCTGCAGTGATTTTTATTTTCACCTTTTCTCTGAAGAGACTGAAATAGCTAAAATATAGTATCTCTCCATTGATGCAGCATCTATCTGGTGATAGATTTGTTCTACGGTACATGTGATAGGACAGTCAGAGGGGGAAATCTCCTTGTTAAATAGTACCATTCATGACCTGGTCTGAAAAGTACTGAGTACCCAACAAAGCACTTAAGCGCTTAACTTTTAGCTCATTGACGTCCAGCAGGCGTCAAGTTAAGTACATGTTTCAGTGCTTTCCTGGGCTAGGGCCAATGTTCAGAACCTTCTTACATCCTGCTTCCTATTTTCTCAACTAGGATTTTGTGTATTTTCCTTCTTCTATGTTTTTCCATCGTTTGTACTAAGATCTGCCACATATGTTATGAGGTGCTACACTCTGTCAATAGCTTCATCTTTGTTGTATGGCTTCCCTCATCCATGAACGTTACAAATAATTCACTGATGTAGTGCAATATGCACAAGTAGCACTCCGAAGGAAGTAATTCAGTGCCCCACACATGCATTCAAGGACAGAACTTGTTTCGATCTTTAGTGTTCAGGGTTCCCCCCCCCCTTGGGTATTTCTCTATTGACTTTCACTGTGCTGTCCTTGGAGTCACAGTTTGGCAGGCTTTTCATGGTCCTATCAGCTCTAGTTAGCACAAAACCGGGGCATTTTTGCAGTTCATTGACAGTGGCTGGCGGAGAGGAAGTGTGTGGGCTAATAATATGCAAATACTGCTGTGGTATAGTTATTCATTCTTTCGAAATATAACCTGATAGCTTTGTTTTTGATTTTCAATTCATATTTTGACTAATGGGAAGTGGTTCGATCTGATTTAGCAGCAGCCGTTGGATAGATGCGCAGCTCTAGCTAAGGTGAATAATGTCATTGAAATAAAATGCTGACTGTGTAAAAACCATGGGAACATCTTTCCTTGTATTTTCTGGTAACTAAGAAACAATATTATTTGCTCATGAAATGTTCTGGCTTGACAGCCAGGGAGACAAGTCCCCTATCTGCAGATCAAGTAGAGCACAGAAGGATCAGAGCAAACTTCTTCACACCACCGTCTGGCCAACGTGACTCTACCGTCTTTCCAGGCAGCCCCCTTTACAGGTAGAAGGTTTCCTCGCTTTTCCTGAAAAGGGTATTAGTGCTAAACGTGATGGCAGTTTTGTTTACCTCCTCTGAACTGAGAATGCAAGCTAGGTTTTCATAGACACCAAACAACCATAAGGTGCAATAATTTTTGGTCACCAAACTACTGACTTAGGGTACACTTACATTGGTAATGTACTGTAGAGGTAAAATGCCATATATCTTATTGCCCATCTGTGACACTGGCAGACCAGGTGCCAGCTCTTGCCAAAGCTTTAGGCCTCAGCCGAGCACGAACAAATTCATTGCTGGAAACCAGTCTATTTCACCTGTGTATTAGTATGGTTAAGAGGAGTATTGGACTTATACCAATGTGTTTAGTGTTTTGACTTTATGAAATGTTTGTAAGATGCTGCATGCATTAATCTCACTTATAATACCTATATCACATGCTATAAGGTAATATTTCAGTTTTTGCTTTGTATCTTTAAAAAATGTTTGCTCTGAAACTGTGAACCTAGCAGGAGTGATCATGTCCTGCCCATCAAGAAGGCCTGTCTAAACTAAATGGGCCACTGTGGGACATCACAATACAAAGACTTTGTTAATTACCCCTTCATCCCATGAAGAAGCTATATGCCAAATTGCAGGCCCCATCAGCTTGAATTCTGAGAGAAGGGAATAAAAATAGCTGACAAAAAACTTTTTCATCTATTTTGCTGTTTGGACTCTCCCAGGGCTGGAGCTATGAAACAGAAACAGAGATCTCTAGAGTCAAGCTGGGTTATCCCTAAAACACATTCAGAGCTATGACAACTCCATTATCTTTTGAAACCATAGACTGTAACTCATTTGTGTGTATGCCAGCTTTAACCTAGTAATAACTCATTTATTTTCTTAATTAATAAATCCTGAGATAGGATTGGCTACAAACATTGTCTTTGGTGTGAGATCTAGGGTGCAAATTGACCTGGGCACCAACATTCCCTGTCTTTTTCCGTGGCTCCCTGCAGCAAATCCAGCCAAGCCAAACTCCTGTGCCCCTTGAAGGCAGGAAGCTGGTAGAAATAAACTTAGGGGGTCTTTCATGCAGGTCCCCACATCTGTACCCCAGAGTTCAGAGTAGGGAGGGAACCCTGACAGCCCCTTCTTCCATACACCTGACACCTCTGCTTTCCAGCAGCTCATGAATCCCGCCGGCTGAGGTTTCCTGCTCTTAGCTGTTGATAGTTCAGTCTTTGGAGTATCCTTGTGTCTTGCTGGACCCTCTGTTGACTTCGGCCAGTTTCAGTCAGTTCTTTAATGATCCTATATCTCCCCCACTTCCCTCAGCAAGGTCACACACACCCCTCCTGCCTCCTCTGCTGTTCCAGGAATAGTGTTAACTCATTTGCACCCACTGGTTAGCAATGCCACGGTCAGAGGGAAACTGAGGCATGGATTCGTACAAGTATTGCAGAAAATTCCCCCTTTGTCACATATGCATTAAATAGACATTCTGCAAAGTCTGTCTTTAAACAAGAACGTCCTGTGAAGAAAAGTAACACTGTAGGCTGTCCTGATTAACAAATCTCTTTTCCTCTGCTTGCTTGTCAAAGTTATTCAAAGTATTTAGGTTACAGCCATAAAACATACTTTTTAAGCATTTGTAAAGGGGTATCTTAAATATTTAATGCTGTGAATATCTGTTGAATTTCAATGTTTTATATCAGAATAATACTAAAGCATTAGTATCAACATCAGCACTTGACAACAACACAAAACCTTGCTCAACAAAAGGAGAAAAGTGTTAGATGTGAGACTCTTGCTCTGAAGTTTATCTGTTGCTTATTTCCATTTAAATGTTTTGAAATGTCAGGGATCAGAAACATTATTAAATAAAGGTGAAAAATCCACATTTTTCCTTCCTTCCTCCCTCCCTCTCTACCAAACCTTTGTAATGTCCCCACTCAAAGCCAATGGGAGTTTCCATTGTCTTCAGGGGGCTTTGGATCAATGCCTAGAGAAACAAGGTAACTTTTACATGTATGAAATGACTTTCCCAACTATTTTATTCCTTAAAAGTAATATGCATATTACTAACATTTGTGGAGTATTGTGTGGATTGGTTTCCATGTGTTGTATTCAGTTACTCAAATATTATTTAAAAGGAAAACATATAATATTAAGCTTAAGTCAATGTGTCAGTTTGCACAAATAAGTGAGAAGGATTTGGCCCTGTATGATCTGCTTCATGCTCTCTTTCTACAGTCTAAAATTACCAGACTCTTGCAAACTCTGCTATCCAGTGTATTCACAGGCATAATGATTACTTGGTTTAATTATGAATATTGGTCTTAGTTCGGCATCCTTGACACACACATAAAGGACTACCGGCAGGAGTAAGATACTGCCAGCAATACTTGAGGGACTACGCATGTGTGGAAGGGTTTCAGGATTGGTCCTTTATCTGGATGGTGGAATGTACTACTGGACAGAAAAGATGCAAATAACTTATCTCACGAAAAAAGATTCAACAATGTAGTTTCATATGGTACAGTAAGGCCAGGGCAGCTGGCATTTTGTGGAGCTTGATGTCAACTTTAATTGACTGCATAGGGCTGGGTTTTTCTTCAGTCTTACTGCAATAAAGTTCACAGAGAACTTACACTAGAAAGTCATCTGTTTTTCCTAAATGGGTTACCCAGGGAATACAAAATAGTACAATACAAAACAGTAAGCTGATGAGTAGCTCATCTCGTCTAGCAACGAACACAAAGTCCTTTATGAAGTGAGAACTAATTGTTTGATCAATAGCCCTGCCTCATTATTCTTTCTTTAACACCTGCATTAGGGTTGAGTAGGGCATTCATGCCTTGATTATTGCTGGAAATCAAGTAGGGCCTCTGCACTCTTTCATAGAGACATCCCTGGTTTAATAGTAGCTCTGTAACTGCTTCTCCCTACACTATAAAGAACAGGAGTACTTGTAGCACCTTACAGACTAACAAATTTATTTGAGCATAAGCTTTCATGGACTAGAGCCCACTTCTTCAGATGCATAGAATGGAACATATAGTAAGGAGATATATATACATACAGAACATGAAAAGGTAGAAGTAGCCATATCAACTCTAAGAGGCTAATTAATTAAGATGAGCTATTATCAGCAGGAGAAAATAAACCTTTGTAGTGATAATCAAGATGGCCCATTTCAGACAGTTGACAAGAGGTATGGGGATACTTAACATGGGGAAATAGATTAAATCTGTGTAATGACTCAGCCATTCCCAGTCTCTATTCAAGCCTAAATTAATGGTATCTAGTTTGCATATTAATTCAAGTTCAGCAATTTCTCATTGGAGTCTGTTTTTGAAGCTTTTCTGTTGCAAAATTGCCACCTTGAAGTCTGTTACTGAGTGACCAGAGAGGTTGAAGTGTTCTCCTACTGGTTTTTGAATGTTGTGATTCCTGATGTCAGATTTGTGTCCATTTATTCTTTTGCGTAGAGACTGTCTGGTTTGGCCAATGTACATGGCAGAGGGGCATTGCTGGCACATGATGGCATATATCACATTGGTAGATGTGCAGGTGAACAAGCCCCTGATGGTGTGGCTGATGTGATTAGATCCTATGATGGTGTCACTTGAATGGATATGTGGACAGAGTTGGCATCGGGCTTTGTTGCAAGGATAGGTTCCTGGGTTAGTGTTTTTGTTGTGAGGTGTGTGGTTGCTGGTATGTATACCCTTACACACTTGCCTGATTAACATACCTTTGTACTAAGAGCCTCACACACACCACCCCTTCTACATTAAAGGCCTGAGGTCTTGTCTACACTACCAAGTTTTGTTGACAAAACTTATGTCGACACCCAAGAGTCGACAAAACAAAAATCGCCAAACGGTGTTCACACTTGCTCCCTCTGTTGACAGATCATGTCCACATTGGGGACACCATCATCGACAGGGTGAGCAATACACTGTGGGTATGTATCCCACAGTGCAGTGTTGTGGAAAGGAAGAGCTGATCGCTGCGCGACTTCTCCAGAGCCCCCTTAGCTGTGGAGAGTAGCCAGTAGCGGAGCTGGGGGGGAGCAGGGGGAGCGGCCACTCCCACACTGAGCACACTCCCAAAGTGGCGCCCTTTTTAATTTTTACACTCACGCGGACGACGTGGTGAGGTGAGACCTTGGAAGGGCCTCTTTGCTCGCAGTTGTCAGCTCGCGGCGCAGCGGCCGCGCCTGTCCCTTTAAACCGCGCGGGAGGGGGTATTCCCATGTTGCCTAGCGGCAGGCAGCCTGGATCCTAGCAACCAATGGGGAGCGCGCTGGGGGCTTGTAACGCTCCCGCTTGAGGTTTGAAATTGTTACAGTGTCAGAGCGGCCGGCGGTGAGAACGGGACCCGGAGCAGCCGGACGAGGGCAGCGCAGGAGCTGCGCGGGGAGCCGGGCAGGGTGCGGAAGCCGCGGGCAGGAGTGAGTGTTAGGTAAAAAGCAAGTCCTTACTCACCTCTCCAGCACCCGAGTTCGTGCGGAGTTGGTATGGGGCTCACAATCTGTCAGAGACCAGACACCAATTTGTTGATCAACGGACTCACACTATCCTTAGCTTGAAAAGCTTCAGAGTAAGTGTGGCAAGTTTATTAGGGGTGAGCATCAATATTTATACACAGAAGTAAACAAAGTGATTAACAGATCATAATGGTCATGTATAATCAATCAAGATTCTACAGGATAAAACAGGTTAAAATGTAAATTCAAAAAGAGAAAAGGGGAGATGGCTACTTAAGGGGAGGGGGGTGTCATGAGTAGTTCGCAGGTCAGAGCTTTGATTAAAAGTTCAGACAGAGACATCAAGTCTGGGTTAAGTTTAAGCTCATCAAAAGTTCAGACTCAACATGAGCATGAGTGCCGTGGCTGGGAAGGGGGTGAAGCCGGTGGGCGCCGCGGAGCCCGGGAAGGCAGCCGGGGCCGGCACGGGGGCCAGGGTGGCGGCAGCCAAGGAGATCCCCAAGGTGCTGGTGGATCCGCGCACCCGCCGCAGCTACATGCGCGGGCGCTTCCTGGGCAAGGGTGGCTTCGCCAAGTATTACTAGAGATCACGGAGCTGGAGAGCCAGCAGGTGTTCGCGGGCAAGAACGTGCCCAAGTCGCTGCTGGTGAAGCTCTGCCACCGGAGGGTGAGGGGACCGCGGGGGGAGGGGGGCAGCTCGTGGCTGGAGGAGCAAGGGGGGGGCGCAGCAGGGCAGCCTGCAGCGCGGCCGGCAGCCAATGGGGGGGCGGCGGGCACGGCCGGAAGAGGCAGAGCGAGGGGGGGGTGCAGCAAGGCAGCCTGCAGCGTGGCCGGCAGCCGTGGCCGGAGGAGCAAGTGGGGGCACAGCATGGTAGCCAGCAGCCAATGGGAGGGGTGGCACAGCCGGAGGAGCCAGCCAAGGGGGGGGGCGTGGAGTGGCTGGAGGAGGAGCCAAGGGGGGCGTGGCCAGAGGAGGAGCCAAGGCGGGGGCGCCTTTTTTATGTTTGCTCCCCCTGCTCTTAGATCCTGGCTATGCCACTGAGAGCAGCATCATGAGTAGCTCTGTGAGCTCTCCGTGCTGAGGAATGGCAAAGCAGCACAGCAGTCTGTCCCCCTCCCCCTGCAGCAGCAGTCGGCCTGCTGCTGTGTTCCTAGTGCCGGGCAGAACAGGAGCATTCCAATGAGTTGCTCTTTGTTTGCTCTCCAAACAGAGCGCACACAGATACTTCCCAGAGCTTTGAAAGGGGAGGGGCGCATGCCTGCAGGGCAGCAGAGATCAAAACACAGAGCAGAGCAATCAGGGCAGGCATTGTGGGATACTGGCAGAAGCCAGTTCTGTGGACAAAAAAATCAGCAGTATCTACACAGGAAGGGGAAAAGACAAAAGTCTCTTGTAGGAGTGGAAGTTTTTTGTCGCCAAAATTGGGCATTTTTTGCGACAAAAGTCCCATTGTAGTGTGTACGCGCTTGCTGGTTTGTCGTCAAAAGGCAGTTTTTGACGACAAAACTTGGTAGTGTAGACAAGGCCTGAGTTTAACTAGTGTAGGCCCTTCTGCGGAGAAGGTGTGTCCACAGTTACGTCTCTCTTTAGTGGGGTTACACTGAATAGCTAAGGTCAGAATTTGGCCTTTTATTGGTAAATAAAATGCTCCAAAGCTTTTTAGATGATTGGGTCTGGCTGTGAAAGCCTGGTGAAACTTGAACAATATGTATCAAGATATTTTTCATCACTGTTGCTAGTTGTTTTCCTTGGACTTTAAAGTACTTCAGAGCTTCTGTTTCTCTATTATTAGTTTGATTAACAAGAATAATTTATAGTTTCAAGCAGTGTAGGAGCTCCGGGGAAGTACAAGCCACCATAAATAGAAAACAGTGTGTGTATTTCCTTTCTTGGCAGAAAATTCCTGTCTTTAAGTGCCATGAGTTCTGTTGGGACTTGGCATAAAATACCTCACAAAAAACAGCATGGGTTGCCAAAAACTGGAGCAACATCACAGCTCTCTTCATCGGTTGTTTACAATTATGTTGGCTGCTCCCTGGTGGAACATGATGTAAACAACCATCAAGAAATTCTAATCTTGCTTTCTTTCTTTCTTGTCACTTTTCTCCTGATTCCCCTTCTCAAGCCACGCTTAACTGGGTCTTTCCTACGATATGAGCATTTTTCAGTCCCGCTGACATATATACAATGTACTTGGGTATTCTGTGAAAATAGTAACATTAGTGTATAGAATACTTTATACCTTTTCCCCAGCTAACACTTATTCATATCCTGATATTGAGCAGTGTTGTCAAAAGTTTTAACAGCTGTAGATAGTGGTAGCAGTAACCTGCGTCAAGTCAATTTAGGGTCAGAGTCTCATACTCTTACTTATACTGAGTAGTACTTTACTCAGTGGGTGGCCCCACTGAAGTCAGTGGGACTTTGTTGAGTAAGATACTGTATGTGTAATGGTATCAGAATCTGGACCTCAATGAATAGAAGGAGCCTGGTTTTCTGTTGTTCTGCACCTAGTGTAATCATCGACATAAGTGCAAAATGAGTGTAAAACACTACCATTCTGATCTGGTAATATTTTACATAGGGTTACCATACGTCCGGTTTTTCCCGGACATGTCCGGCTTTTTGGCAATCAAACCCCTGTCCGGGAGGAATTGCCAAAAAGCCGAACATGTCCGGGAAAAATACCGCCGGCCGGGCACTTCCCTTCCCGCGGCTGCTGTGCTCCTCCCCTGACTCTTCTGCTCTGTTTAAGAGCTGAGCTGCCCGAGCGCTACCGGCTTCGGGCAGACCCCATGCCTCCAGACCCTGAGCCGCCGGCCGGGCACTTCCCCTCCCGGGCTCCAGGGGGCGCAGGGTCCGGAGGCCTGGGGGCTGCCCGAAGCCGGTAGCACTCGGGCAGCTCGGCTCTTAACAGAGCCGAAGAGTCAGGGGAGGAGCACAGCAACCGGAGCCCAGGAGGGGAAGTGCCCGGCCAGGGGCGCAGGGTCCGGAGGCATGGGGGCTGCCCGAAGCCCGAGCGCTACCGGCTTCACGGTTTGCCGGGCAGCCTCCAGACCTTGCGCCCCCGGCTGGGCGCTTCCCCTCCCGGGCTCCAGCTGCGCTGGGGAAGCGCCGGCCGGGGGCACAGGGTCTGGGGGCTGCCCGGCAAACTGTGAAGCCGGTAGCACTCAGGTAGCCCTTTTCACGTGGCTGGGAGGGAGGAGGGGGAATGCAGGGCGCTCAGGGGAGGGGGCGGAGTTAGGGCGGGGACTTTGGGGAAGGGGCGGGGAATGGGCAGAGTTGGGCAGGGAAGGGGTGGAGTTTGGGCAGGGCCGGGGGTGGGAAAGGGGCGGGGCCAGGGCCCGTGGAGTGTCCTCTTTTTTTATTTTTTAAATATGGTAACCCTATTTTACATGCATTTGACACTCACTTGGTATGGGTGTGCGTGACTACACAAGGTGTAGGGCAACAGAATCAGGCTGAGGAGCTGCTCAGAAGATTATTGCTGCCTCACGAATACACACACACTGCCCTCTAGCAGAAATCACAGTTACAGAACCTCAACATTCATTTAGCAAACAAACACATCAACATTTGGCAAGACAAATACAGACTGTATAAAAGTTCCAAGAGGAACACTAGACCTCCTCTCTAAAAGTGGAATCTCTACAGCTGTAAGTGCTGTTTAATGTCAATTGTTTTCCATCAGCTTTTCCCCCCATAGTGCATAAAAAGCCATGTCTGAGAGCTGTGACTGTTGGAACACTTGCTACAGAATTGAGTCAAAGGACTAAACCAAAAGGTTAAAAGAACAGTGTTTTCCTCAGAGATGAAATGTTTTGTACTTGCATAATTAGAATAGAGGATCATTGCTATATGGAGACTAACATTATTTGTTGCTGGTCTCTGCATTTCTTGTGCTATTATATGTAAGTTATTATGCAATGTAGGGAAAGAAAATGGTCTTGTGTTTAAGATGGAGGGCTGAGAGTCAGAAATTTTTAGTTCTATTCTTGGCTGTGTGACCTTGGACAACTCACTTAACTGTTCTGTACATCAATTTCCATAGTATACAAGATAAAAACCAGGGGTATCCTTTAAGGACATGAACAGATCCCTTCACCCACACAGAGCCTCCTGGAAGTCAGTGGTACTAGACATAGGTGCAGAAGACTGCCTGCAGGGAGTCAGTTAAAGAATCAAGGCCTGTATAACACTTTTGTTTAAATATATAAATCATAGTCTTTTGCCTTATGCCTATTGTCAGGCAGTCTAGAGCAGCTCACAACTGAGAGTGCCAGTCTCAGGTCAGGCTGTCAGAAAACAGGGCAGACACCCTAAACTGGAGATATTCTATCATTAAATTTTACCAAGCCAGTAACAAATGTGTGCTCCTGGATTACTATAGTCTCCAGGAGCTACAAACAGTCCACTTAGGCTTTCCAGTGCATCTTGCTGCCCAGACAAACTAGACTTTGATGAGAGGTTATTAAAACCAAAATCACTTCACATTAGGTTACTCTCAATCCCAAAGGATCAGTCACTTACCCTGGTCAATGGATACTCTTGATCTTAGACCAAAAACAACACTGGCAGCCAATTTTTCTAGTAAATTAGAGCTTATTAGCTAAGACAAAGAAATGAGGTAAAATTTATTAGTAAGAAAAAGAAATGAGAGTTAGAGAGGTTAAAGCAGGTAAAATATATCAACAGATGAATCCAAGTGTGTTAATCCAAAGTGGTAGCAGAAATATAATAATCTGATAGTTTTCCATAAATCTCTCAGGATTACCTAAAATAACTTTGGGGAGCTCTGTCTTACATCTGGAATGCTTCCTGAAAGTGTCCAAAGAACTCAGAGATACAGGATTGATCCCTGGATCCATTCTTCTAGCTGCTTTCCATGCAGAGCAATCTGGCAAGTGTTTTCATCACAGCATAGGCTCTTCCTTTGTTGATTAAATGCAAACTGAGTTTGTGAAATTCCATTGTCGAACACAGTGACCTATGCTTTGAAAAAAGAACAGAAGTACTTGTGGCACCTTTATCCCCACTTTGAACTTTAGGGTACAAATGTAGGGGCCTGCATGAAAACTTCTAAGCTTAACTACCAGCTTAGCTCTGGTCCGCTGCCACCATCCCCAGAATTCCCATGCCTGGGAAGCCTTGAGAAACCTTCACCAATTCCCTGGTGAATACAGATCCAACCCCCTTGGATCTTAAAACAAGGAGAAATTAACCATTCCCCTCCTTCCTCCCACCAACTCCTGGTGAATCAAGATCCAAACCCCTTGGATCTTAAAACAAGGAAAAATCAATCAGGTTCTTAAAAAGAAGGCTTTTAATTAAAGAAAAAGGTAAAAATCATCTCTGTAAAATCAGTATGGAAATTAACCTTACAGGGTAATCAAACTTAAAGAGCTCAGAGGACTCCCCTCTTAATGTGTTAGTCTCTAAGGTGCCACAAGTACTCCTGTTCTTTTTGCGGATACAGACTAACACGGCTGCTACTCTGAAACCTGTCACTATGCTTTGAAGTTAGCAACCTTCTTCATTTACATTTCCAAGGCTTCAATTGCATTTGATGGACAAATGTAAATTGTAATTACATTTGTCCATAACATATATCCCAGTAATTCACCCACGAAAGCTTATGTTCCAATATGTCTGTTAGTCTATAAGGTGCCAAAGGACTCTTTGTCGCTTTATCCCAGTAATGTAACCACATAAAACAATCCTTCATTATTTTTCATGAAGTTCACACATTAAGTAAATTTTCATCTTAATGCTAACACACACTTTTGATCTAGGGTTGTGGTTTGAGTATTGGCCTGCTAAACCTAGGGTCATGAGTTCAATCCTTGAGGGAGCCACTTAGGGATCTGGGGCAAAAATCTGTCTGGGAATTGGTCCTGCTTTGAACAGGGGATTGGACTAGATGACTTCCTGAGGTCCCTTCCAACCCGGATATTCTATGATTCTAAGTACAGGGATATAAATAATGTAAATTGATAGCAATCAACAGGTTGAGACAATACATTTGCATTTCCTTTGAACTAAATTAACACACACTTAACATTCCTTTGATATGCACACATAAGTTAATTGGCCTGTTGCTCTGACCTGAGCTGGCCTGTCAGTGTCACACATATTTTTTTGCATACCTTTCCCTCCATCTATCAGTTCAATTCGGCCACAATACCACCCATCTACATTACCTATACCTTCCAGATCCATCACACAGAAACTAGAGGTAATTATAAAACCTGATTTGTCTCTACAGTCTGTGCGATAAAGCTGGGAGTACTTTGTTATTTTAGCAGCCTGAGTCAACCTTACCATGGAGGATGTTTTAGAGACAAGGTCAAAGACATCCCTGAGCAAAATTTAAAAGATATGAATAGACTTGTTTGTCCAAGAAACTATTGTCATTTTCTTCCTGGGAAAGAGAGAGACAAAGTATTTAGGTTACAGCCATAAAACATACTTTTGAAGCATTTGTAAAGGGGTATCTTAAATATTTAATGCTATGAATAATATCTGTTGAATTTCAATGGTTTATATCAGAATAATACTAAAGCATTAGTATCAGCACTAGACGACAACACAAAATCTTGCTCAACAAAAGGTGAAAAGTGTTAGATGTGAGACTCTTGCTCTGAAGTTTATCTGTTGCTTATTTCCATTTAAATGTTTTGAAATGTCAGGGATCAGAAACATTATTAAATAAAGGTGAAAAACCTACATTTTTCCTTCCTTCCTCCCTCCCGCTCTACCAAACCTTTTTAGCATCCCCACTCAAAACCAATGGGAGTTTCCGTTGTCTTCAGGGGGCTTTGGATCAATGCCTAGAGAAACAAGGTCACTTTTACATATAGGAAATTACTTGCCCAACTATTTTATTAAATATAATTTAAAACTCCCTTTATGGTTCCCTGTTCCTCAGGCTACCAAGCATATTTTATTAGGTACAAGCTAGGACTCCTTTAAGCAGGATGGCCAGATCAATCTAATGAGCTCCCATAACCCCAACATTTTGTGTGCTTTTCCTTCCACATGTTCTCTCTGTATATGCTCCAACCTTCTCATCTGACAGAGCTCACTCTTTGTCCAGTCCAGCTCTGCTTCTCCTCCCCCATCCACCTCTCCCCGATCTACTTCTTTGTTCCCCTCCCATCAGATCACGCCCCTCTCCTCCACTGTGCATAGCCAGCAAATGGACACAGCTCCTCCCCTAGGCAGGCCAATGCACTTGGGTGGCTAAATACCTCTTAGCCAGCCAGATGCTCAAAGTCCTTCTGCCTAGAAGGCAGGCAGCCTAATTACTCTTGTTGCTGCTACTTGCTTGCCTGCTTGACTGACTCTAAAATGCACTTCCTGACATCATAGGCCCAGGACTTTTGAGGCTGACTTGCTAGGTGTTTCTAGCATATGACCTATTTATAGACCAAAACATGCAAACTTGCGTGCCTGAAGTTAGGCAGACAAATCAGTGGCCTGATCTTCAGAAGAGCTGAAATCAGTGAAATTTGCTACTTCTGAGTACTTCTGAAAATCAGACAAGTTCTTAAAGCCTTTACCTATGGATTTAGCTATTTAATTCAGAAGCACCTAGTTTTAAAAGTTGGGCCATGTTGTCTTAATTTATTGACCTCTTTCAAGCCTTCGTGAAAGTTATATTTATTGCTGAGCTCAGTTCACTGGCCCTTTCCTTTTGGGCATCTGTTTTTCAGACACTTGACTTTAAACAGATTTTTTTTTTCAAGAATGTTTTGTCCAAAAAGCAATGATTAAGCAGTGCAAAAAAAATGTTCACATCCAAATCACACAGGAAATAATAGTTGTCATCCTGTTTCTCCACTCAGCCAGCCCTACAGCATATCAGAAGCGCTATCTATGAAGATGTCAAAAAAGGAAACAAACATGCAAGCCACCAAGTAGTATTTCTCCTCTGCAAATAAAAAATTCTAAAATGAGGTTTCTGAATCTCTTTAGCTTGTGCAGAGATATTGTGCTTGAATTAATTTGTATAAACATAGGGTAGTGGTATCTGTTTATAATATTCTTAGCATATTTTCAATACTGAATTTGTATTCATCCTTTTCACTTTAATTAACACTGGAGGCCTGAGGCTGAGTTATCAGCTAAGAGAAAATTTCAGTGGATAATGTGCATTTTAACTCTGACCAAAGCAGGAGAGGTCATGGATTAGATCCTCAGTTGGTATAAATCAGTGTAGCACCGTTAGCCCCATATGCTTTGTTCAATCTGCATTTGCTGCCTCTGGAAAGCAAAAGACAATGATTTTCAGTCAGTGTGGTGTGGTTGGTATATAGGGCTTGGAGTCGGCTCTGCTGGGTTCTGTTCCTGACTCTGCCAATGAGTTACTGAACAGCTCTGCCTTTACACGTCTGCAAAATTGGAATAATGTGTCCCCCAACCTGGTACCTGTGTGATGTTTTGGGGCTTAGTTCATTCAAGTTTGTAAAGTGGTTTGAAATCATAAAATCAAAAATGCTATGCAAGTACAAAGTACAGCCCGTCAATTACATGGCACAGCAGGAGAGCTGCTGAGGAATAACTCCTTTCATTGGGATGAGAAGGGAAATTTTGGGTGGACATTACTTAATTACCCCCAATTGGAATGGTGATAGGACACCAAAATGCCATGGGACCAGTTGCTTAGGGTTTCAGTTTTATGTCTCATCTGAACTGCGAAGTCAAAATTAAAACTTCTACAAACAGGATGAGTTTGTAGAAGTTTTAATTTTGCAAAAATTTTTAGAGTTTGTAGAATTTTTAATTCTGCAAAAATGATCATTAGGTTGATGGAAATGTGACCTTGTAATTGTTGTACTATTTTACAATCTCTTTGACTATTGATTCACTCCTTTGACCTTGTCTAACACTAACTTGTCCTCTATTTGCAACCCCATCCCTTTGAGGAAGGGTCACATCAGCTATTCAATCAAAAAAGAATGGAGCAGTGTCATGGGCTTGCTGGCCCTGCAAGGGGAATCTGGACCCAGGCCACGCATGACAAACTAATTTAAGAGAAGGAGCTTCTAATTGAAGACAAGCACCTGGGCCTGATAAAAGGCCATCAGGGACCAGTTGCTGCTAGCTGAGCTCTGATGGCCTTTTATCAGGCTCAGGTGCTGTTATCAGGCTTTGGGTTAGTGGAGTGACTTGGAAGTTGATGTGGAAACAGTTTGGCTCCAAGGAAAATGAGCCAATTGTGGACAATGAACTGGCCCTGGTAAATCATGGTAGTGACAAAATAACATAATTCTAAAGGGATAACTACATAATTGATTGTGCTTTTATAGTATCGGGGGAATAAACAGGTTGTCCTGCTCAGTGCTGTTCTTCAGAGGAGTCTGTCATACTCCCAGCTGCCATTGTGTACGATGATACTGCTGCCATGCATGTCTTCCTCCTACATATTAAGAGTGATGTTTGGCAGTGGTCTACTGTCTACAGTGCTTCTCAAAGTTGGGCCGCCACTTGTGCAGGGAAAACCCCTGGCCCGCGTCCGCAGGTTTGGCCGATCGCAGCTCCCACTGGCCGCAGTTCGCCGCTCCAGGCCAATGGGGGCCGCGGGAAGTGGCGGCCAGCACATCCCTCGGCTCGCACCGCTTCCAGCAGCCCCCATTGGCCTGGAGTGGCGAACCGTGACCAGTGGGAGCTGCGATTGGCTGAACCTGCAGACGCGGCAGGTAAACAAACCGGCCCGGATCGCCAGGGGCTTTCCCTGCACAAAGCGGCGGACCAGCTTTGAGAAGCACTGGTCTACTACACATGTCTATTTTAAGAGGGTACTTGCAGGAAATTAAAATATAGAAACATGAGTGAAGAAGGCTGGAATCCTATGCTCCCACTGGTCCTCTGCAGCATGCAAGAATCATTCCAGCTCATTAGAGGAAAAATTGACCCCTGTGCAGAGTGCCAGAACATGGCCTATGCACTAGTTAAGTTCTGCTTGTTTTATTTTTGTAGACTAATGGGATTCATAGGCCTTGTGCTAACCCTCTGCCCAGGGGTGAATTTCACCTATAATGAGCTGAGAATGATGCTTGGATTCTACTACGGGTAGGGTGTAAACACCACTTGCTCTGCCCTGGCAGTGGTTGCATCTGGGGTCATAGTTGCTTTCACGGGTCTCAAGATGAGATGATTCAAATCTTCAGGCAGCCAGGTAAGAGTAAGGTCCCATATTGTTGAGAGTTATTATGGATGTGAGTAAGAGAAACAAATGGGTTTTGCTTGTTTCAAGAGAACCCTCCAAGCAATGGTAGGCTGTGGAGGTGAAATTCTGAGGCTACTGGCAAGTTTCTCCAACATGGAAGCATAACGTGGTATCAGCACAAATTACTTGTATTATGTCACTGATCATTAAAGTGGTTGTGGAGCAGAATTAAGCTTTGAACCCATCATGTTTCCTTACAATGTATGTATTAAAAAACTGCTCTTGACACAGATGTGTGAGGCTAACCTGGCCTCATAATAGCTCCTCCAAAGCAGCTCTTAATGAGGAAGGACCCCAGAGGTTAACCCAACAAACATTCATCCTTCATTTTGTCTACTCTGAAGTGAGACACTCAAGCTTCGTAGTTTAGGAGTCAAATTTCCAGAGAACAATCTGAAGGGAAAAGAGTTGAGGGGCAGGGTCAGAGTAGTGAAAGGAAGAAGTCTCTTCCAAACAGAAATGCATATGTTACAGAATATCAGTGGTAATAAATTGCCCTCTGCTGGTTACAATGGTGCAATTCTCCCTTCCCACATTCAGACTAGTTATTAATGTCTTAAATACATTGTAGGAGCCACATGATGGCTAAGGGTGCGAGACAAACTCTAAATCTCCCATGAACAGAGTGGGTAATGATTTACAAGCGTTTTATTCAAATCAGATTTAAGAGGGTAAAAATTGTATGTGAAATATTACTTGATGTCTTACAGCATAAGAACTATGCCTCAAAAATTACAAATCGATCGGCGGGTTTTACATCATTTTGCCCAGCAACACCAGCTCTTGGGTTTTTCCCCAAAACACCACCTTAAATTTTACAATACAGCTAATTAATACAAGGAGTTGAAACCCCTGTGATGTCTGCTGAGAAGAGGATTTTTTGGACGCTGTGCTTGGGGCCCAAACCCGGAATGTTAGCTAGCTCCCCTCTGGTAGAAAACATATAAGTAAAATTGGCGGATTTAAGTCTAACTTTTCTACCCACAGAGTCGTAGTTCATGACCACTTCAGGCGGTCAAGAATGACGGGCCACAGTACTGTTCATATGATTCAGTAATTCGGGTATGGACGAGTAATAACCTCGTCATAGGATGAAATTCCACGCCATATTTCCAAAGGTGATTTCAAAAGGGGTGTCTTCGTTGATAGTGTTCCAGCTGTGCGGGTATTGTATTTCCACTAACCCCACTTCCCAGGCACCCGGGAGATCCCAGGGCTTAATTAGCCATATTGTAAAGTTCGAGCTGGTGTTTTGGGGGAAAACCCCAGAGCTGGCGTTGCTGGGAAAAGTGATGTAAAACCCGCCATCGCTCATTTCTCTCTCTCATCTAAATGTCACAGAGTCGAGAAGCTTCCACCCAGCTGTTAAACTTATCAGGCCACCCCAACCATTTCACCAGTAGCTGCTTTTTTCTCCCTTTTCCTTTCTCCGCTAGACCTTTTTCAATCCTGTAAATCCTGTCACGTTTGGGGTTTACTTTTTGTAATTCTTCAGGGTAAAAAGATCCAATAACTATCTCACCCTTGTAATCTTTTAATCAGTATACAGGTCTCTGGCCCCTGGATAAGGCTTCATCTACTATGAATATCTCATCGGTAAATGTTTGTTCATAACCTTTTTCAAAAGCTCCTTTGGTTTTAGATAGCTAATGTGCTCACCTTTTCTAAAAGGGGAAACAACCGGTTTTATTTTAGAACAGTCTCTGTAAACCGTTTTCCATACCTTCAGAGAATTTGAAGAGTTAACATCAGCGGGTCTGGTACATATAGTTCTGTGAAAGCTCTGGTTGTAACTCTTTATAAAGTCAGATAACATGTCGATGTAGTGAAAGTTGTAAAATGGGCTGTAAAATATCTCCACATCCTAGTGTTTAAAGTTCTGTTAAATCGCTCCACAACCTCTGCTTTGACTTCGTTATTAGTAACAAAATGGTGAACGCCATGCCACTTTAACAATCTGCTTAAAAGTTTGTTTAAAAATTCTTTCCCCTGATTGGTTTGTAATTTTTGAGGCATGCGACCTTTGCCGAAAATAGCTTTAGAGACCTTGGATACTTCACCACCCGTCTTGTCTTTTAGGCCTAAGGCCCAGGCATATTTGGATAGAATATCTATCACTGTTAAGATGTACTTAAAACTGCTGTTGAGTTTGGAGAATTGGTGCATATCCACCAAATCTGCCTGCCATTGTGCCTCCATATCTGAAACAACGGTCTTGTTTCTTTTAAAATGTATTAGAGTCGGTTTGTGTAAAGTGTAAGCGTCCTGGTCTAAAAGCCAAGCTGTTACCTGTCTTCTATTCAAAGTTTTATTATGCTTTTTGGACGTTTCAAAAAGAGGGTTCACCCCGCCATAGCTCCCAAGTTCCCCGGGGGTGTAATATATTTTCTTTAACAGAGCCGTCTGCATAGACATGACTGTTACTTGTATTGTCTTTTACTATCACAAGTATGGAGGGGATACATTCATATTGACAAATTTAAACAAGTTTTATTAATCGCCTGTTTTAACACGCCATTTTACAGACGCCTGTGAAAATGAATGCCATGACCTACCATTAGGGAGTCTGAGCTGGTTCATTCTTTCATTTTGTCCTTTTCCGGATTTTCCTCTTGAGATCTGTGTATCAGACACGAGCAAAAATAGCTGAGGCATGATATATTTACTCCCACAGGGCTACCAATGTGTAAGTTCTCAAAGGCTTCTAGAAAGGCATCGTTGAGCTGTCGAGAGATTTTCAGAAAAGAAACAGTGTAAGTCCCCCCTCGGCTTGTTTTTAGATTTATGTAACCCTGGATTGGTTTCTAACCCCATTATACCCCATCCTTGACCAGCAATTCTTAATCATTTTTCTATCCACGTGCCCCAGCCAACCCACTGCTGGGATCTTACCATCCATCCCCAACTCATACAAGGGTTAAGGTGGGCTATAAGAAAGAGGGGTAGGCTCCCTGCCATACCATTTATAGTAGCCCTGAAACACCCCCGTTCCTTTAACCAACACCTCCTTTTAAAGTCCTTTACCAAACCATTTATCTGGTCACTGTATCCCTTCCCTAAGGAGTATCTGCACTGCGCATCCACCCCACACTTACATCATGAGTTGCAATGTATAGCCTAACTCCCTTCACTCCTCACCACAACAAAGCCCTCCCAGAACCTGCTGTGAAGAAGGCAAAACCCCCACCCCCAATCCACCTAAGCCAATCTGGTGGTGAGGGAAAAATTCCTTCCCAACCCCCTTAAAAGAAGCAGCTAGCGCAATGCCCACAGCAGGTTCTGACCAAACTCATGGGGAGGCAGGGAGAGGGTGTGTGGGTGATTCCTCACCAGCTCCATGGAAATTGCCAATCCAATATATTATTCTGTTATGTATACCAGACAAACTTTCTCTGTTTAGCTCCTATCTGGTGGAATGTCCTCATGTTTACTAATGGTCCAAATCCTACAGAACTTATTCCGTAAAATCTCTAATTCAAGTGACTGAGTAAGGACTATAGGCTTTGGCCCAGTAAGCATTTATATAGGGCCTGATTTTCAAAAGTATTGATCACCTTCCCCTTCTATTTATTTCCATAGGAGGTACGGGGGCTCAGCACTTCTAAGGCCCACTGTGCTTTACTTTTTCAAAGCCCCATGTAGATGTTAACTCATCCTCACAACACTTTTGTAAGGGTTGTAAGCAGGCATTATTATCCCCATTTAATAATAATGAGGAAACTGAAACTAGAACCTGGCTCAATATTTTTCAATTTATATTTGCCATTTTTCCCCTCGTCACTCTGAAATGTGCCTTTTAATTGCTGCTGTAGGCTTCCTGGAAGGCTCCTTGATCCTTATGAATGCCATGATTTCATTCAGTTCCTAATAATGCAATGTTGCATCAGAACTACATTTGGCACTTGATTGTGCTGCTTCTTCTGGTAAATTAGCCCTTGGCCCTTTGGAAGTTTCTGTAGCAATTTTAAGCTGGGATTTGAAAATTCCAGCCTTAATTCACCAGTGCCAGAGATCTAGGTTCCAAATATGCATTTAGAGACAAATGTCTAAGGAGACCTCAATTGGCCTCTAATTTTGTGCCCTAAATCAATAGCCGTTTCAAACTGATTGCTGTCTAACTATGGGCTAAATCTGAGAGGTGCTGAGTATCTGTGTCTTCCACTGGAGTCATCAGGAACTGCAGGTGCTTTGTAAGTTTAGTACCTCTGAGACTTGTCCCCAAATGTACAGGTAGCTAGATATCTAGCTTGTATCACGATTATAATGCAGAAAACTTAATTTACTATAAACTACTTCATTCTCAGGGCCAGGATTTCTTACACATGTGCTTAATGCATTAGCCCTTGCCAAATCCTAGCTCTGGGTAAAAAAGGTTATAGCTGACCCATTTTCAGCAGATCATAGAATCCTATCCGGTCAGGTTGGAAAAGCCCCATTAAATAATCTTGTCACTACCCCCAGGACAAGATTCTTCCCTTTAATTTTCTACCATTTTTCCAGTCTGATTTTAACTGTTCCAAGTAATGGTGCTTCCACTCTCTCCCTTGAGATGCTATTCCATAGCCTAATTAATTACTCCATCAGGGAGAGCTTCATGATATTCAGCCTAATATTTTCCTTTCTTAATTTTATAGTATTACTCCTGGCAATTCCCCTTGTACTAACCTAAACTATAGGCAGGTGCTGAGATGATAATTGACCAGAGGCAGTAGCAATCAACTGCTTTATTTTAAGAAATATAATGAAAATAACCACCGCCCCTCCCCCCCACGAATCTTAACGGTAATGTAGTGTCAAAGATTTTCAACAAGAGTGAAAAGATTATTTTCAGTGAAAGTCATTTTACTACCTGTGGCAGAGTGGAGTTTTTAAAAAAGTTCTTCGAAGAATCCTGGTGCAACCTCAGGGCAAGATGATGTTCCCATACTTTACATTGGGTCTGATGTGCAAGCTTCAGGGAAAGACTAGTGTACACTCCCAAAGCTTCTTTGCACTTGTCTGGCAGAGAAACCTAAGCAAACAGCCATGGAAATGGCCCACACGACGAGCCAGACGAGCCATAATAAGGGGGTACAATTTGCTGCCCTTACTCTTGCAGGCAGGCTGTGCCAGGGAAGATTCACCCCAAGGGACGTCAGACAGCAGTTGTGTTGCCATCTTCCCCCGCAGGTTTCAGCAGGGAAATTTTAAAATCCAGCTGGGACTCCCTAGGAGCCCTGCTAGAGGATTTGCTAGGCTGAAGCACTGAATCAGCCCCCAGCCAGCCTATCCTCACCCCACTCCAGAGATGACCACATCCATTTCGGCAGGTGTAGATGCTGGCTCTGGGCCTGGCAGAGCAAGGTTGCGGGAAGCATATGCTGCCGTGCTACCAGTCCTAGTACAGGTCTGTCTCATCTTACGCTGGGGTCCCGTTCTGCGGTCAGCGCGTAAAGCGAAAACCGCGTATCGTCAAAATTACATTGAGTGTAATAGCGGCGGAATCGCCCGCACTACAGGAACGGTATTTAAATTGTTATTTTTCTCTTTTTGGGGGGGTTTTGTTTTGTTTTTGCCAACCGCGTAAAGCTGAATTCGTGCATGTTAAATGTGCGTAAGATGCGACAGACCTGTAAACTTTCTGCCAGCAGGGGACCAGAGCCGAGGTTCCACCAGTTTATTGGATATCCAGGGAATGAATCTGGCCTAATCTCTCTCTTCTGGGGGGCGAAAAGGTGAAAATTAGGCCTGCATGTGAAGGCCTTTTTGGTGGCCATGATCCCATGGATAGTTTTAGGTCTGTAAGTTAGTGTTAGTATAAAAAAGCATCTTCATGTATTTTATTCATTGACACTCTTCACTGCAGCCTCAGAAGAGAGGGTTAGGATAAATGAACAGGAAGACTGAACCCATGTCCTTGCACCCTATCCAGTCACTGCCTTAATGAACACACATGGGCCTAGAAAGATTAGGTACTATTGGAAATCACCAAATTTTGTTTATTTTAACACAACACATTGGGCTGCTCTACGAATATTGTGGGACAAATCTTATCTTTGGGCCATGAGCCTGACCAGAGAGGAGATGCATTGGGAATCCTGACAGCTCAAGGCAGGATTCTATACAGTGAACCATAACAATACATCCTGGGTCACTTATTATTCCTGGTGGCTGGTAAATATTGTTCACTGGCTTGTTGGGCAAACCATATCCATGTAGCCCACAAACAATACTGCCCCAGGCACTGGTGCTTGCATCAGATGAAGGTACTCAGCCAGGCATGTTCGTTGAACATACTTCCAGTTCCTAGTACAGACGTGCACCCTGGAAGATATTTACTTCATCTGTAAGTGTAGATGTGGGCGGGACCTTCTTTCTGTTTGTACAGTACTTGACATTGTGGGATCCTGGTCCAGGGCTGGGGATGCTAGTTGCTACCACAGAACAAAATAATAATTTTGCCAGGTGGTTAATATTATTTATATCATTGTACCACATAGGAGCCCTAGTTATGGCCCAGGACTTCATTGTGGTAGGCATTGTACATATCGAACAAAAGCGTTATGCTGACTACAAAGGATTTGGGGACTGCCTACGCCCTTTAAATCCTTGTGTCATAGCACAGCCTACAGCAGGCTCCAGCTCTGTGTAGTTGCATCACAATGGAATCATCTACCTAATTTCTTAGTAATTATACTTGATGTTCCAAGAAGCTCAAAGATGCATCATCACAGACCTTGTAGTTTTAGATCTCAGGGACAGGTGTGGGTTTGGAAGGCATGATAATAACATTTGGTCTTATGGTGCCTTTCATCAATGAGTCTCAAAGCACTTTACAAACACTAATTAAAACTTTCAACATGTCTGTGATGTAGCTGTATTAGCCCCATTTTACAAATAGGGTAAGGCCAGAATTTTCAAACTTGGATGCTTAAAGTTAGGCACTTACTGTAAATTTATGTTTAGGCACCTAAAGAAAAGCAGCCTGCTTTTCAGCCACACACTGACGTCAGTGAGTGCTGTAGGTGATCTGCACCACTGAAAACCAGGAATAGGGATTCTGGTACCTAATTGTTGGCATGACAATTTAGACTTCAGTGAATTGCCTAAGGCCACACGGTAATTCAGTGGCAGAGCCAGAATGTAAATTCAGTGACTCTGACAGCATTTTCCTCTGTTTTAACCATTAGTCATGCTCCCTCCCAAATATTTAATGTCATAGTCAGCACTTGTTGGTTTCTGTATGAGACTGTAAACTCTCCAAGACAGGGACTGTGTCTCCAGATGTGTTTGTACAGTGCCTAGCACAATGAGGCCCTGAGCCTGATTGGGTGCTACTGTACGAAAAATATTATATAATGATAATTAGGGCTGCAGACATGCCATGGCATTATTTTTTATCAACAATCACAGAAAAGCCACCTTGGTAAAAATCATGGATGAATAAATTTACTGTGACTTCTTTAAAAAGTGGCCTCCTCCTTGCCCGACAGATTGGGCACCGACCACCCACAGCAGCACCCTTTCCTGGCACCGCAACCCGAATGCTGGTTTTAGGGGGGGATGGGAGAGCAAGCCTTGGCAGTGGTGGCTCCTGCCCCATGGGTCTGGGCCTGGTGCCCCACTCTGGGTGTTGTGACCTAGTGTATGATGGAGGGATCATAACAGGGTGACTGGGCCAAACCTGAGTGCTGCTGTCACCCCATGTGCCAGGTCTCAATGCCCAGAGCAGGGCAGGCTCTGGGTCCAGCGCCCCAGGACAGGAAATGCATGAGCTATCCATGACGTCTTTCCCACAATGACAAACCTGCAGCCCTAATAATAATGATTATTGTTATATCTTCCTTCAAGTAAATACCATACACTCCCTTCCAAATGACTGGGAACTTATGATTACATGGCTAGTTTCTAAGGTACGTTAAATATTTTAATATACCTATAACTGCAGTATCTAGGCAGCAGTATTTGTTTGTTATAATTATATAATCCTTTCCGCCCTGTAAAATAACGCAAAACTGAAATCCTTTGCCCAGCCTAATAGAGATAGGGCATTCTGAGCTCTATGGATTTTTAATTTCCAGACCTGGTATTTTAAAATATAGAGATTACTTTTATATTTCCATAGTGTAGGGTGACTAATGGCATGTAGTGATAATCATCATAAAATATATGCTTCAGGTTGAGGATTTACTCTATGGTCAGACATCTTGTGCTGCTTTGCATGGTGCTATGGATGTTTGAGGCCCAGACTAGTGTGTGCTTTCTTTTGGGACGCTATCGCAATAGCATATTCTGGTGAAACCTTAGGGCTGGGGGAGGTTTACAGGAACCAGAATAAGGACTTGCTAAAATTGATCAGGTATATGTGCCTCTCCACCATCTATTGCCAACATTTTCTCTCTCCCTTTCGGGACATTTTGTGTGTGTGTGTGTGTGTGTGTGTGTGTGTGTGTGTGTGTGCGCGTGCGCAGAATGCAGAGTACAAAATTCTGGTGTCTTCGAGTAATTCAGCTGAGAATAAGGGCCGAAACCAGAATCCTGATTCTGAAACCCCTCTGTTGCTTCCCTAGTTGTCTCCAACCACCTCACTTCAAGCCCCAAGAGCAGCTCTGTTGCCCCTTTTCTGCTGCAGCTGCTTTGCTGGCTGCCTGCTCATCGCAGAAGAGGAAATAGAGAATAGCTCTAGCTGCTCCATTGCGGCCGCCTTGCTGGGCTGTGGGAGCCCCAAAGAGAGCAGGATAGGAACTCAACTGGCTCTGCCTAAGCCATGAGGAGTGCCTAGCAAAAGGTGGTGTTCCTCCCCAACATGGTCACCCAGAGCAACCAGGGGGGAGATTGGGAGGGCGGGCTGGGGCGGGGTGTAGAAATTGAGAACCCACAACCAATTACAATTCTCTGATTGTCTGTCTCCGCCATGTTGCAGGTTAAAGGAGCCTGGGAGCCGAGGTAACTTGCACAGGTGTCTATGGCCACTCTCCCTTCCTGTCCCCTACATGTTCTCCTGCCGGGCAGAGCCGGCTCCAGGCACCAGGCAACCAAGCACATGCTTGGGGCGGCACCTGGTAAGGGGCGGCCAATCTTGGGGTGGCGGGGGGCAGCGCGGCGCGGCACAGCATTCCGCGGGGGGGGGGGTGCTCCGGCGGCGCGGCGCGGGGTGCTCAGGGAAGGGCCTGGCGGCGTGGCACTCGGCGAGGGGGGGGAAGGGCTCCGGTGGTGCGGCGCTCGGCGGGGGGGCGGCGCGGGGCGGGGCGCGGTGCTGGGGGGGGGTTCCGGGGGCGCAGCGTTCGGCGGGGGGGACTGCTTGGGGCAGCAAAAAAGTTAGAGCCGGCCCTACTGCCAGGAGTGAGGCACAGAAGTGAACACTGCTGCTGGGGAGCTCCCAGCAGAGGAACTGTATGCAGATAGTCTCTCCTCCCTTTGCATGCCTGAGCAGCACAGGACAGAGAATATGCACCAAAGCATTGATCATGGATCCCTGAACCTTTTTGAAATAATATTGTGATAAATCTGCTAAGCAGTAATAGGTCAGCAAAGTGTTGGATTAACGGTTCACTTACTCAGCAGATGGGTCTAACAAATATTTATTAAGGCAAAACACTCGGTGAGTAGTGATCATTTACAAGTGGGAATCTCATTACAGTCCCCACCAGCATTGGACAGTACAGCTTCAGCTTCCCTTTGTTGCACAAACTTATTTATAATTTTTTCATCTTTTCTTATACATATGTATTAGTCTCTCATTTCCATGTTAACTCTCCTCCCCTGTCAGTACAAGTTTAGTGTTAGTTCAAACCTGTGTTTTCTAGCTTTTTAGCTACTTTGTCTTTTCTTGTTCTCACAAACATGATTACTCAGCAGTTTCTTACACATGCACAACACTAAACATGATTATCCTGCAATTTCTTACGCATACACAGTTCTACTTTTGCTTACGCTGTTAATTGTGATCAGAACAGACTCTTAAAATCCACAGCAAGCTTCTGTCAGGCCTAAATATGCCTTCGCTCTCAACACAAAGGGCCACTTGATGAGTCTGCTATTGATAGGGTGACAAAGGGTCACTTGCTGCAGGATTCTCTGCACCTTGAAGTCTTTAAACCACAAGTTGAGGACTTCAATAGCTCAGACATAGGTCAGGGGTTTGTTACAGGAGTGGGTGGGTGAGATTCTGTGGCCTGCATTGTGCAGGAGGTCAGACTAGAAGATCATAATGGTCCCTTTTGACCTTAAAATCTATGAGTCTATGAGATGTCCCAATTTTATAGGGACAGTCCTGATTTTTGGATCTTTTTCTTATATAGGCTCCTATTACCCCCAACCCCCTGTCCCGATTTTTCACATCTGCTGTCCGGTCACCCTAGCTGTTGGTCTTCTCGCTTCTGACTGGAGGCTGGTGATCCAGGAGGGAGGGAAAGGTTCCATGGCAGTTGAGAAGACAGTTGGGAAGAATAGGTAGAAGAGGTAGGATGTCTTGGGGCAGAACGTGGCACCGATGGAAGTTGGTGCAGTGCTTCCTGGAGACCACCTAGTCTTAGTGCCTGAGGAAACATTTGTCTGAGTAGTGGTACGCCTAACAGGCTACTTAAGTTGTCGCATGACAGCTCTCCGGTAATCCACAGGGAGCAACAGTTACAGTATGTCTGGCGATTGATACCACTCAGTTTATGCTCAGTGCTTACTGAGGTAAAATTCAAAACTCCCACTAGTCCAAATCCTGTGGTCCTTACTACTGGCTAGATCTCTTCCCCCCCAGATCTGTGTGTGGAGATGACCTTTGGCAAGTGAGATCTCCCTGTTTTCCAGGTAGGAGGGGGTGTCCAACCCCTCTTCATATATCTTGTCCTAGATCTGCAGGTGTGGAAGGAACATGGTTGAGGGGGATGTATGTTGTTTGCTTACCATCCCTGTGGGAAAATTTTCCCAAGAGAGTTAATGCAACTGAGCTACCTTGACAAGATGGAAATGTTGGGCACCTGGAGTCTGCCAAATAATTAAAAGCAATAAATCAGGACTCTTATGCAAATAAGATCTATTGGTTGTTGAGTGCTGCTGGAAAATACCAACCAGGCATACAGTTCTAAGTCTTTTAGTTACTAAATATGAGTTTCTCCTCCTTGATTTAAGACTGAGATAAATATCCATGGATTTTTAAAAATGACTTTTGTGAAGCCCTGGAGATTGTGATCCTTTATTTAGCCACCGAACAGATACAACACTGCAAGATTCTTCATACTGCCCTGCCCATGCACTTCAACTCTGAGTGGAGACACCATTTCTAAGAGTGAGTGGCTATTTCATTTTCAGGTCTGTTCATTTGGTGGCCTCTCTGCTGAGCCTGTCAACGAGGGTATCAATTAATGCAAATTTTAACTGTTTTTGTGTGTGTGTGATGTGGAGTTAGAATCGGACCACTGACTCATTTCACAGAACACTGTACAACCACTGCATAGTGGTGATGGTAGGAGACTCTCATCCCAGGCAGGATTTGAACTCCTGACCAAATGTTGAAAAACTCCATAGCCCAAATCAATCCCAAATGACGCAGTATCCCTTTAAAAAATCAGTGCTTATGTCAATAGGATGTGGAGTGAGCATGGAAATAAGTGGTTTTCGATCTCAGATGTAAAAGAAACGGAATATTAGGATCCTGTGCATTTGTTCAAAGTGAATTGATAGTTGATGTGTAGAAACTTCTTCTGAACTCTCGGTTTGAGAGTGTCCATCCTTTGTTTTTCTGAAAACTGGTAATATAATAGTAACATTATTTGGGGGAAAAAACCTAAAGTGGTTCCAGTTCTGCAAAGGACTGTGGGTATTCAGCACCTAGCAGTACTGGGCTCCAGAAGATCAGGCCTGCTCCTACATTTTGCACATGCCCAAATTCCCAGTGGCCACAGTGTTAGTTTGAGTGTGCAAGAAATGCAGGACTAGCTCCCAAATCCTCTCTTTTTTGAGTCTTTGAAATTACTGATTACTTTGAAACATTCTAGAACAAGGAAAGAAAAGTATTCGACAAAGGGAGTCAGGCCATGTTCGCTGTTTTCCCACTAGGCTCCTGCCTTTCCTAAAATAACTCCCACTTGGGATTCCATTCATTGGCATATGATTACATTTGTATCTAGTGTTACAGAACAGTGGACAAACCGTTCAATTTGCATAGTGGCCTATGGGATGATACATGAATACAGTATTAAGAATGTGCTGCTTCTGTAGAGTTAACTGCCAAGAAATTCTAAAAAGAATCTGATTTAAAGAGGTATAGCTTTCCGAGGCAGCATAAATAACATGTTTTATGGTGTTCATATGTTCTTCATGCATAGGATCCCTTTTTAAGAGGAGTCTTTTGCATAAACTTTTTGTTTCATATGGACATGCTGAGATAGGGTGACCAGATAGCAACTGTGAAAAAACAGGACAGGGGGTGGGGGGTAATAGGCACCTATATAAGAAAAAGTCACAAAAAAGGGGACTGTCCCTTTAAAAACAGGAAATCTGGTCACCCTATGCTGAGATCTCTCTGTCAATACAAATAGGAGGGAAAAGTGTTAATAGGATGATTTTATTTGTGGCTAAAACAATTTTTAAATATAGTTTTAAATGCCAGCTACATTCAACTTTTTTTTTTAAATCCACGTGACTTCTACTTGAGTTATCACATTAAAAATACTAAATCATGACCAATGTTACATCCTCAGGCAGGGAAGTAAGATGTAAAGTGCTCCCCTTGGTCCCCTATGAAGGCTGCCCACATCCTGGGGCATAGTGTGGGGGAGAGAGAGAGCGCTTTCTGTAGTAGACTGCCATGCAGCTATGAGACTTCCTCTCCTTGTGGGTGAGGAGTGGAAGTAGCTTCCAAGCACAACTAAACAAACATGGAGGCGAGGAAATAATCGGCACTAAGAAAAGGGCTGGTGAAATTTACTTCCCCTCTGGGGAGTAAGGGGGAACTAGGCGATGAATTGTGTCACAATGTGCTCCCTGGTCTGGTCCTGGGCAGCATTAACTGCAGGCGGCTCCTCGTTCAGAGTAGATTGGGAGTATACGGTGTAGCCATATGTAAATAGTCAAAAGGCTATATTTATGAGAAACACAATGCCTGTCTGTGGTGGTGGTTTAAATATAGAGAACAGGCCACTACTGGCATTTAAAATATCACTGGCTGGACAAGATAGTGCAATCAGAAAATAGCCCAAGCCTTGACTGTGATTCTGTCTACAGGCTTCATATATTCTTATCACTACTCTTTTGGGGGGTGGGGAGAAGCATACTGGAACTTCTCAGTCTGTTTTGGAGAGTTTGGTTTTGTTTTTTAATGAAATTAAATGTAGTGGCCAGTAGTTGATAGTAAATACTAGGCAACTTTGTATTTGTTACTGAAAAACCTCTGGATATTTTCATTTTTGAAAATGATTATTGCATATGGAGAGTAACCCTTTAACATAAATAACCGCATACACTCTGCATTCCAAAGCACATTCCCAGTTTGTTGAGCATAGCACTACTTGGAGTGTACTGTGGATTGAGTGGTGAGGGCAAGTGTATAAGTACCTGATACTGCTGCTTGTGGAAGTCAATAGCAAACTTCCATAACTAATAACTTAGCAGGGTCACACTCTGGCCCTAGTATGATAGCACAGTCATAATGGGATGTAAGGCACTCCCTTACTCTCCTGTGCTGGCTGCCATCATCTTGGCTATTAACCTAGGAACTGAAGCAGGATCTGCAGAGCTGCAAGTGAGCAAGAGGGACAGAGTTTGACTTGGAATGGGTGGTTTGGCTTCCTCCCCTATGCTGGGTAGCTGGTATGTCAGGCTGCATATGCTCATGCTTGGTGCAGTTTACTCCCTCTTTAAGCAGCAGGGAACTGGGGGTGGGGGATGGCTACACATGGACAACACAATGCTCTGCCCCTCATTCAGGACAGATCCTTCTTTCATGATATAGGCCAGGGGTTCTGTCAGCCTTCACCCCAAACCCCACTTTGCCTCCAGCCTTTATAATGGTGTTAAATATATTTAAAAAGTGTTTTTAATTTATAAGGGGAGTCACACTCAGAGGCTTGCTGTGTGAAAGGGGTCACCAGTACAAAAGTTTGAGAACCACTGACTACAGCCAGATGATCAATACCATGAGTAGTAGTATTGACATTAATGGAATTATGTGTGGAATAGAATGCTATTCATTATGAATAGGGGAATCAAATCCTGCTCCACTTGTCAATATATTTGTCATGAAGTTTTGACTCTGCATACTCTGAATAATCTTAAATAGCATTACATGACTCATTACACGCTTCATAGGCTGCGTAATGCCTCTATTTCAAAGGTAATTATAACCTTAATGTATCTAACTGCCAGTGAAGAAATAATATGCTTCAGTAATGACAACAGCCTAAATTCTCAGATTACCTTCTCAGCTAGCTAATCAATGACATTTAATATCAAGATCTTTTTAATGTCCCACTGAGGGGGAAAAAAAAGGGGGAGTCTAACTTCAAGGACTCTTGTTTATAGTTGATTTTCTAGAAGCATCCCTGATTTAAATATTTGTGTTTTATGATGTCAGAGGTATGTCTTCTCAGAGATGTAATCCTGCAGGAGGATGTGCCATTGAAGTGAGTTCCTGCCAGAATTATGCAGGCAGATTAATTTAATTTGCACCTCTTTTACCGGAATGACTACAGTGCTGACTACCACTGCTGGTCATAAAGCTAAGATTAGCCAACTGGTTACAAATTGTTGTGCACATTTATGTGGTGGGGTTGATTATCAAAATGAAACTAAAGCAAACATCAACAATCTGCCTATAGATTAAAAAGTCAGTAGACAGATCATAGACTTTAGCTTTGATTTTTTTAAGAGACCTGTTTATTGCAATTTACAGGCTACATAATTCTGTTGGAATAAATTATGTAATGACAACTCCAAATTCTTAATGGCTACAAGCCTTTCATAACCAGGATTTGAAATCGATTTAATTTATGCCACAATCTTAATTGACTATCTAATCTCCTTCCAACTTCGATCAATTGATTTCACACTAATCATTTACACTAGATGAAATACAAAATGTTAGTGTATATAAAAAGATTTTTTCTTGTCCATTTTATAATTTGAAAGAACAAGTCATAGACAGTTTGAGAATAGACAGCTGAAAACTCATTGGGCCTGAATCTCTTCTCACTTGCAGTGGTCGGACTCTGCTGCCTTTAGTGGATTTACTTCTGATTTACATGGTTGTAGCTGAAAGAATAATTAGGCCCCTTGTTAAATTATACAGGAAAGCTGATTGCTTGGAAAAGTGTTTGCATTGTATTGTTTTGCCAGATAAAATGTGCGTAGCTGGCCCTGAAATAAACTCACCGAACAGAAGATGGATTTTTGTTGATCCCATTGATTGCTGTTATAGAAATTGGATGTGAATACAGTGTGTGGAGTGATAGTGAACTTCAATAGTGGAGACGACCGTATAGTGACATGATTTGCTTTGGCAAGGTTTCATATAAATATACTCTAAAAGCACTAACTCTGTTAATACCAGCAGGTCAAGCAGCAAATCTGAAGTCTCCATACAACAAAAAGTGCAGACAGCTGATAAATACATCGGAAAGAGGGAGTTGGGCGAAGGCAAGTCATTGCCCTCATCAGAAAGTAGGTGTAAGCAGACATTACCTAAACCAGAATAGGATATTAAAAAAATATATCTATTTTTAGAAGGCAGTAATTGTTTCCAAATACTCAGCTTTCTAGTTTATAAACCAAAAGACTAAGTCAGATTTCTATATTATTTTATTTCCCTTTTAAAATATAGCACTGAAGTCCTTCACACATATAAATAGCTCTACAATTTCTTACACGCTTTCTATGCATCTTTACTTAAAGTGCCCATTTATGAACATTAAAAATAAAATATTCTTGCTAGAGTGGCTACATTTGTAGAAGGGTTTGATATTCTGGTGAGGCAGGGCTTTGATTTTACAAAAATTACCTGCAGAAGAAACATTAAAATACAACATGTATCAATGTTAACCCAGAGGCATTTTTTGCATCCAGCTGGCACAAAAGTATCTTAAGAACAAGACTCGTTCTTGAAACATGTCTCTTTATAAAGTGTAAGAATATAGGATAAATGCATCATTTTCTTTATAGCCTCTCCCCCCCGGCAAGTGTGTGTCCCAAGCTGCTATGTTGATTTAAAAACCAATTGATGAAAAGCTTCTGAAATGCATGCAACTTAAAATTCACTTAAAACACACTTCAAGTTATAAAGTCTGCGAGCTTTAAAGTTCAGTATGTGGCTATGGTTCAGTTGGGTTATTAACTGTGTTTGTTGTGCTGGCAAGATTGGTAAATACTTCTTCCTTAGTTTCAGGTTGATGCGTTTCCATTTTGGTTTCCTTTTTGGCATCTTCGTTACTTGTATCTTTCCTGGTTTTGTCCGCCACAGGATCAATCTCCATGATTTCCTGTGGTGGCTTATTATTCTCCATCAAGGTTGACTGAAGTCCATAAACTTGAACTACCTCTGCGACGTCTTCTGCTTTCTGTTCAAGTCTTTCCAAAATATTCTGGACCTTCCTTACACCATCTCTCCTGGCCTGGCGCACATCTGCACGACCCTCTGGGTCAACTGAATCTAGGGCTAGCAACTCTTTGGTCAAATACTCTTCAATCATCAAATATTTTTTGTCATTTTTCTTGCCTTTGAAAGAATCAACTGCCTGTTCAAGCATTTGAACATTCTCTAGAATTGCTTCTACTTTCAAGACACCAGGATGCTTCTGGGTCTCTTCCACTTCCATCATCTTCTGTGGTGAAGTTTCTTCAGAAGCAAGCCATTCCTGTGGAGGTGCACTCGTAGCAGGACAGGGAATCTTTTTATCAACCTTTTCATCAATCTTTTCTGCAGTGGGTGGAGGTTTCTGTGGTGGTGGTTTAGAATCTGGTTCTTTGTGAAAGACTTGAATTGGGATATAAGATGAAGGCATCTCAGTTCCTGATGGGCTTGCCTTGTTTTCAGGTATGCTTTCATGTAGTGTTTCTTGGGGTGGGATTTGTTGCTGAGAAGCCTGAAGAAGGAGGAAAGTTTATTATTGTGAGACATGAAAACAATGCTACTTCGTTGTAAACAAAAATTACAATTGTCAGGCCAAAAGATTTTCAAAGGTGACTAGTGATTTTGGCTGCCCAATTTGAGACACCTTAAACAGGCCTGATTTTCAGAATGTGATGAGCACCAATGCTCTGAAAAATCAGGCCTTTTTAAGGTGTCTCAGGTCAGGAATCAAAAAAACTCAGGCACCTAAAAATCACTAGTCCCTTTGGAAAAATCTAGGTCTCAAATCTTTTCCATCATACTGAGGCTTAATTGAAAGATGCTGCTTAAAATATCAGTATTAACACCAACTTCTTAATAGACAACTAGCACTGGTAAAATCCAATGCAAACATCGCCATTACCAACCTAAGACTATTTCCAAAGGTCATTTGCTTTAACTTGGTCTTTTCATTGGGAGATTTGTTCTCCTACTCAGATCCAATCCCCTTGCATCATTTAGGAGGTGCAGTGGGCCCAGACATGGACTGCAATGGGCCAGCACAGAATCCCCCTATCCATTCTGCAAGACCTGGGCCATGCATCTACCCCCAATCTCAACTCAGCATAGGGCCTGGGGGGGGGGGGGGGGGGTGGGGGGGGGTGGGGGGAATGCACCAAGGGCAGGAAGGAATCTGGTGGATCTCAGCTACAAGAAATTAGTAAGCTCATATTCTATAATTAAGGCTACATTTTAGTCATGGGTATTTTTGGTAAAAAAGTCATGGACAGGTAACGGGCAGTAAACAAAAATTCACGGACTGTGACCTGTGACTTGGGGGTGGTGGGGCAGGGCCGGCAGGCTCCCTACCTGCCTCCGCGCGTCCCCACCTCAGCAGCAGCAGAGTTTGGGTGTGGGAGGGTGCAGAGGGTTGCGGCACAGGACGGGGTGAGGCAGGCTCTGGGTGGCGTTTACCTGGGGGGCTCCCCAAAAATGGCAACATCCCCCTCGCTCAGCTCCTAAGCAGAGGCATGGCCAGGCAGCTCTGCACACTGCCTCCACCTGCAGGCACCACCCCTGCAGCTCCCATTGGCCGTGGTTCCCAGCCAATGGGAGCTGCAAAGCCAGCGCTCTGGGTGGAGGCAGCAGTCAGAGCTGCCTGGCCATACCTCTGCCTAGCTTCTATCAAGTTATGATGCAAAACCTTGAATAGTTACAACACTGAAGTTACAATCCCTGACCATAGATTAGTGTTGAGTATTTTATTTAGAACACTACTGTAGAATACTGTCACTTTTACAAGAGGAATCAGTGACTTATTCTATGTAGTCTCAATATTAAAACTTTTTATCTGCAAAGTTGAAATTATTCCATTCTCTTGTGCCCTGGTTTTAGATGTTTTAGTCAAATTTTACCTAAAATCTAGTTTCCTGTACTTTGAAAAACAACACTTTGAATGCAGTTTATCCTTCCAGAGGACTGCTGCATTTTGCTGTTTGAAAAATACTACTCAAAGGACTGCCTTTCAAAGTAAAGTTGTTAGAGATTATTATACAAACCAGTTCGAAGATATTAAGGCCCAGTCCTACAAGCTTTCCTCATGCTGAACTCACGTTGAAACAATAGATTTCAATGAGAGGCCCTAGCAAAGGGGGTTGCTGGATTGGGCCCTTAGAGTGAAATCCTGACCCCATTGAAATCAGTGGGAGTTTTGCCATTGACTTTAACATAGTCAAAATTTCACTCTTAATTTCTAACAAACTGACGCTATTTGCACACTACCACTTACGTCGGAATAAGTTAAGTCACTCAAGGTGTGAAAAAGCCACCCCCCTAAATGACGTAAGTTACACTGACCTAAGTGCCAGCATGGACAGCGAAACAGCTACCATCCCTTGCTGGGGCTGGAGTAGTAAGTCGACAGGAGAGCTCTCTCTCATCGGCTTAGAGTGTCTGCACTAGCAGTGCTGCAGCTACCCGGCTGTAAGGTGTGTAGTGTTGCCACAGCCTGAGATAGCATTTTCTGGAAGTGTAGGAGTTGTCAGGTTTTAACAGTCTATGCACTTTCTTGTCTCTGTTGATTTGACTTGAAAGTAACCTTCCAAGATCTTTAACCTTTTAGTAACATTTATTTTATTGACAGCGTTTCTGCTGTGGAGTGCTTACAACAGGAGATTAAGATGCAAAACCTGTTACAATGTATCTATATGAGAGATAGCACTACAAAGGTAGAATTGTCAGAATGAGACAAAAGGGCATCAAAACAAATTACAATGTATTGCCATAAAAACCAAAGGTAGCAAGGCTTTGTGGTCTGGACCCAGGATTGGGAGTCACGAGAGTCAGAGCTCTTTTCCCATTTCCTTCACTGATTCATGATGTGGCAATGGGAAAGTCTCTTAGACCAATTATTCTGGATATAGGTGCCTAAGGTTAGGTGCTTAAATACTGATGTAGGGCACCTAAGTAAATGGGCCAATTTTCAGAGCTGATATGCACTGAGGACAGTATTTTTGCCTGAGTAAAGACTGGATAAAGTCTAATTAAGTGCCTTAAGGTTTGGCCCTAAAAAAAAAGAAAACGAAAACAAAGCAAGCAGTGAAACTTAGTACATGTCATTAATTCTGGGTTTTGATTCCCCCAACCCCCTTTAACTATTTTGTTCATGTTCTAGGTGGGATTTTCAAAAGGGCTCCTAATTCTGTTCCCTTTGACTTCAATGGGAAAAGCCCACCTTTGAGAGGTTTAGGGTTATTTTACAGATTTAAGTGATGGAAATCCTAGAATAAGTCAACCTGTGTTTAATGCTGAAGTCAAATCGACTCAAAATGTCCTTGCTTTGTGGCTTCAGTAGGAAGCTTAATATTATTTTACATTTTGCATGTTAATTATATTCAGTACAAGTGGCCTAATTCTATCTTCAGATATTGGGAGCAACTGTATCTGAGGGCAGAATTTGACCCCAAGTATTGTTCCAGAATTGCTGACTGTAAATCAAACAAATACAGCTCTTTTCAGGAAATGCATCTAATCAAAATGTAGTCTTCCCTTCACTAAATCAGACACCACTCTGACTGTCATGTGACTATGCTTCAGAAAAGGCATGTAAAAAGCACTGTCGTCTAGTAAGCGCTAATCTTGGTCAGCACTCCTAGTTTCTAGTCCTGTGTCTTACTATGCGAGTTTACCCATCTGGAAAATGGATATGATAATACCCACTTGACTAAGAAGCTGTGATTCTTAACTAGTGAATGTAACATGTTGTGAAATCTTTTGGATGACAAGCACTAAACAGTATTATATTTTAGAGTTTGTCTAGGATATTATACGCTGGTACTATATTATAGAAAATGACTGTCTGTGTGGTGGAATTTCACTGTCTTGAACAAATTGCAGAATTGGACAATTTGTCCCTGAATGAATTAAGTTTAGAGAAAGTACTGTATGTAGAAACAAACTGTAGAGTAGATTTTACCAATCTCCTTTCATCATGATAAATAATGGTTACTTTCTGGATTTGCTGCTGTAATCAATGATGAATGAGACAAAGTTGCATTGTTACTATAAAGCCCATGGGCCCGATTTGCCTCTAATGTATACTTCCCTGACACCACTGACTGATTTACATAGGGTGCAAGTGAAAAGAGAATCCGGTTCTGGGTTTCAATCAGAATTGATTCAGAGTATCCCTGAACTTTTCTTTTTCATTTAATCTCTAATTTTGACAGTTTCCCATGTGAGAAGGAGGATTTTAGCACCCTATTGTGTGAAATGCTAGTTTTGATGAGAATATAGTGCCTCAGTAACATGGTGGCACTGTCAACAACAATATTGAAGGCCAGATCCTCACAGCTGGTGTAAACTGGATTTACATGAGCTGAGGGTCTGATGCTGGAATTACATGTGTGAAATTCTGTGTGCTTATTAGTATAATCCAGATCTTTAACATTATTAACACAAAGCACAATTACTATAGAAAAATCAGATTTTTCTGCTCATCCCACATACCTGGGGTCTGTCCACAACTGTCTGTACTCTGATGGGAACCGGGGACTGTATCTGAGTAGTAACTCTGGCTGGTGAACTTTCACGACTTGATGAACCCTTCTGAGACATTCTGAATGGGGACTGCTCTCGTGCTGGCTTGGGCTCCAGCTCATCAGCTTGAATTTTGTGATACACTGGCTGGTGGACATGGTAATCACTTTGCTGGGCAGGGTAGTGTGTCTTCTGTGCTTGATGATATACTTGTGATGGTTGCCTGAGGCCTTTTTCCTCATGGATCACAGGAATTGGAATATAACCTCGACGGACCTGATGGCTTCCTGCACTGGGTCTACCTGATGACTGAGGGGAAACTGACTGTGAGTCAGAAGCTGTAGGAGAATGAGGTTGCTGTAAAAACAAGATTATTAATTAGTGTTAATTGTTTCACATTTTTATTTTATTAATATGTTGAAAGGCAGCCTTAACATTTGTTTCTCCCCTGCCCCCCAAAAATAGGGAGAGACAGTGGGGAGTAGTGGTGGAATCTGTTTGCACATCAGGATTTGGTTTCCCTGTTTTTTGCTGGACAACTGCAGAACTAGTGAGAAAGCATCACTGTAATAGGTGAAACCTGAGCTGCAGCATTCCCTGAGGAGGGAGGGGACATTTAATCACTCTATCTGAAACTCTGTTCTTGTTTAAACTGGTTAGATGTGGGGCAAAAAGTTAAGCAAACGAAGGGGAAAAAAACCCCAGTCACATAAACAATGTTGCCTTTGCCACACTAGGACTTCTTCCTGTTTTTTTGTATCTTGTTAGGATAGGGGTGTGAATGCTAGAATGACTTTCTTAATTTCCCAGTGGAGCAGCTCCACTGGTGGTAGCAATACTAACGTGGTCTTAGCATTTTAATGCACTGTTGTCTGAACACTGCTCAGAATGAGTCTAAGTAACATGACAGTTAAAATGCTGGTGGCACCTTGTCTACCAGTGCTTCCACCATTGGTACTATCGGTGGAACTGCACTAACTGAATATTTTAGGAAAATAAGGCCTTGGCGACATCACACTTAAAGGCACAGTTGCCTTCTCTTGTTACAGGTAACACACTCTAGTTTGTGGCCACACCGTTTTTGTGTATCCCTATCAACTACTGTTTGTATCAAGGAATTCTGAGAATCTGGACAGCTGACCCAAAGTGCTACAATAAGGGATACTGCTTGGAAGACATGCACATTGAGTGTCATCAACATTACATGGGGCAATATACTTTTGGAAGTCCTTTTGCACAAAGTACTGAGAGGAAAGGGACTGGCCAAAGTGGTTACACAAATATGGCTTAGGGGTCCTGGCCACACTGAACAAAAAACAAAACAAAAAAAACCAAAACACAACAACCCAAAACCCAGTAGCTGGTTCATTATTCTATCATGTGCCACTCTGGGCTTCAGGGACAAAACACAGAATTTTAAAATCATGTGGTGTATGGGCCAATCATATGAAGAGTGAATTCCGCCACTATTTGAGTACAAACTCAGTTAAAAGATGTAATATGGCTCAGATTCAACATTCACTCCCCACTCAACTCAGGGCTGGGAAAACTCAAGCTCAGGTTTCAGTCTGTTGTGAGGATATTATCTCAACTCTGGCTCTCCAGAGAAAATAGGAAACCAAGTCTGGTACATCTGAGATACAAAGCAAGCAGAATCTTTTTTATGAAAAATCTTTGTGAATATATAGTAACAAATTAGTAAAGGGCATAGGCAGAAAAATTATTTTTCGATTCATCTTTAAAGCTTTTTTTAGAATGAATTCAAACGATATATATATTTAAAAATAATATGCACTTTAAAAATATTCAGCTGCAATTAGTGCAGTTTGGTGGATTCTAAAATGGTCTCATTTATTAACAACTAAACAATAGCAGCCTTTATTTTTTGTCTGGTTTGTTTTGTTTTTAGCTTTGTCACTTACATTGTTTCATAGTTATGTCACAGAACACCGTAGGCTCAGTTCTGCTCTCATTTACAATGGTGTAAATCAGGAATAACTCCATTAAGTCAACCAGTGTGAGAGGAGAATCGGGCTTTATATGCCTCTGTTTCTGAGACAAGAGACAGAATCAATCTATGTGCAATTCTTTCTGCACAGTCATTTGTGAGTGAGACACTGTGATGCTAGATAAAATGTAAAGCATTTACAGTGAAGTGACTGTCAGCAGAACCATTAAAAAGTGCATTTTTATGTTTGTATTAATATTTTGAAAGTATTGGGGGGGCAAATGTAATTCTATGGTAATTTTGGACTTTTGAGGGATAAATCAGCTGTAATGCCATTTTAGGTCACAAATGTTGGAGAGTAATGCAAAACACACCCCAGCACTACTGACAAGTTACCTCAGGCCCATGTGAGGCTGGAGATTGGGCTGTTGCAGCTGTTGTTGTCTGTCCACATTGTTTATCTGTCTGAGCAGCTTCAGCTGGTCCTCTAGCAGGGGATTCCGAGTGGGCATAGGCCCCCCTTAAAGGTGACTGTGCCCGCTTTGTGGTGGGCACAGTTTCTGCTTTGTATCGTTGCATGCCAGGCTGATGAACAGAGTAATACGGGTGCTGCTGTCTGTTCTCAGCACATTCATGCATAACTGGAATAGCGATGTAGCCAGCACGAAGTTGAGGGTATCCCATGCTTCCTTCTCTTACTTGTGGCTGCCTTGGAGAAGGACCATTTGCTGATGACTGGCCCTCCTAAAAATTAAAAACACCACATGGGAAAAGTTTAGAAGTTAGGACCAATGCAACTCATAAGAACAAGTAATCTTAAACCTCCATCTTCAAAGCAATGAAAGAACTGTATGTCAGAACTTTAAAACTTCCTTTATTTCTAATTAAATTCCTTTGCATGAGCAACTGGTATCACATTCTAATGCAGAGGATAACTACAGCTGCTAATCATTCAGAATTGTGTGCAGGAGGGAAAAAAAGACGAACAAATTATTTATCTAGGGATATTTTTAAGTTTTCACGTCTGATAGACAGCAACTTTAAGCTTAAACATATCCAAATTTTTCACATTTCATAATTGCAATTCTGATCTGACACAGAAGCTTTATACTAGTGTAACTCCACTGACTTCAGTGGAGACATGTCTGATTTACAGCAGTGCGAGATCAGAAAGAGATCCCTCAGCAACTTTTAGAATCAAGCCCATTTATAGACAAAGAAATCCTCAAGAAAACAGGAGATTATCAGAAAAGAAATGTTCGTCAGTATTGTTCTTTCCAATGACTATTTAATTAGTGTTCTTGATGCTGGATACTGAAAAATGTATCTGCTTTCTGCTAAATGTGATTCAGTTGCAATAGCTGCTAAGGGGGGAGAATAACAAAAGAAGAGAGTAATAAAGGGAGGATACCAAAAGGAAATCTAACAAAGGGAATGGAAGATAAGTCTACATGGTGCAGGATTATGCTTATACTAATACTCTGCATAAGATGGAAGTGGTTTGTACCAAGCTCCCTCATAAGTCCTCTAATAAAGTTCTTCCTGCAACTGTCATTCTATTTTGAGGCCCTCCTAAGGGCCAAGTTCCAGATGTATTTGAGTAAGATCATGTAACAGGCACTCTACCACACAGAGGGTAATGTCATTATTCAGTAAAGGGAGAGTTTAATAAGAGGACATAATAGGATTTCTATCATTTCTACCGTAGTATTAAGTATTGTTGTAACCATAAAAATTACTTCGATACGTAGCACAGTCATATGTAAGCAGACCAATTCACTAAATGAAAATTAATTATTTTCCAATCAGACACTGAGTGAGCCTCCCATATGCCAGTGTCTCCTTAAAACAACGAGTACTGAGAAACTCAGTAAGCTATAGAATTGCAGAGAATAAATTCTATTCTTTTAACAAAGTTAATGAGACCACATACACCTCTACCCCGATATAACGCGACCCGATGTAACACAAATTTGGATATAACACGGTAAAGCAGCGCTCTGGGGGGGCGGGGTTGCGCGCTCCGGCGGATCAAAGCAAGTTCAATATAACACGGTTTCACCTATAACGCGGTAAGATTTTTTGGCTCCCGAGGACAGCGTTATATCGGGGTAGAGGTGTATATTAAGTGCTTCCAGGAGGGAAGGGGCTTGAGTCAGAGAGCCTGAATTTTCTTTCACTGGTGTAAATTAAGAGAAATTCCACTGAAGTCAGAAATGAAAACCAGGCCCAGAAAGTTATCAGAGAAAAATAATTTTAGGTTATCTTCTACATACAATTAAAGACTATGGGTCTGATTCTGATCTCACAATGGTTTTATATTAGTGTAACTATTTATTATTTCAGACTTAAACAGATGCAAGAACAGAATCAGCACCTGCATATAGATGGTCTTGGGGCTGCTGGACTCTTAGTACAAACAACTAGGTCCTCTTCACCAATTCACCCTCCCTGCTGTACCAATGGATTTCCCCTGCAAATATAAATCTAGATCAACAGTGTTCCTAGTGCTACTGGCAGCAATTACCTTCTAGGCACTGGAGGGACATATGCTTATGTCGGCAAACTGAGTTTACCTGAAAAATCAAGAACAGTCAGCAAGTGGCAACTGAAGCCATGTGCAAAGCAGAATTTCTGCCAAGTGAGTGAAGCCAACCATGCTGCCTAGCAGTCAGAAAAATAGATGATTCAGTGCTCGGAAGAAACACCTTGCTGAGTAGGCTGAGTCATTAGATTCCATGCCTGGTTTACAGCAGCTGCTCCACACAATCCTTCTGAAGAAAATTCCCTTACCATAGAGCAGGGGTTCTCAACCTTCATTGCACCATGACCCCCTTCTGACAACAAAAATTACTACACGATCCCAGGAGGGGGGACTGAAGCTTGAGACTGTCTGAACCCCACTGCCCTGGGCGGGGGGTGGGGAAACAAAGCCCAAGGGCTTCAGTCCCAGGCAGGGAGCCTGTAACCTGAGCTCCACCACCCAGGGTTGAAGCGCTTGGGCTTTGATCCCGGGCTTCAGCTTTGGCCCCAGACAGTAGGGCTCAGGCTTCAGCCTGGGGCCCTAGTAAGTCTAAGCCAGCCCTGGCAACCCCATTTTAATGGGGTCCTGACCCACAGTTTGAGAATCCCTGCCATAGAGAGATCTACGGGTAGCTAGATATGTCTACCTGAATTATACTCCCCAGCTGGGATGACTCCTGCAGCTCTCCCCACTCTAGAGTGGAAGGGAGGTTTGTCCACTTCTGTGGTATTGTCCTTTCCTCCTGTGAACCTTGTAGAAAATGACCCACAGGGTATGAGATCAGTGCTATGGAGAGGTTAGAGCAGGGGCAGCAACCTTTCAGAAGTGGTGTGCCGAGTCTCCATTTATTCACTCTAATTTAAGGTTTCACGTGCCAGTAATACATTTCAACGTTATTAGAAGGTCTCTTTCTATAAGTCTATAACAGGGATTGGCAACCTTTGGCACGCGGCTCGCCAGGGTAGGCACCCTGGCGGGCCGGGTTGATTTGTTTACCTGCCGCGTCCACAGGTTCGGCTGATCGTGGCTCCCACTGGCCGCGGATCGCCGCTCCAGGCCAATGGGGGCTGCGGGAAGCGGTGCAGGCCAAGGGATGTGCTGGCTGCCACTTCCTGCGGATGCGGCAGGTAAACAAACCAGCCCGCCCACCAGGGAGCTTACCCTAGCAAGCCGCCTGCCAAAGGTTGCCGATCCCTGGTCTATAATATATAACTAAACTATTGTTGTATGTAAAGTAAATAAGATTTTTAAAATGTTGAAGAAGCTTCGTTTAAAAATTAAATTAAAATGCAGAGCCCCCCAGGACCCGGGCAGTATGAGTGCCACTGAAAATCAGCTCGCGTGCCGCCTTTGGTTGGCCATAGGTGCCTACCCCTGGGTTAGAGCCTGGGTGGGCCAGGAGGACCCCAAACAAGATGCCTCCTGAAGATGTATTGGATCTTTCCCATGAAATATTTATGTCAGGACAGTCCCTGTTGGCAAGGCTCCAATTGAGACACCCTATCAGGAAGCTGCTAGGGGCCGGTACAGAGGCAAAATCTTCCTTGGTATCTCAGAAGTCTGCTAGGTTTGGAGGTGGGCCTTGCAACCTCAATTCCAACCCCCAGCAGAGCAATCTGGAATGAGGTGAATCCTTGTGAAGGTTTCCTCTATCACTACCACCCTCCATAGGATTTATCTCATCCTAGATGATCATGTTAGGGTCCTACACATTTTATTTTCAGGCCCTTTAGACTGCCTAAATTTGTGAACCATCTCAGCTATCTGGCAAATCATTGCCTCCACAGCTCAGGCCCTGGTTGGAAATGCAAAACAACTAGCCCAAGAACAAAGAGGCTGAGAGGCGTGTGTGTGTGGTTTTTTTAAAAATGCCAAGATTTGCCTGGAGTGAAATTTTATAGCACGCTTATAAACCCTGAAAATAGGGTTTATAATGGAAACATTGACACCACCTTAAACAGAACAGCATGAACTGTACTCCTGTAATCTGTCATTATATTTACAGCTATAAATAAATGTAAGTACATCTTGTGGAAAATTACGAATGTAGTTAGTCCCTGTACTCAAATTCTCTTCATGGTCAATTATAAAAACTGTAGCTAGGTATATGTATGTATGTATGTATCTAGGAAGGTATTTATACGGCCTTCAACACTAGTATCTGAGCACCTCCCACAAAAGCAACAAAATTCTCTGTTCCCCTCTGCCTCCAGAAGTAGCCTGAGTTGCGAATTACATAGATCACAAACATAAGGAAGGTCATCCAATTACAACTATTTTTTATAATCCTGATTATTCTTTTTAGCATTTAATTTATACTAATTTAAGCTTACTAGTCGGTGACACCGGGCTGGTCCACACTGGAAACTTCCATTGCATAGCTACATCTCTCAGGGATATGAAAAATCCACACGCCCGAGACATGTAACTGCTGACCTAACCCCCAGTTTAGACAGTGATTGGTCAATGGAAGAATTCTTCTGTTAAACTGACTACCATCTCTTAGGGAGCTGGATTACCTACACTGATGTGAGAAACGACCCTCCCGTCAGCATAGGGAGTGTCTACACTGAAGTGCTACAGTGACACAGCTGCAGCATCTTCTCTTCAGTCCAGATTCTCTTCCCCCTCCCTCATTTTATCCCTATCATTTCATTACCTCCCCACTCTTCATCTCTCCCTATGCTTCTGACTTGCCCTTGCAACTGCACCTCGGATAATAATAAAGTAAAATGTGATGTATGATGCATCACCAAGAAGTCTACGTAACTAGCTGTAATCACAATCTTACTGATGTAACTGGTTTTCCAACTGCCACTGACTTGTGTGTCACGAAGTCAGTTCCCTTTATCCTTTATCAGTTTCCTGGTCTATAAAACAATTTCCTGTCTCTGCAGTATTAGGAGGCTTAACATTTGTACAACATCTAGAAATCATCAAATTGAGTGCATTAATTTCGGTTTTTTTAAAAACTGATTACAGAAAGCTTTTTAAAACCTTGTTATTACTGATTTGTGATTTTTAAATGGTAGTAATTCTCAGTTGTCAAAACAAAAGATATACACATTGCTATACAATTTTAAACTAGCATTGTCAACAAATAGCAGCAGCATGTAAATAATTAACCACTACAAAACATTTTTAATCATTAAAGTACAAGCAAACTGTAAATAATGTCTTTTCTTGAATTAACTAGAAACACTAGAAGATCATTTACAATACAAGTGGCTGATTTTGGTCTGAAGCTATTGTTCCTGGTGCAAACATAGTTAACACTTTCTTTTCATATAAAAATAAACATGGATTTACATTAAAAAAATAACTCCCTTTTCCCTGTGGTCTTCCAAAATCTCTTTGCATGGTTTGTGGTATCAGCAACCAGCTAATTCAGTAGCTTAGCATGGCCTTGTGTTAATAAGGCCTTGCCTATGCTTAAGTTTGCTGCTTTAACTAAACTGGCATCGTTAAAATGGAAAAAAAAAACCTCTAGTGTAGATGCAGCTCTACTGGTATAAAAGTGCTTATACCAGTAGTTTACTGTGGTTTGGTGAAGCAAAATAAGCATAACTATGCAGGTAAACAAAACCCCCCAAAAATCACACTCCTTACCACAATACACGATAAAACCGTAACTACAGATCAGCCCTTGCAATATGGCCCCCAAGTTTGGCCCTCCACTCAGGGTCTACGATTGCCAGTGCAATCTCACATCCAGAGTAATGCAGGAGAATTTTAAACATTAGTCCTTTATGCAAGATCTTTCCATGTAAATTCTGTTGGAAAAGGCACTGAAGAGAAGGATGAGATACCTCTTCTAGGTAAAGGTACCAGTTTAAGGGCCCAATCCTACTAGAGTCTGAGCACTCCTGGAAGGTGCTAAGTACCAACTCTCATTTATTTCAATTGAATTACAATTTGAAAGGATTCTTCCACTTAAAAACTCAATTATTTAAATATTTATTCTGTTGAGATGAGCATCTACTGTCACTTTGAACCATAAAGTCCAGTGGTGACATCATGGCGTTGCTGTAGTCAATAGGAGGTCTGTCATTGACTTCAGCAGAGCCTGGATTTCACCCCAGATATACAATGGACCCAAAATCTGTTTGCATTTATTCCTTTCACAGCTGCTGTTTTCTTTTACATTTGTGGAGAATGAATTTAAGGACCATCAATGTTGAAGTTTCAGCCTTTGTCCTGGCTTTCTTCCTGTAATGGCCCGATAGTAGCAAAGCTTCATTCTACTGTGGACTCTCCTGTCCTCTCTCTGATGCCCCCAGAATTCATGCTAAGTGACAACTCCGTAGCCTTTAGTAATATTAACTGAAGGGGGAATTTACTGCAGGGTTGGTAGAGGGGAGGGTGAGAGGTGAAATGATTTGCTGCCATCTGTCCCCTCCACACCTGATGACCTGAATGTCTCTGTCATCTCTACAGAAAGGCTTTTGTGCAGTATAGGGAAGGGAACAATGATGCCAGAGGCATCAGTCCTCTCTTGATTAGGCACCCAGCACAGAACTCTGAATTTTCATGACCTCAGTCTGCTGATAGAATGATCTGCCCCGAACTACTTACTTTTAGAATCATAGAATGTCAGGGTTGGAAGGGACCTCAGGTGGTCATCTAGCCCAACCCCCTGCTCAAAGCAGGGCCAATCTCCAGACCAATCCCCTAATTTAAACAATCTGGGTAAATTAACATGTCTGAATTTTTGCTTATCTGTACAGTGACAGTAGGCTGGTCAATTTCAGTATTTTTAAGTCTATTTCATATCAATAGCATACAGCCCCAATTAACTTCTCCATTCTAACAATGATCCTTTCAAATAAGAAGAATATTTAAATAAAAAAAAACAAACAAGAAAATAAACTGCATTCATTCACTTAATGTTAGGAAAACATTTCTATTTATATCAGGGATTTTCTCTAGAAATTGATACAGGCTGCTTTTTAAAAAAAAAAACAAAAAAAAACCACAAACACATGTGGGGCCAAATTAAAGATAACCCTAAAAAAAATTGAGGGTAGAGTGAGGCACGTCTCTCTCCCCCCAAAAGTGAAAATATTCCATGATGATTTAAAGAATCGTTCCCCTGCAGCGTTTACAACTCTAGCATTGCAATGTTTAGCTGGTGTATAAGAACCAGGAGGAAAACTCACTACTGGTTTTTCTCTGGGCAAGCTAAGAGAAAGGCATACAGGAAACAGCATAAACAGCTAAAAGGAAACTAGTTTTTAAGTTGTTTAACTGCTCTGTAATAAACAGTATAAGATTAATTTATAACGTTTACTCCAACAATGTGTATTCCAAAGAAAAGTGCATTAAGAAAATATTTATAAATACACCAATAGGTACATCTGATTACAGATAGGAGGGAGTCGTTGACCGAATGCCTGCAATATCACATAGGAAACAGATAGTCTGGTAGAGTAGGACTTAAGGAAATGAAGCTCCAAACTGAATGCATTAGAAAACAGAACTTTCACAGCTGTCCAATTCTGTTCTCTCGTTGATGTTTGGACCTTAGCATAGTAAATAAGATGAGATCTAAATGATAATGTGAAATTCATCAGATCCTTGATTATTTCTCTAATTCAGAATCTCTAGAAATAAAAGGTTTTCTTAGTGAAAAGAGAAGTCCTTAAACATAAAAATAAATCTATATATATGTAAAAAACATATTTAAAATCTATCCAGAGGGAGTCAAGACACTATCCCAGAAAGAGAGCAGGCTTTTTAAAATTAAATCATTGCAAACTGATTTTGGTTCCATTGCACAGCTGGCCTTTTATTATGATTAAGGTTAGATTCTGTCACAGGTATTTTTAGTAAGTCAGGGACAGGTAGCGGGCAATAAACAAAAATCCACAGAAGCCCATGATCTGTCCCTGACTGTTACAAAAATACCCTGGGGGGGGGGAAGGTAGGGAGAGGAGACGAACAGAGCACTGCTGGAGCTTGCAGCCGCTCCAGCCCCAGGGGGGCTGACCAAACCCCAGCCACTCCGGGATCACTGCTCCAGCAGGCCTGGGGGCTGACTGCTGGTAAGTGGTTCTGGCGGCCCCGGGGCTGTCTCAAAAGAAGTCACGGAGGTCCCAGAAAGTCATGGAATCCGTGACAGAATCGTATCCTTAATTATTGTTCAAAATCATAGTAAGTGATTAAAAGAGAACAGAGATTTCAATAACTGGGTTTTTAAGTCAAAAAGGATCTTCTGAAATTGCAATTCACAGTGCTATGCACAAAAGGCTGAAGTTTCTCATCTCACACACAGGAATCTTCTAGCATATAAAAAGAACAACATCACAGCTAGGATACTGAGATGGGGGAAGAGACAGAATTTTCACTGTAGTACCATGACGGTGAGAGCATGGGAACCCCTCTAAAGGATGTTCAGTCTCAGGGTTCAGCTTAGGAAGAAGTCATGCTTGTCAGTACTTTTTATAATCAGTTCTTATGTGCTATTTGCCTTACAATAAACAATGTCTGAACACGGATGTTTACACATGCCAGAGTCCATATTCAAGACACGTGTATAAAAAGAAATGATTAAACAAAATACAATGAGATTAAAAACCTAGTCCACGACCCTTCTGGTTCAAATAAAGCAAGCAGAAATCCAAGTCCTATGCACCAATGCTGCATAATGGACTAAAAGGAATCACTCTCTCATCTCGCTGCTACAAAGGTAAAATGTGCCACAGAGTATGCAACTATTTTTAATAATAATAATATTGATAAAGTCCCCATCCCCAGTAGTGGATGGGCAAATTAACATTTAGTACTTTAAAAAAATGAACATTATAATTTAAAAAAAATCATCTCAAAACTAAAAATAGAGGAGGCCAAGATAAATTAATAAAAGGGAAGGTTAAAAAGTAAGGTCCAACAGTGGTCTTAAAGGCATAGGATAAACCTGACCATCTGTTCTCTTATATGTGATGGGACGGACCTGAAAAGCAGGTGGAATGTGAATGCAGAAACCCTTCAGAAAGTGGTTCAGAGATTTTAAATATAGCCTTGTGACGGGTTGGATCACAGAAACCCCCTTGGGAGCTGCCACCCGATGTGCAAAGACTAACCCTGCTTCTGTTTTCCCCTCCAGCTCAGGACTCCAGCACCCTGTCTTGCTGAGCCAGACACTCCCGTCTGGCTCCAGACACAGACCCAGGGTCTGAATCACTTGTCCCAGAGCTGCAAGTTTATCTGAAAACAGCTCACAGTAGTGTGCTTGTCTTTAGCACTCAGATGCCCAACTCCCAATGGGGTCTAAACCCAGATAAATCCGTTTTACCCTGCATAAAGCTTATGCAGGGCAAACTCATAAATTGTTCGCCCTCTATAACACAGACAGAGAGATATGCACAGTTGTTTGCTCCCTCGGGTATTAATACATACTCTGAGTAAATTACTAAATAAAAAGTGATTTTATTAAATACAGACAGTAGGATTTAAGTGGTTCAAAGTAGTAACAGACAGAACAAAGTAAGTCACCAAGCAAAATAAAATAAAATGCGCAAATCTATGCCTAATCAACCTGAATACAGATAATCTCACCCTCAGAGATGCTTCAGTAAGTTTTTTCTCAGACTGGACACCTTCCAGGCCTGGGCACAATTCTTTCCCCAGTATAGCTCTTGTCGCAGTTCAGGTGATAGCTAGGGGATTCTTCATGATGGCTCCTCTCCCCCTTGTTCTCTTCCACCCATTTATATATCTTTTGTACAAGGCGGGAACTCTTTGTCCCTCTGGGTTTCCACCCCCCCTCACTGGAAAAGCACCAGGTTAAAGATGGATTCCAGTTCAGGTGACATGATCACATGTCACTGCAAGACTTCATTACTCACTTGCCAGCACACACATATACAGGAAGACTCACAGGTATACAGCCATCTGCAGACAATGGGAGTTATCAAGATTCCAAACCATCCTTAATGGCCCACACTTTACATAATTACAATAGGCCCTCAGAGTTATGTTTTATATTTCTAGTTTTAGATACAAGAGTGGTACATTTATACAAATGGGATGATAACACTCAGTAGATTATAAGCTTTGTAATGATACCTTACAAGAGACCTTTTGCATGAAGCATATCCCAGTTACATTATATTCACTTATATTTTTATAAAACCATATAGACTGCACAACGTCACAAGCCTACATCATAAATGGCTTTAAAATCAACAGTGGCAATTTAGAGTCAATCCACCACTTTATAGGCAACCACATTAAAGAACATTGAGCAATCATGATCATATAATGCTTGCACTAACCAGCAAGGAAAATGTGCTCCTGCATTTCAAACAAGCTGCAAGTGAAAGAGATGCATAGTGCTGGGTAGCTCTGCTAAAGGGCAATTACAATTATCACACCTCTTGGCGAAGAGGGCATATGCTGCTGTGAGGTCATCACCAGGATAAATAAAAGTGCAGCAAGCACAAATGCTTCATGCCACCACATCCTATTCTTGGCTTCCGATGGGGAGGGTATGGTCAGAAGTGACATCAAGATTCTCAACCTTACTCCCAGCTTTTAAATGAGTTCCCTCAGCAAGCAGGGCATGACGGAAGGGAAAGAATCCTTATGACGACAGTCTCTACACACCAGCCCTCTCTTCCTGGTGTGGAGGATGAGGTAAGGCCAACACATCGAGCTGATTCCTCAGAGGCCAAAATTATCATAATTAGTCAAATCCTGAGGTCATGCCTGAGCTTTCAGTCACTCCTTACTCTTCCATATTGTTCTATCAACAGATGTTGAAATTTTCCAGAATATGCTGGATGCAAACTATAACACACGTCATTATAGCAGGTCTCTTAAATCGGAAACGATTTGCATGAGTAAGAAGAGTAGGACTGAACTCCAAAATGTACAATGCTACAAGGATCTACAGGAAAAAAGTTGAAAAGCAACGTTTTTGCTTCTTGCAGAACACACGGCCGGTAACATTTTCCTAAGTTGTGTTCTAAAGAAGAGAGGTCCTCTAAGACTTACATATTAATTATAATACTTAGCTTTTCCATAGCTCTTACAGAGAGGTTGAAACAGATAGGCACTAAGGGGAAATGTATGTACTGTATGTGTCTGTGTTAGATGAACATTCACAGAAACCACTGGGATTTCTCTTATAGGGTCACCAAAGGAGAAAGTTTTAAGTTATGATGCAGACCTTGAATCCGCTCTGGAACCCTCACCACTGGCTTCAGGGAGACTATGGATTTGCTTTGGCACCCACTGAAGTCCATGAGCACAGGATTAAGCTCTATTTCATATGAGTGAGAGTTGCAGGATCTGGTCCCATGTTTTCAGGGAGCCAGGAGTCCCACAGGTCAGGAGAACAATATAAAATAAACTGAAAAGTGCCTGCCAAAATTGATTGTGACATTTTAGTAACCTAGTATTCTTTGTACATAAGTCTATTCCACTTTCAAACAGAAGTGTCATTATATGATGATAATAGTAGTTCATATTCTGAACTAAGGAGGATGCACCAGTTCCATTTACATGAGAATATTTTTACCTTATAGGAAGTGGCTCCAACTCAAAAAAATCCTGACTGCTTGCCCACTTGGAATTAAGTTATAGCCAAACCAATATTCCCCCTCTCCCCCCAAATTGTATAACAATTGATCTAGATAGCTAACTCATCAGTGTTAAGAGTCTTTATTAAAAGTAGAAATCAGTACACCCCAGACTGTTTACACCAATGTTTCCCAAACTGTGGGGTGTGCCACCATAGGGGGGCAGCAGGGCCTGGGCCAGCCCCCTCAAAGGAAAAGTTTAGGCACCACTGGTCAACAGTAATTTACTTAAAATATTAATTGAAAGCTTTAATCTAACCAGTTTCCTCAGCGATGCTATGTTTCCATGGATTAATAATAATAAGTACTTACAAAGTGCTTTTTATTCATAGTTCTCAGAGCATTTTACAAAGGTGAGTAAGAGGGGCAGAGAGGTTAGTTGACTTCACCAAGGTCACATAGCCTCTTAAGAGCAGAATTACCATCTCCTAGGTCCCAGTCCAGTGTTCAATCCACTGGAGCATACTGCTTCTACTGCTGTAACTCAGAAGTTCACCTACTCAGGATTTTCATATTCTCTCACTCACTTACAGTCAGTGTTCATATATACTGAGTGAGGCATCATTAGCTAATGACTGAAGAAAGATAGAATAACTCATGAACATGTTTAGTCTCATGAATTTGTCTTAATAAGGCATCAAATCAGTCACATCATTATTTATAGAACAGGCTGCTTGCTTTTAATGTTTTATTTGTTTAATGCTGGGGTTTTATTTCATGCCTTTCACATGTGCAGGCAAATAAGGCTTATTGTTTGTTTTTCTGTTAACCAAAGTAGTTAATATATACCTTGTAAGTATTCCATTAATGTATACGCTATCTGATGGATAGTGACAATATGCTGATGTGGATCAAAAAAAGCAAGGAAACAATCTAACCATGAGTAAGTTCTATGTAGTTCAAAAGTAGAGATCCATGCTTCTAGCTGTAAAGTCATAACTTGGTGTACTATGACCTAATCTCATCTTAGGAATTATAGCTATAATTTTCTTGCTCACCAAGCAGATTCCTGTTAGGCTATCACATCCTGGCCTTCCACAGAACATGAAGACACTTGCCCTTTATGTCCATAAGTAGGAGCTGGCCTGCATGAAGATTGCGTCAGTTGGGCTGAATTGAACATGTTCTGAGAAAACACTCACACCCACAAAGAGAGAGAGGGATAAATTTGAAGTAAAGCCCACTAAGACGCTGCCAACAGGAGTTTTCTTGCCAAAGATCATGAGAATGACAACGTGCTCTACCAAGCTACTTCTGTTCATTACGTTATTTTCCCTAAGAAGCAGGTAGCTGTTTTCTATGTTCCAAATACTGGCTGTGTCCCATGAACTCAGAGCACAGGTGACAGTATGAATCTCAAGAAGCAGCAACATGCTGCCACTCATGAAAGGAAAGCAAATGCGAACAAGTGACCAGTCAGTCATTCATTTCACAGGACATCTCTACTGCCTGAATTTTCATCTTGATTTAATTGTGCATAGGGTAGTCCTCTGGTATCACTTCCTAAAATAGCACTTCATCCACATAGATTATTTTTCCGCACTGTAAAAACACTTGTTATGCCGCACCCTATTGACTGATAAGATTTCCCTAGCACCAGTTGCAAAAAAAGCCTCTCTTTAGACACCTCTCGGGCTTGCAGCCCCTTTTATTTTTATATTTTCTTTGGAAGCAGAATCAGGAGGTGTAATTTGGGGTAAAAACAGGGCAAGAATGTAGTACTGAGGCCACGGAAGAGGAGTGAAGAGGGGGCTCATAACATAGAAGAATGGTACTGTTAGTCCATCAAAACTCATTTCCTATAGTTATCTATGTTTCAAAGAAACACAGGAATGTCAGGGACGGTGTAGGTATACTCGGTTCTGCCTCAGTAGGAGTGATAGACTAATTAATCTCACAAGGTCCCCTCCACCCCAAACTTTTCTACACCTGGTTTACTATTGTCTAATCAAATACAATGCTGTTTATCACATAGGCATAATGAACAGTCATGCTTGTGCATCAGTTGTAGGTGTTAAAGACAAGACTCCTCACTAGGAGGAACACTGGCACAGATCTTTCCTACACCTGTAGGTAAGAGAGTGTATCACTACTAATCCAGTTCCAAAATGTATAATTTAGGGATTTCAAAAAAATACAGTTTCTACACCCTTGGAGGTGTGAATCTGTGGATCTTCATTGCCCTAATTCTCCACTGCCTTGTGTAGTCACTCACACCAGTGCAAACTTAGTGTAAAACGCTTGCAAAATAAAATTTGGTAGCATTTTACAACCACTGTGCACTTACCTTGACTGGAGTAAGAGATGGTATGAGGTGCAAGGTAACAGAGAAGCAGAACCAGTGGGTGGGATTTTCAAAACTGTTTACCACCGGCCAAATTCTTCTCTTATTTGAGTCAGTGGGAATTTTACCATTGACTTGAATGGGAAAAGTGTTAGGTCAATGCTGAGCATTTTTGAAAAAACCACCCATGCGTGGGTCTAGTCAACCAAGATTGGAGTTTGATGAGGAATTCAAGGGAGAAAGATAAATACAATCAGAAATTAATTAGAGTGGTGGGGTGGGAGACTTTGGTAATTCGAGCACCTGAGGGATAGCTGCATACACCTGTCGGTCTTTCTAAGCAATGCAGTTTGTTTGCATCATTTCAAGGAAATCAGCATTGTCCAATGATGTGAGTTCTTTGCTAGAAGGGCCGCTTTCAGAAGCGTTACTTTTATGGCAGATGCCATTCAATGCGACAGGCATCTAGGGATTCCTAACTGTGAAAGATAGCCACAATCCCCAACCTACTATGCCTCTGAGCCATTGATGACCCTCACATCCGTTCAGTGAATCTCTCTGCAGTTAACACCTGTGACCCATCTTTAGTTAAAATAAACATCAAAGGGGAGTAGTCCATGTAAAAAGAATACACAGGAGTGGGGGCATTAGTTAACACTTATTTAAGCCTTGTCTATGTGTTCCCTTTCCTGAAAGCATTCAAACCCTTCCCTGAAACCATCCTCCCCAGCTAAATTTGGTCCATTTCCATTTTCAAAAGTTCAGGGGCTCCCACTGAACAATTTAGTAGACTGATCCACCATTTCAAATAATCTTGGCAAAAGCCATGCTGAGTTATGACATTAATTACTCAGGAAAACAAATGACATACATGCCCAAGGGAAGATGGTTATAACAAAGAAACTAAAGGAAAAGCAATGGCATTTGTTGGAAAACACTTCTCTAGTAGAAATGTAGTAAGTTATGTGGTCCACGCTATTGAAAGTACCAGCAACTCATTCAATAAATTAGTAGTTAGTATCCTGGGAGAAAATAGCTGTTAAAGAACTTGCCTTAATACTCTAAATGCTTTTCAGTCATTACCAAAAACATTTCTTCTGTTCACTTCAGTCTAGTTGGAGATTTTATATTGTAGGTAAGTTGTAGGTAAGTTGAGAGACTTGTAGGTAAGTTGAGAGACTTACCTACAACCACCACTCCTCCCACAAAACCTAATAAACTGCATAAACATATTGTCTGTTCTTCATATATATGGGGGAAGAGAGCAACAGTAAATAATGAAAATAACCAGAACATCTTCACGTGGTTGCTGCCATGTATTGTACTCCACAGTTAACTGGTAATCAAGGGCCTTATTCCATTGATTTAAAGGGGGCCCGGATTAGGGGTTTAAGGGATAATAGGTCTAGTATGCCATTGAAATCAATGAAGTAACACCAGTGTAAAACCAGAATAAATGAAAGGAGAATCATGCCCAACATGACAGAAATAAGGGGGCTTCATTATCACTAATGGTCTCACAAAAGTTATTATTCAGTTAGCTACAAAATGACTTCACACTTCGTGTTCCATTTCACTGCTGTAGTCCTTTAAGTTAATTTCACTGCACAGGTCACACAAAGGGATGAATTATCATCAAGAGGATGTGGATAATTTTAAACTGATGTTTTAGCACCAATACCAGGGTGATCCACAGTCAGTGGTTTCACTGTCTGCTTTTATGAGCTTTCCAAAAGAACAGGGCATCACTGAAATCTCAGAAAACATTTTGTCTCTTTTGAATTATCCAAGTATAGCAGGGTAAAGAATGAACATTTCAGCTCTTATACTCCTCAACTCATCCTTGAGAACAAAACAAAACTTGTTCTTCTATTTGAATAGTACTAGGTAAAGGAGGGAGAAAACAAGGAAGCTGTTTGAAAGTATTCCTCCTCCTGCCTACATACAAAATCTGATCTCAGTCATTCATGAACACAAGAATCATAATTAATGCCCCTCCAGAAATATTTTTGTATTTACAGTTGAATGTAAAAGCCAGAGATTATTTGTTAAATTATGCCAATTAAGTAGCAAATTTGACAGCTCAGAATTCTTATTTAGGGACACACAATATCCCTTGAGGGCCAGAATTTAAAACCTTTATGACCTTACTCCACAAATAGTTCCAGTGAAATCAATAGGACTACTAGTGAAATATAATGCTACTTAAATCAGAGTGAAGGTGCCAGAATCTGCCCCCTAATTTGAATAGGTAATTCTAAATTCAGGCCCACACTCCAAGGGCCCTATCAGGCCATTCATGCAAAACTTGTATCGAAATCAATTGGAGTTTGTGTCTGTTGTCAGGAACAGAATAGAACACTAAATCAACAATTTTCCTTTCCTTCTCAGGAAGCATTAACCTTGACCTTGATAAGAAGTTCCAAAGCATGTAAATGCCTGTTTTGACAGTACGCCTCTACCCCGATATAACGCGATCTGATATAACACAAATTTAGATAAAAAGCGGTAAAGCAGCGCTCCAGGGGGGCAGGGGCTGCGTGATCTGGTGGATCAAAGCAAGTTCAATATAACACGGTTTCACCTATAATGCGGTAAGATTTTTTGGCTCCCAAGGACAGCGTTATATCGGGGTAGCGGTGTATTTTCCAAGTTTTCCTATTAGGAAAATTTGTTTCAGAATATCTCTTCAAAGGTAGGTGCAACTGTTTCTTCTTTTTATATAGACGCTTGTACATTTTCCCCCAAAACTACTTCCAAACTGATTTGTAAGATAATCCTTTCCTGCCAGGTTTTAGGGAGTTACTTTCCATTACCACAGATTTCACATCAGATAAGGCTGGAATTTATTTTGTTTCAGTCACAAAGAAAGAACTCTGATCCACTATAATTCAAAATTTTCCTGTTTTCAGATGATTATCAAAAGCAGCTTAAATCTGACTTTTTATCTTAAACAAGTTAGAGGAGACATTTGTTAATTTCCCAAGAGATGGCAAATTTATAACAGAGGTCATTCAAAAATTGCACTCTTTACTCTTCAAGAAAGTGTTATGGTTACACAAAACATCTATCAATATTATTTGTTTACAGTAGTGTCAACCCTGACTGGGACCCCATTACTCTATGCAGACAATCTGTCTGAAGATGAACTAAAGCGGTTTATATATTATTTAATACTGGCCGATTTATATTTTTCTGAGATCTTCAGAATAGTACAAAAATTACATCATTTACTGCATCTGAAAAAGTGAGGTTTTTTACCCACGAAAGCTTATGCCCAAATAAATCTGTTAGTCTTTAAGGTGCCACCGGACTTCTTGTTGTTTTTGTGGATACAGACTAACATGGCTACCTCTTGATAATTTACTTTGTCATTAAGTTAAACAATGCCCATCAAAGAATTTGAGAAGAACATTTACAAAAATGAAAACAAATGAAAAAATTGTTTTGTAAAATCTGGATTAAATACAGAGAATCTCCTTTCACATTGGTTCTATACCCATGTAATTCCATTGACTTCTGTAGAGTTACTCCTGATTCACACCAGTGTGAGAGGAAAAATCAGTCCCTCTGGCTTCCCTTAAGTACTGCATTGCTCATACTCTGAGTTCTCAGCTGTGACCTGCATTCACAAACTGTGTAATAACAAATTTTATTCAATTATCATTCTAAAACTAAGGAATTTAAAAGAGTATTCCCTGTTAAATTTAGTATTTGAAGCTCCAATATTTACATTAATGAATAAGGTTAGAGTGTCAGATTGCACAAAAAATGGTGATCATTAGTCAAAGAAAAGAAAAAAAAATTACTTTCCATGGGCTGGTTTATAAAAATGCATTATAGACCTCTACAGAATTGTCTATTTTACATGTATTTCAAATATAATTTAAAAACAAATAAATGTTGTTACAGTGGGCTTCTGCTTATATATCAACACAGACAACAATACTGTCCACTAACAAGGCCCTAAGACTTTCCAGTGTGCTGATAAAATGGTGAAACAATAGTTACCTGCAGGGTTAGTCTGAACTGAATGTTGTCCTGATGATCTAACTCAGGGCTTCTCAAACTGGAGGTCGGGACCCCTCAGGGGGTCGCAAGGTTATTACATGGGAGGTTGCGAGCTGTCAGCCTCCACCCCAAGCCCCGCTTTGCATTCAGCATTTGTAATGGTGTTAAATATATTAAAAAGTGTTTTTAATTTATCGGGGGGGGGGGGGAATCGCACTCAGAGGCTTGCTATTTGAAAGGGGTCACCAGTACAAAAGTTTGAGAACCACTGAACTGCTTTGGTGCTCTGCAGTAACTTGATACCTTTACAAGCCTCAGACCACCAGCACTGCACCATTTTTAAGACAACAGTTGGAAGTTTTAGCTGATTTCTGAAGTGTCAGGAACCTTCTCTGCAGCAGAAACAATCAGGTGTTCAGACTATCAGTCCAATATACAGTAACACAGAGCCCAACCAAACTTCTTTCAGCACTGGCCTGAACAGCACCTTCCATATTTCATTGGGAGCTTTCTTTCCTCTGATGTGCTGCAGAGTTCTGTACAGCCCTGTTCTATGTAGGCCTAATTCTGGAACTCAGTGTGTAAGGATAGCAGAATTGGGCCCTGTGTTAGTCCTATGACAGTAATGTTTTATGCCCATCAGTAATATGGTGTCAAAAATGAAGGCAGGGACAAAGGTTAGCATATCAGAACTTGAAACAAAGTGAACAAACATCTGACAATAAACTCTTATTTTCCACCAGGCTCTTAAAAACTTCCTAGTTCATCTAGGGGGTTTCCAGCTCTGTCTCTCCTGGTTATTGCTTAAATCTAACAAAAACCCACCAATTCTGTTTAAATGTAGGGACATTATAAATTCAGCATTTCTTTAAACCAAGATATGTTTACTTTAAAGATTCACTTATGAGGGCACCTAGAAAAATCATGACTGCTCTCTAACTCTCAGCTGCTTCTCTTTACATGGACATATTTGGAGTGAGAGATAGGTTTCCTGTAAGCAAGCTTTAAAACAAAACAAAACCAGAGAGCAAAATTACTGAGACAGTTAGTAAGGAAAAAAAAAAAAAAAAACCTTGACGAGGAAGGGTTTTTTTAGTGATGTCCATTGTTTAAGCTATACACATATGAAAAATAAATCAGAGTTTGTCTCTCCCCAGGCAGGCTGGGTGAACTTAACCAACTTTAAATAAACATTACAGGGCTAAGGTATCAAATGATTTAATGCACAAAAAAAGGACTGCAGTGCGTCAGAGACAAAAGGCAGCTCCTGGCCTCACTGCATTGCCATGTACTGAGGAGAGAAGAGGGCAGATGGCCCTGCCACTGCCCCTCACCCCCACTGCACTACCATGTACTGAGGAGAGGGCAGGCGGCTCTGCCACTGCCCCTCGATCTCCCCCCGAAATTAGCACGTACCAAGGGGAGGGCCAGCTGGCCGAGCTCCCCACCCGCTTCTGCCATGTAGGGAGGGGAGGGACGCCTGGCCACCCTCCCCCCCACCCGGAATTTTAGGTACTGAGGGGAAGGCCTGTTGCCCCCCCCCCCCCCTTCACCACGTACCGAGGGGAAGCCCGGCTGCGCCTCCCCCCGCAATGGCCATGTACCATGGGGAGGCTCGGCTGCCGTCCCTTCGCCCCCCGCCCCTGCTCTGCCCTCTGCCGTGCCCGGCGCTGCGCAGGGAGCAAGCTCCGGGCCCTTCACTACAAAGTTCCCACCCCCGCCCCACCGTGGCTCCCCAGCGGGCACCTTGTACGGCTCCGCCAGCAGCCGCGGGTCGCTCCAGGTGGTGGTGCGGCTGTTGTGATCCACAAAGAAGGGCCAGCCGGTCTGCGGGTCGATCTTAACCTCCCATCCCGGCGGCAGGGGCTCTCGCTCGGCGCTGCCCTCCATCTGCACCACGGGCGAGTGAGTGGCGGCGCTCATGCTCCGGCTCGAGCAGCGGCCGCTGTGACATGCACTGTAGAGTCAGGCGGGGAAGCCGGCCAAGCCGGCACCTTTATCAATCAATGGGCGGAGGGAGGGGGCAGCGAAGGGGGTGGAAGTGTCTGGAAATAGCTGCAAAGGGGCAAGGCGGAGGAGGAGCCGAAGGGGGGAGGAGAAGGAGGTGGAGAGACAGAGCAACTGGCCGGCTCGGCTGGAAACTTCTGGTTGCGTCGAGCAGAACTTGGTTGCGGCGGCTGGGCGGAGAGAGCCTGTTTGAGTCACCCTCGGGCACCGTCATGATTGTTAACGCGCGTTGTGCTTAGCGAAAGCCCTGAGCGCTGTCCACCCCCAGACCTGCCTCCTGCGCTCTCTGGGGCCGCTGGGCCAGAGCCAGAGGGAAAGGGGCTGAAAGCCTTTTCCCACACTTGGAACTTCTTATTCATGTGTTCACATCCCATCCTTTTCTCTTACATTCTGTGATTGCACAGAGCCCAGCACAATCCTGATCAGGGACAGGGGCTTTGGCAGACATGGCGCTAGCCTATTGGGGGCCATAAACAGGAATATTTCTCTACCCCCCCCCAACACTGACAGCCAGCGTTTGGGGCTGAAGTCATGGAGGTTATGTAAAAATCTCAGAATCCATGACTGCTGTGATCAACTCTTTATAATATTTGCTTAATAAAAAGCAAATAGAGGGACCCCTATTTGAGCTGCCCGGGGCCCTAACAATTGCTTGGTCTGCTTATGCCTAGCACCGACACTGGTCTTTGGGCATTACCATAATATAAATGATTAATAATCTGGGTGCTGGATGCCTTTGCATACAGCAATAAACCAGCAGTTTCTGATAGATAAAGTTTTACACATCTAAAACACTTAAACAGCCATATTCTCCTCTGAATCACACCCCTGCACTCCCTCTGGACCAACTTCATCCTAGGAGTAACTTCATTGTGGCCAGTGCACAAGGGATAAAAGTACTTGGCCTGATTCTTCTCTCATTTACAAGGTGTAACTTATTCACTTCAGAGGAGCTACTCAGGCCCTGATCCTGGAAATGCTTACGTGTATGCTTAAGTTTACTCTTTGAGATGCCTTTGTCCACACAGATTCCGCTGTAGGTGTATGCACCTCATGTGTGCTGCAAGCCTGGAATGTTTTAGCCAGCTGTGTCTATTGGGGCTGTGCAACAAATGCAACATACATACACCCTGCACACTCTTGCGCCCGCTGTAGGAAAGGTATAAATTGTGGAGCAGCTCTAACCCCCACTCAATTCCTTCTCACCAACCACAGTAGCAAGTCGGATCCCACAGTGTCCTCCTGCTTCCTTGTAGCTCTTAAGTAGTTTAGGACTATAGTGGATAGCTTAGATAGATAGTTTAGTGTAGAGTTTGATACGTTTTATTTAAGCCCATTGGCTAAAAACAAAAAAACCTTTTTAGTCTTGCCTTGGAACCAAGAAATAGGTCTGATGGTGGAGAGCAGGTCTCCGGACTTCAAAATCTGTCCTGTCTCTGAGATTGGTGTGCCTGCTAATGATGCACACTTTAAGAAAGTGAAAAGAACAGGAGTACTTGTGGCACCTTAGAAACTAACAAATTTATTAGAGCATAAGCTTTCGTGGACTACAGCCCACTTCTTCGGATGCATATGTGTGGCAACAATCTGGGTGCAGGCAGCTCGGTGTGGGGTCTGGGTGCAGGGGGAAATTTGGATGCACAAGGGCTTGGGGTGGGGTTCTGGGTACAGGGGGAATGGGACTCTGCGGGGGAGTCCAGACGAAGGTGGTTAGGGCTCAGTGGGGACGCATATGCATCCGAAGAAGTGGGCTGTAGTCCACGAAAGCTTATGCTCTAATAAATTTGTTAGTCTCTAAGGTGCCACAAGTACTCCTGTTCTTTTTGCAGATACAGACTAACACGGCTGCTACTCTGAAACCTGTCATTACTTTAAGAAAGTGCTTATTGTTGTTTGGGAGAATCACACATACTTAATAAGTGAGCCAGTTTTTGCTCTTTTTCTGAGTGCACATAGAGTACTTATGATGCCTTTCTACAGTTATTTTTTATATAGAAGTCTATGTGAAATAGGTCTGACTCCACAGTACCCTCCTCAAGAGCAACCATTTCTTCCTGTGAAGCCAGTTTCTTCAAGTGCCCTGACTTCAAGAGATGTCACTACAGGACATGAGATCTGCTTTTAAGAGAGCACCTGCTGCTGGCAAACACTCAGAGCCTGCTCATCCCTCCTCAGGTGAGTCAGTTGTTCTTGCTACCCAAGGCAGGAAGGGACAGAGCTCTACTGATGGGCTTCGGCTTGGCACCGAATGCGGACGAAGTTTTGCAACTATCTAAGGAACTTCCTTAGGAGATCAGAGATGAACTGAGAGAAGAGGCTTCAGAAGACCAACTTGTAACAAAAAATGCATTGAAGATCTCATTGGATGCCTCTGACACTGCAGCCAGATCAATGGCCACTGCAGTCTCTCTGAGAAGAACATCTTTGTTGCAGTCATCAGGAATTCTTAAAGAAGTTTGGGCCACTATTTGGACACCTACCTTTTATGGTTATGATCTGTTTAATTCTCAAATGGATGAGGCACTCTATGATCTGAAGGATTCCAGGGCGATGCTCTGGTCTCTTGGTCCATAAGAGGAAGCAAGCAAGACCTTATTCATTTTCTAGGCGGAGGCCTCCATCTTTCTCATATCAATATTGTGACAGGGTGTTGGGCAACAACAGGTGATCCTGCACTCACACTTGAATATGGGAACTGTGCCAAATTGATAGATTGAGGATAAACTGGAGAGAATTAAAAGCTAATTACCTCATGAACTCAGAGGGTACAAAGGTACCGGAAGGAAGTGCAAAAGGAGAGAGAGAAAGTGGAAGAGCTGTAGGCTGGGCTCAGGAAACCTTAGGGTATTGTCTACACTGCAATAAAAAAAACCTGCCACACCGAATCTTCTGGACTGTTTAATGACAGTCATCAGCCAAACAAATGCAACATGGAACCTACCTATGGAAGTTTCTCACCACATCCTATCACCTCTCATTTGGTGGACAGATCTTTTAAATGACTACCAACATGTTCTGTTTCATCCACTGCCCCTCAAGGACTCTGGTGACAGATGTGCCCAAGATAGGTTGGGATGCTCATTTGGACTCTCTCTGAATTCAAGGCACGTGGTCCTGAGCACAGTCTCAATTGCACACAGATATACTAGAGCTCAGGGTCATTCATTTAACCTGCCGGGCATTCCTTCCCCTCTTTGAGGGGATCACCATTCATATTCTGATGGACAATATGACTGTTATGCTCTATATAAACAGAGAGGGGCAAGCAAAATCATCCCTGTTATGTCACAAAGAAATATACCCCTGGGACTGGTGTACCCGACATCTGTTCAACCTAGTAGGTCTCCATCTGCCAGGTACCCAAAACAATTTAGTAGATCACCTCAGCAGAAAAAGCTCTGACAATCATGAACTGGATCAGGTATTCAAAACTGGGGTCTTCATTTGAGACAACTGTTCACTACCAACGTGGATATGAAATATACAGTGTTCTTATCCTGGGAGGAAGTAAGCCCATGTTCTATCCCAGATGCATTTCTGTTTCAAAGGGACAATGATCTGCTTTATGCCTTTCCTCCTGTTCCTTTAGTCCCCAGAATTTTTAGGAAGATTTGCTAAGACAAAGCTCAGTCTGGGCACTAGTTCTGGTACTCAAATCTGAGGCAGCAGTCAATCAGTTCCACTTTATAAATCTACTGGACATAATTTCCCAGAAACAAGGCCTGGTGCTTCAACTGAACCAGAATCTCAACACTTAATAGCATGGAATCTGGCTGGCTGAATTCTGTGGAAAGATCCTGCTCAGCAGCTGTACAAAGATATTTTGATACAAAGCAGAAAGACCCTGGGCGGCGGATGAAGCTTCCCCTTGGGGAGGCTAGCCCTCTGCCTCGCCTCTTCTGGCCAAGGCCCTGCCTCTTCAGGTTGAGGCCATGCCCCCACTTGTTGTTTTAAACCCCCCAGTGGCTCAGTCGGGGTGGGGGGGGGAGGGAGAGAGAGCTTGGTTGGGGCCATGGTGAGGGCTAAGAGCTCAGCCTCGGCCGGGATTGAGCTCTCAGCTTTGGCCCTGGCTGGAGCTCCAAGCTTAGAACCCCTCCCCCATTCTGCCCCTTCTGCCCATGGCCCCACCCATGGCTCCATCCCATTCTGCCCCTTCCCTCGTGGCTCCACCCCCATTCTGCCCCTTCCGCCACAGCCTTGCCCCCACTCTGCCTCTTTCTCCCGAGGCTCCGCCTCCACTCGCTTCTGCGCCTCTCCCCCGCTGTGGCCCCAAGACTGGAAAAGCTCGGTGCCCCTGTCATGGCCCCAAGAGTTCCTCCAGCCTCAGGGCTGTGGGGGAGATATTTTTCCAGGGGCCCCAAATCTGCCACTGCCCCCCTCCTCCGGTGGTGCAAGGTTTGGGGAGGCTTAGCCACCCCAGCCTCCATTACGCACTGCCCATGAGAAAGACCCCTCTACTAGAAAGATGTATTAATTGAAATGGAAACATTTCTCTTCATGGTCTATTCAGAATCACCCAAGAACCCTTGGACTCTTCTATATTGTCTTTAGACTTTCAGCCGGGGCCACTTAGCTGCTATATCAGCATATCGTTCACTTGCAGATAGTCACTCAATTTTTTCTCACCTTGCAGTATCTAGATTTATAAAAGGTCTGATTCATGTGTTTCCACTAATTAAGGAATCGTTGCCCCATTGGGACTTGAATGTAATACTCACATCGTTGATGGACCCTCTATTTGAGACAATGGCAACATGTTCTTTATTTCATCCTTCTGTTAAGACAGCGTTTCTAGTAGCTATTGGCCCACAGGATGGGAGAATTTCAAGCCTTAATGGCAGGGCCACCATATATTGTCTTTCATAAAGGCAGAGTCACACGCAAACCATAACCAATGCGTTTTGGCAAAAATAGTCTTGGACTTTCATATGAACCAGTTTATACACCTACTAGTGATTTCCCTTGCATCTCATGATTCTCCTGGGGAGATTAAACTCCACAGACCAGATGTATACAGGGCTATGTCCTTTTATCTTTCTAGAATGATGTATTTTCATAAATCACCTAGACTTTTTGTGACTCTTACTAATAAGTCTAAAGGGCAAGCTGTTTCCTCTCAAAATACTTTCTAAATGGATTACAGACTGCATTAAAGATTGCCTACTTTCTGCACAAACTTCCTATTCCAAGTTAGGGCTCATTCTACTAGGTACCAGTCAACAGCTGTGGCTTGTTTAAGAGAGGTTACTATTCCTGAAATCTGTAGAGCAGCTACGTGGAGTTAGGTACCTGTTTTCCTCTCACTACTCCATTGTCACAGCTTGTAGATCAGATGCTCACTTTTGCAGAGTTGTTGTATAGTCATTATTTTAAGAGGGATTCAATGAGCTACCTCCTTGGAAGGTAGTTGCTAGCCACTTACCTAGAGTGGGTCCATGTGGACAAAAGCTTGAAGAAGAAAAATAGGTTACGTACCTTACAGTAACAAGTTCTTCTAGATGCCTTCTCTGTAAGGGGTGCACGGCACATGCATAGCCCCAATGGATGCTACTGGCTAAAAGATTCCCAGCTTGTTCTTGTAAGGTGCACACATATACAGTGGAATTTGTGAGGGCTAAGGCATATTGAAAAACTCCATTTACTGTAAAGTAAATAACCTTCTTTTAAAATATTTGCAGAACCAGGCTGTTATGCTAGTGTAACCGAAAGTAAAATGTGGCCCCATGCTTGGGTTTGGCAATACTGCCACAGGAAGATGATTCAAGAAGAAGTAAAGTCAGTTGGCCAAGCCTTTTGGTGGCTTATTGTAGGCGGGTCAGATCACATGGTGTTGGCTTCCCCTTCTTTCCTTCTGCTTCTCCATGTATCCAGGTATCTAGTTTTATTACATTACTAATCTCTATTGCTTTCAGCAGCTGGAAATGAGGAGGAGGAGGAGCCAGGGGAAGTCCTAGAGTTTGCTGCTATATAAGAGAAGACAAAGGAAAAAAGAGTCCTTTCCAGGACAGACCCCTTGTGGAGCTGCCAGCCACCATCAGCAACTGCCTGTGGGAAAGAAATAACCAGGAAAGAAAGGAACTAGGCAATATGTGCAAGCAGGGCCAGCTCCAGCTTTTTTGCCGCCCCAAGCGGCGAAGGGAGAGAAAAAAAAAAAAAGGTTGAGCTGCCACTGAAGTGCCGCCAAAGAGGAAGAGAGGGAGTGAGGGACCTGCTGCCGAATTGCCGCTGAAGACCTGGACGTGCCGCCCCAACAACGGACCGACTGCCGCCCCTTTCTTTTGGCCACCCCAGGCACCTGCTTCCTTCGCTGATGCCTGGAGCTGGCCCTGTGTGCAAGGGAGGAGGGGACCAGATCAAAGAGAAGCACATGGAAGGAAAAAGGAGAGCAGAACACATTCAGAAGAGAAGGGGAACAAGCTGCCAGGCAGCATGGGGAAGAAAGCAGGGGAGAAAGGAGATGAGAGGTCAGGCAACAAGTGCAAGAAGAGAGGAGGCCCTGCAGCATAGAAGCATGTGAATGAGAGCAGGAAAAAAGAGAGAAAGAGAAAACAGAACAGATGGAAGGGGAAGATGAAGCCGTATTCATTATATTGATGGGTTTTGTCCTTTGCTAACTAAAGAAAGCTCCTTGTAGCTTAGAATCAGGTTTGGAAGGTTAATCTGAATCTGGTATCAGTCTGATGATCCAGAATGTCCCCAGAGGCCTACTGTGCTGGCCAGCTGAAGAGGAAGAGGGACAGTGCTCCTAGCACCAAGGATGGACAGCTAAAGAGGAGTTGCTGTGCTTCCTGGAACTGAGGGGAACTCCAGGTAGGCTTCCTAGATTAACTGAACCACTAGTTATCTGATGGTTTTGCTTGTCCCCTGAAACCTTTAGCTAATCAGGATACCGCTGCATTGTCTACATCTAGGCATATTTTCCAGTCCCAGAAATACCATATATTGATGCTAGTAAGAGTTACACACTCATCATGGGGAGAATAGACTTAAGGCTGTACCCCATCAGCCCCATTTGCAGCATTGATTCGAACCATAGGGTTCTACAGATAACATTTCACTTGGTGTGCCTTATAAGCAGGCCACTGAGAAAATTAAATCTCTTTAAAAATAGCTTCAGAAAACATATACAGAAAATGACAAAGCTAGTTTTATTCCATTGCTAATCTCTATTGCTTCAGCTCTTGTAACCTATTCTCTGGGCAGTCTCCATCACTTCAAACACTTTTCATCACAGTGAACACTCATTCTTCTGGACAGCTTGTTCCTGGTACAGAAACGACAAATTCTGTCCTGAAAGACGTTCCTGAGACATTAGGAACTACATATGATAAATCAAGACATTATGAATACAAATCACTACCTTTAGGGGGTCTGTTGTCACCGTGCTGTTCTGTTGCAACATGTATATGGCGCCCCTCATTTGAAATGCTAGTACTTCTAATCATGCTCCCAGTTCCCAAGAGTAAAGTTGTAAAAGAATTAATGGCTGAACAGAACTCCCATTAACTTTAATGGGAACTGCACAAACACTAAAGGGGGACTAGACACCCAAGTATACATACTACACAGGAACAAAGCTGTTCAGGCCTGCATGTTGTAATCACAGTGCACGTACACAGCTTGCCCTGATCAGAGCGTATGGGGATTCACAAGGGGGACAGTCAGCTCAAATTTAGCCCCAAATTTCAGATTTTTTTTTTTGTATAATCAAACTTTTCCAGTAGAAAATATCCCAAGAGCTATACAAAATATTTCCTATGTTTGTTTCCACTGCAATTTAAAAAACAAACAAACATGGTGTTGTGGCGTTTGCAGCCCACTCACTATAGCACTCAGATACTGAAAGTGAACCTGCAAACAAAGTAAAACTGACAGATTTATGAAATCAAAGTAAAACTGACTGTCCAAACTCAGAGAAATGCAAAAAGTAAACCAACAGCATTGGCAGTGAAAAGTACTTTGAATTTTTGAAATTCTTTCATTTTACTAATGTAAGGTATTATTAATAACAGGTCAATTAATGTATTTGTTTACAATATGTTAATTTTAGGTTGACTGTGTCCCTTTAATCTTGGATAATCTGGGTTGCACTCTCTCCGTCAACTATTGGCTTAGGAGGAGGTATTTGTGCCTACACAGGAAACTCTGCCGTCTTTCATAAGAAATTAGGAGATGTAGGGAGCAGATTCCCAGCGTCGGGTTAGTGTTACAGGCCTCCACCTAGTGGATAGATTGGTATTCTATACTCATACTGCAACTGGCTAAAATCATTAGGAATTGTTTTTGCCATCCCAGGAGACTACTGCACATTTGGATTGTCCCAGCCAAAGCTATTGTAGGAGCTGAGCATGCCCAACAGTGGTGATATCACTGCCTTAAGAAAGACACAGGCCCTAAATGAAAACCAGTTGAAAAGGGAACGTGAGAGGTTTCTTTCAGCTTCATTAAAAGTAGTGACAGCAGGAGGCCACATGTGAAAGCACAAGACCCAACAGTAATGTATGTGTCTTTCTCTCAACTTTTCCATCAAGTTCAAAATCCTGATCTACCTATTATGGCAGTAAATTTTAAATTTTTTTTTCCAGAAGCTGCCAGTGTCACTGCCATTGCTCTGGCCTCTGCTTTGCTGCTTTGGCACAGTTGTAAACAGGGACTTCTTTTTGTGAATGGATACAAAGTGGTGCCTCTAGAAAGGCCGATCCAGAAAAATGCAGACCAGCATGTGACAGGGGCTCTGAGTGCCGAGCCAGGCCGCCCCCGTTGGTCCAGTGCAGGGTTGGTACACACTATCGTCGGGTATTCCTGCTACTACAGGGAGTTGCAGTAAGGTGAGCTCCGATCCCCTGGTGGGGCTGCGTAAACAAATAGTCCATGGCCCCTGAGCCTCTGGGCTGGGACCGACACTCACAACTGGAGTCCTGTCCCCCTTGGATGGGACAGAACAATGATCCGTCTGTAGCCCCTGGACAGGGCAAAATGAACAAGCAGTCTATAGCCCCTAAGCCTCCTGGGTGGGGCGAGTAGTAGTAATTGGGGAAATTGGACCTTTTGGGGCAGAACACACCAGCACTCAGTCTGTAGCCACTGGGCAGGGCAAAACAAACAGTCTATAGTCCCTGTGCCTCAGAGTTGGGACATAGAGCAGACAGCAGTCACGCCTGGTGGCCCGTGGAGGTGGTAGGGAAACCCGGCCCCGCCCTCTCCACTGGAACTCCCTGCTAGGGGTTGAGGCATAAGCTTCTACTACCTTCCCTGGGTCACTAGCTACCACAAGTTGCGTCCCGGGCACCTCCTCAGCTTGCAGCCATCAGAGGCATGTTATACATATGCTAAGAGTCTCAAGGTTCTGTACGGCTTCCCATCACTGTAGTATCTGAGTACCGTCCACACAAAATCAATAGCAATAGTGAAGTCCCTAGTTGACTTGTTGGAGTCTCTAAGACTTTTTCAGGGTCAAAGCTCTGGTTGGGGTAGGATGGTGGTTTTCTTGGGCATGGGGTGGTTGTTTGGCTGAGGTTTGGAAATAGAAATGGTGTTCAAATGAGTCAGCTCCTGACTTGTTTCTGATAGAGCTGGGTCGTTAAGCTTAGGCAATAGAGGCACATGTTTTTAGATCCAAATCTAGGGTTCAGTTCCCACTGGTGACAAACCACCAAGGAACATCACATTACACTTTCATAAGTAGTCCCGTTGAACTTACCAGAGTGGATTCTGGCCCCCTTATGTTGACTCCGTGGGGTGAACATTTAGTAGACAGGTAGGTCAATCAACATTTTAAGTGTAGACCAGGCTGTAAAAAAAAAAACAGATTTGTATAAATAAGTGATTATTATCAGTGACTTGTAATCAGGATCCTCCAGCAATTAGGGAATCCACACAAGAAATCTCAGTCTACATAATCTTTAGAAACCAAAGTGGATGTGCTGTGGAAGTCGGTTGAGCAGAACTGCAAATCTAGCACTTGCAGAAGGCCCTCTGACCAGGGAAGGTCTGCCTCACCTACTCTTTAATCAGTTTTCCCTAGACTTTCTTGCCAATGGAACATAAGATGCCATACTGGATCAGGCAGATGGTCCACCAAGGCCCATACCCTATCTCTGGCAGTGACTAATACCTGGTGCTTCATGGGCAGACTAAAGCTTTGATAATTCACCTGGCTGATTGTTCACTGTTGCACATAGAGGAAGAATGTTTTTCTGACCCTAGTAATTAACTTACTCACTGAAATATGCAGGTCAGATTACCCTTATCTTAGCTTTCAGAGCTACAGTTATTATAAATGGTGGTAACATGATCCAGTCCTTTCTAAAATCCAGTCCACAGTACGATTTCTCTTTTTTTTTCAGTGCTTAACTGGTTTTTAATCCCCAACAAGACTGTTCCTTACACAGTGATTATTTTTCTGAATAGTCTGTTATGATAGAATTTATCAGCTATTTACAATCCAAATAAATTATGTTCACCTTTACTGACTTCAGTGGTCCCTCACTATCAGGCTAGGAGGGCAGCCACTCTGCCTTACTGTGTCAAACAGCAAACAGCCAGTAAACGGTCTAGAAGTTTTGTCCCTCTGGATAGGGCCAAGCAATACATAGTCTTTAACCCATGGCTGGGGCAGACAGCAACACACAGTCTATAGCTCTGGCCCCCTGGGTGGGGCAGAGCAAGGAGCAGTATTCAGCCCAAATCCTCCTGGCTGGGGCAGACAGCAAGTAACAGTCTGGGGCTCTGACCTCTGTGTGGAGCTGAGCAGCAAGCTGTCTTTAGATTCAGTCTTTGGGCTAGAGCAGACAGCAATCACAGTGTAGGGGCCCAGAGCCTCCTGGCTGGGATAGGCCACAAACAAGGCACAGGCCTTCTGGTCTAGGGTGAGTAGGTCAGATCCCCTGGTCAGACGGCCGAAACACACTGACTCACTTCCTAGCAGCACAGCTGGACTAATGTCTGGTTCCCCTGGGCTATTTGCTACCGCAGTCTGTTGGCACGGCTCCATTGGCCACACATCCTCAGTGGCTTACCCCAAAACCATGCTGGTAGCTAATCCTTTAGTAAACTAAAAAATAAAGGTTTATTAATATAAAAAAGAGAAGAGAGCTATTCAAAGGTTAAAGTGAATTATAAACATTACAGTTGATTTCAGGGTAACAGCAGTGATGTTAAATTTGCTAGCTTGCAGTAAGTTCCTCCTAAATATTGGGATCCTCAGTCCATTGTTCAAAGCTCCCTTTTGTTAGAAATCACAGTCCAGAAATGTGGAGCAGGAATGAGGCAAGGAGGTGATGTCACCATCCCCAATTTATAGTCCCAGAAAAGTACTGGCTCAAACATGGAGTCATAGGTCACATTTCTTGCATGCCTTGCTGAGTCACGGAGTATCCATTTTCTCTGTGCTCTCTGAGGCTATCTACACTACAGTTTATGCCAACATAATTTATGTCACTCAGGGGTGAATAAAGAACTCCCCTGAGCAACATAAATTACACCAGCATAAGCGCTCATGTGCACAGCACTGTGTTGGCAGGGGAGCTTCTCCCACTGACACAGCTTCTGCCACTGGTGGAGGGTTTTTTTATGCTGACAGGAGAGCTCTCTCCTGTAGGCATAGAGTGTCTTCACCACGCATGCTGCAGTGTGATGCTGTATTGGTGCAGCTGCACAGCTGCAGCGCTGTATGTATAGACATGGCCTGAGGTGTCTTCAGGAGGGGCCCATTGGAAGAGTTGATTCTCCTTAATGGCCCATCAACGCATGGCTGGCTAGTTTGATGTAAATGTGTACCCACGAATACAACATGTTTAATAACAAGCACATAGTAAAATGTCATCACTTCATACCCAGTGATGATATACCCACTTCAATAAGATATCACTGTTCAACAGATCACAACTTTTCCAGTGATACCTGATATGGCATTTTTTGTACAAGATTTAATGCAATTGTGTGATAGTGGTAACAATATTAGTGTAAATGGTCAACTTCCTTTTTATACAGTGTCACACTCTCTTGCTGCAGCTTGAGCCAATTACTTCTTGTCCTGTCCTCAGAGGTTAGGGAAAACAATTTATCACCCGCTTCATAACAAACTTCTCTGCACTTGAAGACTGTTATCATGTCCCCCCCTTAGTCTTCCTTTCTCTAAACTAAACCAACCCAATTTTTTCAGTCTTTCCTTGTAGGTCATGTTTTCTAGACCTTTAATCATTTGTGTTGCTCTCTTCTGGACTTTCTCCAATTTCTCCACTTCTTTCCCAAAGTGTGGTGCCCAGAACTAAACACAGTGCTCCAGTTGAGGCCTTATCAGCGCTGAGTAGAGTGGAAGAATTACTTCCTGTGTTTTGCTTACAACAGTCCTGCTAATACATCCGAGAGAATGATGTTCACTTTTTTTTTTTTGCAACAGTATTACATTGTTGATTAATATTTAGTTTGTAATCCAGTATAACCCCCAGATCCTTTTCTGCAGTACTGTTTTCAAGGCAGTCATTTCCCGTTTTGTATTTGTGCAATTGATTATTCCTTCCTAAGTGTAATACTTTTCATTTGTCCGTATTGAATTGCATCCTATTTATTTCAGATGATGTCTTCAGTTTGTCAAGATAATTTTGACTAATGCAAACATTCATTCATTTTTTTCACTGCTTCATCCTCCTCTTGAATTGCCCCGTTCTCAGAAAAATGTGTTTAAAAATTCTGTACAGCAGTGCACAGCTCACTGACAGAGAACCCAGTCCTCATAGAGTTGGGGTAAATTAACTTTGCTGTATTGAACAAAATGGCGGTATACTGATTTACCACCAGGTGAGGATCTGCCCTCGAATATATTCAACATTCCTTGTCCCACCAATTTCAGTTTCTTGGGGCTTGTCTACACTTACCGGAGGATCGACACTGCGGCAGTCGATTTAGTGGGAGACCCGCTGATCGCTCTCCCGTCGACTCCTATACACCACCTGATCGAGAAGAGTAAGAGAAGTTGACGTCTCCCGTTGACGTCGTATAGTGTGGACCCTGCGGTAAGTAGATCTAAGCTACATCGATTTGAGTTACGCTATTCATGTAACTCAAATTGCATAGTTTAGATCAACTTTTCCCTTCAGTGTAGACAAGACCTTAGTCAATAACAAGGGAAGGAACCCAAAATATATTTAAGAGGAACTTCCACAAAAGGGCAAGTTTAAGGGGAAAAAGAAGAGAATATTTGTTATAGTTGTAGCCCTAGTAACAGCTATAGTTAAAGCTGCTAAATATAGCCATTGTATCTTTTCAATCATTCATAATTTTCCAAGTCTTTTGACCAGCAGATTGAAATTTACCAAATTTTATCTCTGCCTGAAGGTGAATTTTTTTATTTAAAGTTGGAGCCAAAAAGATTCAGATGTTACAAAAGAAGTTTCAAAAGAATCTTCCTTGTTAAAAGTAAATAAAAATGGTGATTTTTTTAAAAAAAAGCCCTTGCACCATAATGGCTGGGAAGAAAATTAAATTTGGCAGAGAAATAACCCAGTGTGAAGTATACATGGGTTGTAATACAACTGAATTATGAGCCTTTGAAAATTGCATGCCCAGTAATTTTTTTATGACAGTGATATTTGTAATGGTCACTGAGCATTAGGAAGGAAAGGGTGCTCTGTGTGTGTGTGTGTGTGTGGCTAATTTAGCTGCATACACAAGTATTCACAGAAGGCAGGTTCTATAACTGCATTTCTGAAGGTGTGCACTGACTGAAGTATTAGCTTGCACTGTTGAAAAACATGCATTAAGGCCCTGATTTTGCACCACTGAATCCATGAGAGTTTTGCCATTGACTTCAATGGGAACAGGATCAAGCCTTTGAGGCCCCAATCCTATAAGCTGTTCCATGTAACTTTACCCCGTGCCTCTTCAGGGAGTAGTAAAGATGCTACACATGGATAACTAGAAATTGTGGCTTTCCTTGACTTTCGAGTGCTTAGCTAAGAAACCTGCATGCTTTCTTAACATAGCTGCTTTTATAGTGTACACAGAACAATGCCAGAAACGTTTTGAGCTCCCATTTCTATTTTGTAAGCCGTTGTGTTGTGTACATTTTAAAACCTTTTCCCTCACAGCCCAGCTTTTCTTTCTGCCTGATCCAGCACTGAAATCACAAGGCCAGTTCCTCAGCATGATTTTTGGGAATCATGGCTGATTTATGCCAGTTTAGGATCTGGCCCAATATGCTGCATTTATAGTATTACTTGTGGGAATAACAGGACCACCAGTTACTTTTTAACTGCAGGATTAATCAAGAAGGAGTATAGCTAAGGCATTTGAACTGAGTACAGCATTTTGGATGCTACAAACATTTTTCATAATTAACAAAAATGGCAAGAACAAATATGAAATACACATGATAGAAACAAATCCATTTGATAAATATTACGTATTATACAAGTCTCTTTTTAAACTTATCTTAGTGTAAACCTGGGAGTTCGGGGAATGGTCCTGAACAGTGTAATAAAATCAAATAAGAGCATATCTGATTACAGTGCCATATCATACTATTGACTTCAATGGGGAGTTCTTAAAAATCAGTGGAACAGTATATCCAAAGATATGGGGAAATTTTGAAGAGAAGGGCTAAGAAGATCAATATCCAGATCAAGTGTCAGGAGATTTTCAAAGGGATTGGGGTTATATCAGATGTACATTTTATGATCAGACTTGGAGGAATAATATGCCAGATGTTGGCACATTTGGCAAGGATTACTTGGAACTAGAGTCAAGAACATGAGGTTACAGCAGTCTACATCCAAGCTCTGAGCATATTAGAATTGGCCCATTCCATTAGGATTTTAGTAGCTGTACACTGCAATAAGAGATTTTATTTTGGATCTGGTCCATATTCCATTAGTTGGAAATAGATCTGTAGTAATATTTCTGCCGATATGCTACTGAGAACCAAGATTTTCAGGGGATCGTGTGCTGTGAGACTGTTTTAGTTGGGTTTAACAAAACAATAAATTAAAGAACTGTGAGCGTGCTAATATTTGAGGCTAGGCTAATGCTACAGAAGGAGCCTGAATTCTGTTAAGGCAGAAACTCATCATGTGGTCCTGCAATTTTTTTTTGTTATGTTCAAGAAAGCAAAAGTGCACCAGTCTATTAATATACTTAGCTCACTGATTTTGGCAGATCACATTTTGGTCCTGTTAACTCTGCATCCAAGTTATTTTTTTTTTTCCAAATTGTAGACTGTGATCAAATGGGGACAACATTGCATCTCAAAAGGTATTTTGTAATTTGTGGGATCTGGGTCTTGGGGAGAGGGGTTGTTGTTATTGGAAGCAATAGATACCAAAGCACAGACAACTTTCATTTACACTGTCAAAATCATGATGTTTATTTTTGGTGGAATGACCTTGAGAGGCATAAAGTCTCTAGAAGATGTTACCTTATTAAATTATACTTCCTGTTGAATAACACTTTCAGTGATGAGGAAATTGGTATTGGAAACAGTCATGGAATTATAGAAATGTAGGGCTGAAAGGGACCTCAAGAGGTCATCTAGTCCAGCGCCTGACACTGAGGCAGGACCAAGTAAATCTAGACCATCCCTGACAGGTGTCTCTCTAACCTGTTTTTAAAAACTCCCAGTGATGGAGATTCTACAACCTCCCTTGGAAGCCTATTCCAGATCTTAACTATCGTTATAATTAGAATTTTCCCCCTAATATCTAATCTAAATCTCCCTTGCTGCAGTTTAAGCCAATTATGTCAGGTCCTACCTTCTAGACACGGAGAACAATTGATCACCATCTTTTTATAAGAGCCCTTAACATACTTGAAGACTGCTTTTCTCAAGACTAAACATGTCCAGTTTTTTAACCTTTCCTCATAGGTCAGGTTTTCTAAGCCTTTTATAATTTTTGTTGCTGTCTTCTGGACTCTCCCCAAGTTTGTCCACATCTTTCCTAAAGCGTGGCAGTCAGAACTGGACACAGTACTCCAGCTGAAACTTCACCAGTCCCAAGTAGAATGGGACAGTTACCACCCATGTCTTTTATACAACACTCGTATTAATACACCCCTGAACAACATTAGCCTTTTTTGCAACTGCATTGCATTATTGACTAATAGTCAATCTGTGATCTACTATAACCCCCAGATCCTTTTCAGCAGTTCTACCACCTAGCCAGTTATTCCCCAGTTTGTAGTTGTGCATTTTATTTTTTCCTTCCTAAGTGTAGTACACTTTGCATTTGTCTTTATTGAATTGCATTTTGTTCATTTAAGGCCAGTTTTCCAATTTATCAAGATTGTTTTGGATTCTAATCCTGTCCTCAAAGAGTTCTAGCAACCCGTCCCAGCTTGGTGCCATCCACAGATTTTATAAGTATACGCTCCACTCCATTTTATCCAAATCGTTAATGAAAATATTGAATAGTACCAGACTCAGGACATAGAGAACCATTGATAACTACTCTTTCCCCCACGCCCTCACAGTTCCTCATATCTCCTTGTCAATTGCCGGAAATGGGCCATCTTTGATTGTAGTCTTTCAACCAGTTTTGCACACGCTTTAGAGTAATTTTATCTAGACCACATTCCCCCTCATTTTCTTATAAGAATGTCATGTGGGACTGCGTCAAAAGCTTTTCTAAAATCAAAATTTAAGATATAACCAGGAGACAAAGATCCTGTGTCTTCTCCACAGACTCCTGGTGTGTATTGTGGGATGTCTGGAGGAACATGAACCTAAACCATAAGATCCAAAGGTAATTTTCTTTGTCCAAGTTGCAGCTTTCATTGCTATCTGTCATCATGGCCAGATGACTTAGAAGAGTTATGATTCTTCTTGTTTTGGCTTGCTCTATAGACAAGTTTCTTCCTCAAAGCAAAAGGTAATTGGTGTCAAAAGGCAAACAATGCCTGCAGGCAGCAGTTTGAGCCCTTCTTGTGTTTTTAAATTTTTTAATCTTCAAACAGTTGCAAATTAATTTCCCCGTCTCTTGTGCACTGATGCTAATCAGCTCAGAATATTCAGTTCCATGTTCTGACCCAGCTGTGACTTACTACATAGCTGCGTTTAGGAAAGCAATTAGTTCAGAAGAGATGTGTGTATCTGTGCGTGTATTGCAAAGGTGAAATATCACAGGCTACCGGCCCCAACTCTTTAGAGCAGGGGTCCGCCGGAGCATCCATGTGTGCCCGCCTACTAGCCACCGGAGAAGCAGCCGCCGAGAAGCGGCAATGTCAAGAAGCGGTACCGCTGAAATGCTGCCAGATTTCGGCGGTGATGCCTCTTGACGTTGCCGCTTCACGAATTTCGGCAGCATTTTGGCGGCGACGCATCTTGACATTGCCGCTTCATGGCGGCATTTCGGTGGCTGCTTGTCTGGGGGCCACGGTCTTCAGCGGCTAGTCATCCGGCGCCCGCCCCACGGAAAACGTTGGGGACCACTGCTTTAGAGAAATATCAGCCTTTAACTGGAATGAGCTATAGCATAAATTTGATCTCAGAAGATATTTTATTTAAATCAAGCATTCTGATTTCTAAGAGTGTGATCAAGAAAAAGAGATCATTTTGTATGCAGTAGAGGAGGAGAAGGATGTGTGTACAGAGTTTAATTTCCTAATTAGGGGTCAAGTCCAAGTTCCCTTCTGTTGTTACTCCATAGTTACTCTGGTAAACTCCCATTAGCTTCCATAGACGTTTGTGTGAATAAGGACTAAGTAAAACCAATGTAAGGACTTCAGAATTTGGCACTAGTTTTTTTTATTATTACTATGAGCTCTCACAGATTATAAGAGCTTTGTTATATCTCATTGCACGTGGTGTCTTTTGAGAGGCTTGTTCAGTTAGGAAGGGAATATCTACAAAAGTAATTAGGTTTAAGAGAAGGGGCCAGATCCCCAGGTCCAGCCTAGTTGCAGTTGGTACAGGACTTAGGTTGGGTGGAAGGAAAGGTGATTCTTGGATTAACCTGGTGTTGAATTAGTCCCCAGTTTGTCTTAGAGTAGCCCCGCTACTATGCCTGCTAGAGTGGTCCCTTACAGACCACTCACCCTGCTGGGGATCACAAGAGTGCACTACACTCTGACTCCACCCCCTCCTATCTGCAGCTCACTCAATATGCCTGAGGGGAAGCAGAGGTGTAGAGCAGTGGTCCCCAACCTTTTTCGTCTGGTGGGCGGCAGACGACAAGCCACCGCGGACCGTGGCTGGCGGACGAGCATCCGCTGAAATGCTGCCGAGAAGCGGCAACATCAATAGGCGTTGCCGCCGAAATGCCGCCGACAAGCAGCAGCATCCAGAGGCGTCGCTGCCGAAATGCTGCCGGCAGCATTTTGGCGGCGACACCTCTGGATGATGCTGCTTGGTGGTGGCATTTCGGTGGATGCTCGTCCGCTGGCCAGTACGCGGGCGCACATACATGCCCCGGCAGGCGCCATGGCGCCTGTGGGCACCGCGTTGGGGACCACTGGTGTAGAGGCTATGCTGGCTTTGTGCCACCTGAGGATTCCCCTGAGGTCAAGGGAATTCCAGTTTTCTCTCTTGGGGCATCTCTCTGTCCCCTTTGACTCAGCAGATCAGTGCAAACTGGAAAGTGTCAGGGGGGCAGCCTCCGGCCCGAGGTCTTGATCAAGACATTAACTCCTCACAATGGGTCAGTTTCCTCCATAAACCAGAAATGTGTCTGTTTCATCAACAAACATTTCACTTTTAGAGACGAGGTGAAAACTAAGACGATATCAGAGCTGGGAAATCATCTCATCCCAAAGTTTCACAATTGCAAAGTAGCTTCCAGGCCTGTCATGGGTAAGGATATAATTAAAAATGAGGGCGTAGAAGCCAAACAAGTTTTATAATATAAACTGCACATGTAAAGAGAGAAATCAAGAAGTTTCTTCATAAAATTCCCCCAGTAGAGTCTATAGTCAGTGAAGGTACCCCAAGTGGGCCTTATTGTGCTATCTGTAGAGCCCTGCTGGATACAATAATTTGGATCCACATCCACAATAATTAACTTCTGTCCGACCCGCGATCCGCACTCCACCTTTTATATGTATCTGCATCAGCACCCTTTCTATCTCACCGTTAGAGCCCTGCACAGATAAAAACATTTGGATCTGCATCCGATCCGCAAAAATGGTAAACAATACAATCACATCTGCACACACAAATATCTTCGGATTTGCAGGACTCTAACTATCAGCTTTCCATTGGAATCAATGTGCAGTGGTGCCAGACAACTGATATTACACGTGTGGGCCAATGCGTGTAGGACTGGATGACTGATACATTTCCAGGACTATGTTAACTATTTAGTCCCAGAAACAGAACTAATTGGCATGGATTAGTCAGAGCAGCTGATTCGTTGAAGCATTGGTCTGCTGACCACCAATTGAGCATTCTAGAGACTCTGCTTGTCTTCTGCTGCCGAAGGTTCAGCATGATACATTGATGATACATCCACCACGGAAGAAGTCTTTCTCACAGATGTCACCATTTAATTAGGAGAGTAGAGATATTCCTGAATAAGGATCTCAATCACACAGAAGATTCTGTGCGTCTGATTTTCAGTAGCTTTGTTCCAGCTAAAAGGGGGGAATGGAGAAAGAAACCACACCATACAAACTGATAATCATTTAAATAGAACAGCTGAATACATTCTGTGTTCTGGTCCCATCTCTGGCACTGATTTGCTGCGTGAGCTCAGGAAATTCACTTAAGCCTTTTGTTTGTTTCCCTATCTGTAAAACAGAGTTAATTATACTTATTTACCTAATTGGAAGGAGTCTTGTTGGATTAATTAATGAGTGAATAGTGTTTTGAAGCCATAAAATGCTAAGTGTTATGCAATGAATTTAAATGGCGACATGCAGCTGTGAAAATGCTCAGTGCGCAGTGCTGAAGTTGACCTCAAGGCATTTCCTGGTCCCTGGGCTGCTCCAGCAGTGCAAAGAAATCAGATGAATGGTGGTTACTAGATCTTGGTAAGTCTGACACCCATATGTTCAAAGTCAGCTTCTGATTTTTTTTCCTGAAGTTTTATCTCCAAAAGACCTCCCTCCACTCCCCGCGGTATTATTTTTAGACGTGCAGCCCAAGCCTTGCCAAGCCCTTGCCAAGCTCTGAGACTCACTGCTGCGGGTCTTTTATTGCAGCATAGACATACTCTAAAGGCCCAGAAAGGTTTATCTCTTCAAATTTAGCATCTGTAAGAATAAGTTTGCAGACAAAGGGGCCAGGATGTTTTCCCTTGTTGTGAGTGCCAAAATCATGAATCTTCACACACAAGAGATGCTCTCCTTGAAAAATAAAAGAGGCTTCAGTCACATGAAATACAATTTTCCCCACAAATTTCCCTGTCTTAACTGAATAGGATGCCCCTAACTTGGACTATGACAGCCCTGACTGAGTTTCTGTGTTATGTTCAAATGGGCAACAGCTGAATTATAACTTTATCACTCTTCAGTGTTAAAAATTAATAAAGCATAACTATTTAAGACAGGAGTCAAGTTTTTGAGATACTGTCTAGCAAGCTCAAGTGTATCTTGCCTAAACATGGCCTGCATACCCTTTGAATAGCTCATGTTCACTGCTGTACCATCTAAATTCAGACCAACCAATGTTGATAGGAGTTCTTCTCTCCTGATCCTCACAACTTCTAAAGCTGCTGTTATTCTTATTTGATACCATCATCTGTCTCAGATTCCAAGTCTACTGTTTCAGTGAAGATAACAGAAGTTTTCCCAGTCCATGTCTACAATTACAAGCTTACAGCTGTACTGACACAGCTGTGCCACTGTAAAAGCGCTCATGTAGCCACGTTATGCCGACAGAAGAGAGAGCTTTCCCACCGACATCATAAAACCAGCTCAGTGAGTGGCATAGCACTGTCACACCATGCTTTTGTTGGTGAAACTTTTGTCGGTTAGGGGCACAAGCGCTGACTTTCCAATGTGCCGGGGGTTGCTAGACCCCCAGTTCTGCCTAATGCTCTGCCCCCACTCCACCCCTTCCTCCAAGGTCCCACCTCTGCCCCGCCTCTTCCCGTCCCCTCTCCTCCCCCACCTCCACCTCTTCCCTCCCCGAGCATGCCGCCTCCTCGCTCTTCCCCCTCCCTCCCAGCCTTCTGCATGCTGCGAAACAATTGATTAAAGCCATTTTTGGCCTGCAATTTGAAGAGTGTTTCAAAACCTCTAAAACTGAAGCCATTTTTAGTGGCTGTACAAATGATGTTAAACAAGGTGGCAAACTTTTGCTTCTTCTTATGTTGTATTCTTTGGCAGAGTGCCTTTCAACTAAAAGTCTCCACCCCCTTCCTGGGCCCAGACTTCAGATTGTGCAGAGAGGTTTCTCTGCAAGACCCTGCCATGGCGTGAGAGAAGTGGTGCTCGTAAGAAGAGAGATCTGGGTATGTAGGGTCTCATCGATGTGTGGATATAGGAGGCATGATGTGGTTGCAGAATGTAAAGGAAGTTTTTTCGAGATGGTTAATTTTGGTAATACAAATTACCTCAGCTTTTAGTAGAGTTCATAAATTCTCTCAAAGGTCCAGTTAAGTTAGTTTGGAAGCTCCTAGGGTGTACAAATGCACCATCATATTTGTCTGAGTTCAGGTTTCACAAACTACTTTAATTATCTCTTGTACACCTCTAGAAAAACTAAGACCTGCCCTCTCTAAGTGAATGGAAGCAAGGGTTCTCCTCAGTATATACCATGGAGAAGAACATCCCCTTAAGGAACAATAATCGGATGAATTAATTTTCTTCTGGGGGCTTCCACAGGAGACCATACCCCATCAATATCACCTTCCAAGACATAGCTGCATCACTTCTTTACATCTCTTTATGTATCCACTTCACTTTTTTCCCCGTTCTGTGTTTCTGTCTCATTCTCTCTTCCCCTGCTCATCCTCTCTTTCTTTTCCTTTCTTTATACTACTAGTATTTTACTTAACTTTCAGCTTTGAAGTTTTAGGTATCAATTTAAGCAACCCACCAAAGTAGCAACAAAGTGTGGTGCATAATCCTTTTGTCTACTATATTGATATTGGTTATCTTTCTACGCCGTGACATTTTTAATCCTTCAACGGGTGATCAGTGTTTTTTTTGTTATTGATGTTTTGTAACCAAGTACTATTTCTGCATCTGTATTCTTTAATTTCTTAAAAAAAAAATCCTTATTTTGTTAATTTTCTTGCTTTTTAAATGTTTATTTACTTCCTTGCATTTGAATTTCCAGTCTTTAAAATGTTTTTTTCTGTAACTACAATATTCTCAACAGTTACAGAAAAAACATTTTAAAGACTGGATGATATATATATGTTAAAGTTTTTTGCCTAAAAGTTTAAGGCTATGTCTATACCAGGGATCGGCAACTGGATTTTAGGTGTGTTGCAAGTAGGTAGTATAAAATCAAAACTTTGGGGTACATACTACCCTCTGTAGGGAAGCTAAAAACAATGTATGAGAAAATCCCTCGAATCTTCAGTGGGAGTGGTTGTGAGCAGTGATTCTGCTGCATTTTCCATCCTGAATACCCAGTTGAGGAGTAGCTGCATTCTGTGGCATGCTTCTCTCAAATCCTGATGGATTTCCAAACATCAATTCACTTAGCAGTTACTGCTAGATAAAAGTAACTTCCCTTATGTTAAAACACAAACCCATTGCTCCAAGTGTAGATTTCTGTGAAGCCCCAAGTTAGGGGTTGTATATTAGTATGTGCTGCGATGGGCGAGATTAAAGAGCAGGACACAGGCCATGGGCTTCTGCATGTATGCTCTGAGTCTTTGGAAATGTCCCAAAATCTGTGTGGATCTTGGCACATCTATGGGTTTTGTGGGTCAATCCCCTTTCTAGTTCCAGTGCTCCCTCAAATGGAACTATTCAGAAGAAACTTTGTAAGATCCTTGCACAGTGTTCTACCTTCTGTGTGGGAACACATACACAAGAGTAGGATATGGCTCAGTAATTCTAAGACCATTTTGACACACTAGTTGTTAAATACTATAAAAATGCCAAGACTCAACATAGCTGAATGGTACATAGAATTTGGTGAAACTAGTGAGTTATACCTATCTCATAGAACCTTGAAAGGTCATCAAGTCCAGTCCTCTGCCTTCACTAGCAGGACCAATTTTTTCCCCCCCCCCCCCGATCCCTAAATGGCCCTGTCAAGGATTGAACTCACAATGCTGGGTTTAGCAGGCCAATGCTCAAACCACTGAGCTATCCCTCCCCCCTAATATCAGCTTATTAATAAAACAGGATTTTAATTAAATGGATGTTCTCACTTTCTTGACATGTAAGATTAAAGGCTAGGATATTTTGCTGAATATATTTGTGATTCCTATGATATTGTATACAGTAATAGTATGTCATTTATATTTTCTTGTATTCTATTGCCTGTCATAGTTGTCATTTATATCTTCCTTTTTCCCTGCTTCCTCATATCAAAAGGTTTCCATGGGATTTGGGATTACTACCCTCAATTCAGCATGCTGACAGTCTGTTCAATATTAGGAGGAAGATATGTAATGTCTTATGTAATATTTTGAGATGTCAGAAAAAGAGATTCACACTGGGTTCTGTCACCTCTACCAGTCTTTTAAAATGTCATTAAACTTGACAGTACCACAATGTACGTAGCAGTAGCTAATTTTCAATTGTTGACATTTAAATAATAAGGCAATGCACTAAGTAAAAAGTGCTAGGAAAAATTGAATTAAAATATTGTTCAGATCTTAACTTCAACCGCCTTTTCCCTCCTCCCTTTTTACCTCGTAATGTATTAATCCTTCCGCTGTTAGTTATCTTTGTAACTGTAGAATTTAATAATGTACAGCACTTTGAGGACATACAGTTTGTAGAAATATGCTATTCAAAATAAGAACCTGATCCTGCAACAGAACCAATGAGACTTACTACTGTGAATTCAGCTAGATTGTAGAAAACACAATATTTGGTCGTACAATAAGTGTTTACAAGATCAGGTCCTCAATTTGCATGCATCATTTTATATTGTTAAGTATTCATACATACAAACTGGCCCTGGTAGAGGCATTTGTTTTAGCAGTGAAATGCTTCAAGCACTTCTATGAAGCCTTAGTTTCAACAATCCATCTACAAAATTGAAAATGTTCTTCACCTTTAATTAGACCTTCTAGTCCTTGGCCATCCAGTAGACTATTTTTTCTGAACTGTTTTGTTTCTAACTATTGTCTGTCCAAGTTAAAGTGTAAGACCAAGGAATTTACAGTGTGTTTTGTATAGAGCCAGATGTAATGGTTATTAACAGATTTATAAAAATAATCAACTATTGATTTCAGCTTATTGCAGTCTTCTTCACCCACAAATCCAGGTCTGCCTAATTTTAGGTTGCTAAAACAGTAGGCAGTAATAATATTTTACATTTGTTGAGCATCTCAAACAAGCCCAGAGCAGTTTTTTATAGACATGTGAAGTTATATGTGTAAACCTCAATGGTCTCTCTTACATGAGTAAAGTTACTTATATGTCTCTAGAGGATCAAGCCCTATATACTGCACAGTGGGTGTTTTCCTTAAAAAAAAAAACCCACCTGTGGTAGTAAAATTTATCTCCATTTATCTCCATTGTTTACATTCTAAGGAGTATCATACACACTCCAGCATAGCAAATGGCAACACTTTTTAATGGTTCTAATTGTGATGGTACATGTAACAGCATTGAAATAGATTTTTTAAAAAAGATATGCTTTAGTTCAAAAGGAGTTATTTGGGGTAAATTCTATGGCCTGTTATACAGGAGGTCAGATTAGATGATCACAATGGTATATTCAGGCTTTGGAGTCTATGAATCTATTAAATGCAACCATGTCTGGGATGGATGCAACAGTTAGGTGGAACAACTGATATACTGGGGAAAGATAGGTTTCAGAGTAGCAGACGTGTTAGTCTGTATCCGCAAAAAGAAGAACAGGAGTACTTGTGGCACCTTAGAGACTAACAAATTTATTAGAGCATAAGCTTTCGTGGACTACAGCCCACTTCTTTGTTACGCATCCGAAGAAGTGGGCTGTAGTCCACGAAAGCTTATGTTAGTCTCTAAGGTGCCACAAGTACTCCTGTTCTTCTTTTTGGGGAAAGATAGCAGCATCAGAGCAAATACCCTTTTTTACAGAAAGTGGGCTATGAGATCTTAAACACAGCATTACAAAATTTCATGGATTTTAATCAGCCTACACCTACTCTGTACTTTGGGACATGGAAGTAAAAGAACAACATGGTTATCGGTTGGGTGGTAGCATGTACATGATAATTTTGCCTGGCTCACTTCCACATCCATGCAGAGAGCGCGGAAGGTGTCTTTGCCTGTGTTTTCAAAAGCAACTGGTGATTTTGGGACGGGTGCCTATCATGAGACCTGCTTTCAGAGGACTGGTGTTCAGAGGCAGGGCCCTTTATAGTGGAAGAAGCTGGAACCCCAAATGCGTTACAAAATGTCGGTCCCTGAGTTTGGGATACCTTCTGCCTCCTGCTACTAACACTTTCAGGATGGGCTGGGGTGGGCGCCTGCCTTTCCTGCCCCGTGGCTGCCGGGGGGGGGGGGGGCGCTGGTGTGGGGAGCCCGAGTACTAACGCTACGTATCCCCCGCTCTGAGGTCACACAGAAAACGGCGCTCGGCTTCCTAAGCATGTTCCTGCCCGGCGGCACGCCCGTCCCGCAGAGCGAAGGCTGACACGGGGGCCAGGGGAGCGAGTGAGGCCACCAGCTCCCCCGCCCTCCAGATTCTGGTAGCTGGGGGAGAAGTGGTGGCGTAAGCCCTCGGATCTGGGCTTTCACCATACACTTGGCCTTTCGCTCCGGCAACGAACAATCTGACATTTAACAGTATCTCTGTTTATTCAGTCCAAACTGGCCGATTTACTCAAGGTTTAAAAGGCCACAACGCAACCCACCCAGGGTATGTGGGGCGAATCGGCTACTGCGAATTATCGCCCCGCTCAACGGGAACGAACTGTGGCACCAGGCATTTCAGAGACGGGTCGGCGGATGCCCTCCCTACGTGCTCCCTAAAATGCCTGGTCCGTCCGCCGCTGGCTATGCTGGGAGTTATAGTCTTTTGCCCTCCCATCCTTTCCAGTGATCTCGGGGTATTGACAGAGTCCCAGCCTCCTAGAACTACAATTCCCAGAAGGCCGCGGGGCTACCCCATCCACCTACCCAAGTCTTAGCCTCTGTGACTACGGCCCCCAGACGGCACCGCAGCGCTGTGGAGGGGAATGGGAAGGAGAATCCGGCCGGAGAGGGAGCGGGCTGCGGCTGCGCAGTTCGCGGCTTCCTGAGTGGCTGGCGGCGGCGGCCATTTTGTAGTGCTGCCTCCCTCTCCTGCTCGGACTGCGGTGTCGGGACCTGGCGCGGGGGCGAGACGGAGCGAGGGGAGCTGGGGCCCTCACCTTCCCTTCTCGTTGCGCGGCGGAGCCCCCCCAGCGCGCCCCCCGGAGACAGCTACGAACGGCCCTCACGCCGGGATGGAAGACGACGGGCAGCCCAGGACCCTGTGAGTGAAGAGGGAGCCGGAGCCGGGCGGGGAGTGGGGGCCCAGGGGGCTTGGCCAGGAGCAGCCCCCGGGTGGACCCGGGTTTGGAGGACGCCGGGGACTAGAGGGAGGATATTGACGGTGGCGAGGGAATTCAGAGCGTGGCGCGGGACGTGCTGCCACTACATGAGGGGCCTGGCCGGGGGAGGGAGGCGGATATTGACGGGGGGGCCGAGGAGAGACCGCAGAAACTGGGGAGAGGAAGGGGAAGGTGGAAGATGTTGACGGGAGTTGGGGGGCGACCGAGATTGCAAGAGGGAGGGAACAGGAAACTGCAGAAAGTGGGAGGGGGGGGGAGAATTTCGGGGGGAGAGAACAAAACCTGGAGGGATGGAGGAAGGCCGAGGATATGGGGGGGGATGGTCCAGTAATTGGAAGTGTGGGAAGGGGGAGGAGTAAAATACCGACTGGGGGGAGGATGAGGATATTGACTGGGGGGGAGGGTCCAGCATCTGAAAGGCAAAGTGCAAAAATTGAAGTGAGGTAGGAGGAGGAGGAAGCTAGTCAGGATGATACTGACTTTGGGAGGGAAGTGGAGAGCCAGAAGCCGTGTGAGTATAGAGGGAGGCCCTGGAGACATCCAGAAGCGTGAATGGGGTGCATAATCAATGGCTGACAGTTTCGCGGAAGGCATGCTCTTTATTGTACTCTTGAGGTTATTGCGACTAAACTCCTCCCTTCACCCACCTGAATTGTATATGTGGCAGAAGAATGCCCACAACTACTCCAAGGTAAATGGATTCCTCATGGTTCTAGTTTGTGGTGTCATGAAACAGATGTTCATTGTTTCATCTTCTTTCCTGGGTTGAGGTGAAGACCATTGTGAAAGAGGGTTCTTTCCCTAAAGCTGGGGGTTTAGAAAAGTCGTTTATTTTTTTCTCCAGTACTTGTATAGTATGTTTTTTTGCTATACACTGTCATGAGAACTCACTACATCTTGAGTTTTGTGTCAGTGTGTGGTGACTTACTAACAGCTTGAAGGTTTCCTCCTAAGCAAATGAGCTTAATCTTACAAAAATTCCTTACAAATAAACAAATGTGAGCTTTTCAATTGCTTAGTTTGGTAATAGTCATATTGAAATCGGCTGTGCTTTGGTTATGTTGGAATATTTTGTTGTATTTTAAAGTTATATGGGGGGTACCTGGAAAGTATAAATAGGCGCTCTTTATATGTGCTTTAAAAAGTCTATATAAAATAAGTTTTGTTCAAACTATTTTCAACTAGTTTATAAACTCCGCTCCCTCTGCCAGTTTTGTGAAGAACAGTATATACTATATGAAATACAAAACATTCAGACTGTGCATGTGGGCAAGAAAGAGGTTGTCCTTTTGCCTGCCTTGGGAAAATAGCTTTGAAATGGCCTTTGGGGGCTAATTTGGGTTGTTAAGACACTTAAAAATGCAGACTGAGTTGGGAATAAAATTGGTCTCTAACCAATTTTATTTTTCTAGGTGATATTGTCTGTCTCTCTCCAGCCTCTTCCCCAATCCACAAAAGTTGGATTTGATTATTCCTGATTTAGCATAACAATTACCAGACCTGCCTTTGCTCTTTGAGGTGCATATTTTGAGTCCTTCTACCCCAAATAACTTTTAGAAATGGATATTGACTGCCTAAAGGGACTTGGAATTCACTTATGACAATGGGGAATAATCTTAAGAATTATTTTTTTTTAAAGTGGGGGAAGGAGAAAGAGTAAGGTGCACAGTGAGGTTCAATTTAGTTTATTTTTAATGAATTAGATATCCTCCTGACTTCCCCTCTAAAAACAAAAACAAAAAACTTCTGGGAAAGTTAGAACTAGGCTAAGTTTTAAATGTGCTCTTACTGCTGCTGCTGTCAAGTTCTGGTGTTGAATTAGTAGTTTATACTTTTGATTGAGGTATCAGGAAGTGAACTAGTTTAACCCTTAGCCCTTTAATGACAAATTATATTTGTGCTAAGATGTCTGAAATAACACTTCAGAAGAGCTGCAGAAGAAGATTGAATAATCACATATGATTATATCTCTGCTTAATTTGTGAAGTTAATATACAGTAAGTGCTTTTCTTAAAATACAAAATTTTCTCTTGCATAATAATATCAAAAATCCTGCTGTAGAATTGCTTAGACATTCCACTCACCTCTAGCTTCATATGAAATGCCAATAATGGTTTTAAATTTAGGATTCTCACTTAAATGCTCAGCTTGTGGGTTTTTTAAGGTTACTGTATAATATTCATGCCTTTTCAGTTGAACAAGATGCTCACTGACATCTAGTACCAAATAGTAATACACATTGAACTCTAATTTTTTTTGTAAAGTAAGTAGTAGGTATTTTATCTTTAAACCCAATTGATCAATTGTATAATCACGTGGTCAATAAAATAAGTGTCACGGTTCTGTGCCCATGTGGTATTTCACTTATCAGAGAAAATATATCTCAGAAGTTCTAAATAAAAAATAAAATAAAATATATGGAGATATACCTATCTCATAGAACTGGAAGGGACCCTGAAAGGCCATCGAGTCCAGCCCCCAACCTTCATTAGCAGGACCAAGTACAGATTTTTGCCCCCGATCCCTAAGTGGCCCCCTCAAGGATTGAACTCTCAACCCTGGGTTTAGCAGGCCAATGCTCAAAGCACTGAGCTATCTATCCCACACTGGAAAATACTGTGTGTTACCATTTTTTCTCCTATAGACACCTGCAAGTTAGGGATCAAATGTTTTAATTGGAAAAAAAACCCAAAGGCATTAGGTCCTAAGTAATTGTTTTAAATATTAATTGTCTACAGTATTAACTTATTTTGCAGTATTTCAAGTGATTTATATTGCTTTCTGGTGTTTAATGACTTCTTAATGGTTAAAAGTATCTGAAATACTAGAAAATAAAGGCCATTTAACCTCTCACAGCTTGCAGGCTTTTATATAAATCTGAAAAAAATGTTGGCTTACTTGTCAAAGGAAATGGTAGTATTTTGATAAATTGTCAGCTTAGTTTTATAACTCAGCATAACATAGCAGTATGGTAAAGAAGAGAGAACTATGTTTACCTCTACAGTGCCTCATATAATGGTGCCTGGATTCTGATCAAAGTCTTTCCTTATTAACATTATATAGAAAGTAACAGCAAAAAAGTACTTTTAAATTTATCCTCAACGTCACATTGGTTGAGACTGAAATCAGTAATAAAATATATTAGACTAACAAAAAATTAATACAGTTTTTGAGGCCTCAAAAGCTCTTTTGGTAAGAGTTCTTTAGAACTTACTAATAACACATCTTGTTGATACAAAAGTTTCAGTTGGAATCAAACGTACTCTTGTAAAGTCTGTCAAATCCTTATCCTTCGCAAGCAATAGACACTGAAGTCTTATTACTTTGATTTCCTGGGAAGCTAGAACGTGATTCCTGCCAATGATCTGTTCTCTGACTTGGGACTGCCCTTTTTGCACACTAAAGTTGTTCATTCTCCATATTAGCAGTCTTCGAATAGTCACCACTGTACACAAAGGTGTTATATCACCCACTATGCCAAATTATGTATTTCGGAATGTGGCTCTGATCCATGGGGCACTGAGCTAAAACTGTTAAACTTTGAATCTCAAACTTCACTTAAAGCCAAGTCTCATAGATAAAGGTAATTTCTTTTCAATTTAAATTTTTTATAGATACTTCCATTTCTGGAAGCTACAATATGGAATTTCCAAAGCATTTCCTCTTTTCCTGCAGCTCACTAGCAGTATCTGTGAGATGATGCCACTGACCAAGTCAGAGAGTTAGAATTTATGTGAAATTTTCACCATATAACTTTCCCCTTTTCTTACCCCTTCCCGCAAACATTCAGTATCCTCCTTTAAAGTAGAACCTGGAAGAACTTTGATGGGCCAAAAAGAAATAGCTATGAACATAGCTGTCCTCACTTGCCTACTGTACAGCAATAAAAAACATGTCACTCTCATAGAGCTCTTTTTGATCCTCATCCTAGTTGATTGTTGGTGTACTCTGCTGTTAGGATTTTTCTTCTACTAGCTTAACAGGATCTGTGAACCTCAGATATTGTTTTTTTGGGGCTGGTTTTCACTATGGGGAGATCCACACTGCTGCAATCGATGCAGCAGGGATCGATTTAGTGGGTCTAGTGAAGACCCGCTAAATCGACCATGGTCGACCCTGTTACTTCAGCTCCCTGAGAAGATTAAAGTAAGTCAACGGGAGAGCATCTACCGTCGACGCAGTTCAGTGAAGACACCAGGGTAAATTGATCTAAGCTACGTTGACTCCAGCTACGTTATTCACGTAGCTGGAATAGCAAAACTTAGGTCGACTTACCCCGATAGTGAAGACAAGTCCTTGGTCTGTAGACATTATCAAAATCATTCAGTAGTACAATGTCTTGGACTTCCAGTATCTGGTCTAGGTTTTTAAACTATGCCCATCAGTGTAGTATGCAAGTGCCACAATTTTATAGAAGTGAACACACTGTACAAATATGTCAATGTGCATGGAAGCCACAGCATATTGATGTCCCATGAATTAAGGAGACAGCCTAGAGAGGTATAATAAGTGCCTTTCTCTACTGTATAATGTTTCAGTTTTGCAAAACCATACTACTATCCTGTGGGTTATAATAATATAAAAAGCTTGTAAGACCTTGAAAATGGTATTTTTAAAAGCACTTGCTTTGCTCAAAACATATTGCATAGTTCTGCAAACTTAGTTTTTATAGTCTAAATACATAGTACAACTTTTAAACTCTACACAATTTATATTAAAAAAACCTTTCTAGGCTGGCTGCATGTTACAAGTAGCTGTTTCCCTGGCTGTTGTGAAGTCACAAGTACATTGGCTTGCCACTCAAGCCAAGCTGGTGTTTTGTGGCTTCATGGAGTGGATTTTGGTAACATAAGACTTCAATTCCAAAGGTATTGAATGTCTTCCTTACCCTGGCTATTTGAGATAGTTAAGTACTTTACACCAAAGTTGTTTGATATTTGTATTTTTTTTTAAGTCATCGTTGAATATATTGGGGGCAGTGCTAATATTAAGTACAAAGACTGCATAAAATATTAAAGCTAAATCTTGATCTTTAACTCCCACTGGCCCAAACTTGTATAAGTTTGCATGGCCAAATTGTTCATGTAGTTGTAGAAATCTGGACTCTGCGGATATTGCTATGCTTATGTTATTTAACATCATATTACAGATTGGTCTGAGGGTACATCTACATTGCAAAACCAAACAAAACCACGACATCGAGTCTTAGACCATGGGTCAGCTGACTTGAGGTAATGGGGCTTGTGCTAAAGGGCTAAAAATAGCACTATAGACATTCCTGTTTGGGATGGAGCCTGGGCTCTGAAACCCAGCTCCAACCCGAAAGGGAACATCTACACTGCTATTATTAGCCACATAGCCTGAGCCTAAGTCAGTCGAACTTGGCTCTGAGACTTGCTGCTGCAGTTGTTGTTGGTTTTTTTTTTTTTTTTTTTTTTTTGTAGTATAGATGTACTTGAGTCTACAGTACTGCAGTTTCAGAATGGTAGCAATTTGAGAATAGTGTTAACTGCTTTTGCCTATTTTTTTTAGAACACTGAAAGTTGAAGGAAAACACTACAGTATAGAGTGATGCAAGTATCTGATATGCATTTAGCGAATTTTAAAAAACTTGTTCTTAAGCCAATAAAGCATTACACTTCCTTCAAATCTAGGAATTAGTTAACCCAGAGTAGTATTACTTTTTTCCATAAGGAAGCAGCCTACAAAATGGCTGCAACATGAGTTATAGAAAGTTCTTAAAAATCATTTTGCAAAAGGTTTAGTAGTTATATAAACCTACCTACTGTCCTTTTTGGAAATTTATTAAATTAGTGTGGAGTAAAGCTTATGCTAATTCCTGAAGAATGATTTCTCTAGTTTCTTGCCAGCACAAAAGAGATTCTATTTTGTATAGTTTTTGCACATATTAATATACACTTTGGAATGATGCTCTTTCTGATCTTTTACTGTATTGCAAATGTCTTCTTCCCTCATTTCTTTGAGTCAATGGAGATGAAGCCAACATGACTTCATTGTGTTTAGGATCTTGTTTGTGCAGCGCAATTGATGAGTGTGGACTATGTACACCATTTGGAAATGTGTTAGCTTATACTGCTGCAGCGCTAGTAGAGGAAACACAAGTGCTCATTATGTAGGTCCTATAAAAATAAGGGTTATTTCTTGACAAGGATTTTTTTTATTTATAATCTGGAGGTTATCTTTTTTGTCTGATTCTAGTAATATCCTCAAAGGTTAAATTTTGGGTTCAGACTCTGAATAGTCTGCAGATTTTTGAAACATTAAGTATCGTTTAGTCCAGGTGTGGGCAAACTACAGCCTGCGGGCCACATCCGGCCCGCGGGACCGTCCTGACCAGCCCCCGAGCTCCTGGCCCGGGAGGCTAGCCCCCGGCCCCTCCCTTGCAGCCTCAGCTCGCTCGCTCACTCCACCGCCAGCACAATGCTCTTGGCGGCAGGGTGTGAGCTCCTGGGGCAGTGCAGCTGCAGAGCCCAGCCTGACCGGTGCTCTGAGCTGGGTGGTGGCGGTGGCGTGGCCCACCTGCAGCCGAGCGGCGGGGCTGTAGCACTGCCAGCCACCGGTGCTCCAGGAAGCGTGGTAAGGGGGCAGGGAGAAGTGAGGGTTGGATAGAGTGCAGGAGAGTTTGGGGTGGTGGGCAGGGGAGTGGATAGGGGTCAGGGCGGTCAGGAGGGAACAGGGGGTTGAATGGGGGCAGGGGTCCCGGAGGGCAGTCAGGAAGGAGGGGGGATGGATGGGGCGGCAGGGGCAGTCAGGGGCGGGGGTTCCAGGGGCAGTCGGGATGGGGAGAAGGGGTGGTTGGATGGGCCAGGGGTCCCAGGGAGGCTGTCAGGAATGAGAGGAGAGGTTGGATGGGATAGCGGGGGTCGGGAGGCAGTCAGGGGACAGGGAGCGGGTGTGTGTGGATGGGGTAGGGGTCTCAGAGGGGCCATCAGGGAATGGGGGGGTTGGATGGGGAGCGCACGACCCCCTCCCCTAATCAGCCCTCTATACAATTTACGAAACCCGATGCGGCCCTCAGGCCAAAAAGTTTGCCAGCCCCTGGTTTAGTCTATTTTTTTTTTTTTAATTTACACTAATTTTAGTATGGCATATATTTATGTAGTTTGAAAAGACAATTCATGTTGTTGTGGCTAGGTAACCTAGAAGAAAGTTCTAAATCTTATGTTGCAATTCAGTGAAAGATGTGATATGTATTGGCAGCGGTGTTACAAATAGTGACAGAAGTGTAGGTCTGAGTGTTTGTGTAGTTGGCTGCTGTATATTTTTGTGTGTGTGTGTGTATATATATATATATCCATCCATCCAAATAGCTGGTTTGTCTGGATAGCTTTTTTTAAAAAATTGTTTGTTCAGTGAAATTTATTCTAAAATGTTGTGAACCATTAGTTTCTGATAGTGAGTTTTCCCTACCATATATAGAATTGACTTTGTAAATATGCATACATATTCTAAATAGGAAAGTTTATATCCAGGTGATATCTAAAAAAGTTATTCTGGACCCCAATTAAAATTTAAGACCTCATTGAGAGATTAGAGAAACAAATACATTACGTTCACTGAAACAGTAGTTAACAAATGCTGTTTTTAAACCTAAAAGGTTTTCTCTTGATTTAGATTTGTGTGGTACTGGTGCAAAACCAATCAAGTAAGTAGTGTTGATTTCAGCGCCATTGGAGTAGAAGACTGACTAATAGGAAACTATAACATTGGCAGAGAGTTTATTTCAGGCTTTTCAAAGGTAACAAACAGACAAGAGAGTAAATGTAAGTGTTTAAAAAGTGATTTTAAAGATATTTGATGTTTCTCATTTGTTAGTTGAAGGAAGCAACTTTTCAAACAGACTTTAAATGGCTTTCACTTAGTATATTTCTGCCTTCATTTTTACCCATGTGAATTAAACTTCATAGTGAAGTTGTTTGAAAGTGATACATTAATGTGAAATGTCTGTGATTTAACAGGCACACTTGAATACTTAAAGTTGGGTGGTACTGTGATACTCTTAAATTGTAAATATACCTACGTGATGTGAATGTTACTGTCCTCCAGATTGGAGGCTTGATTGACAAATGAACACACTAAATATCTTTGTACAATTTTTACATATAAATTCAGTTCCATACCTGTGCATTTAATTACTGAAATTTGATCATTCAAATTAGAAAATGTGGATTTTCAGCAGTTTTTCATGACATGGCTTTATCTTTTGTGGAGGTGAATTCTAGATTCTCTAATAGCTTTCAGCATTGAAGTAGATGAACTTTCCTGTTGGAGTTTGAGTAGGAAACTTTTTTCACCTGAAATTGACCAACTGATACACTTTTAAATTTGGAATTATAATGAAGGTTGTGTAAGTACTAAAAAGTTCTTAAGTCGGGAAAAAAAAAAAAGGGGGTGGAAAAGGGCAGTGTAGTAGTTGGTATGAGAATGACTTTTGGTCAAAACTTGCAAAAGTATGTGGTGCATGTGTACTTTTTTTAATACATTTACCCTCCCTCTGGAATTCCCAGTTACTACAACAGACACCTAATGGAATACTCCTTGTCTATACTACCCTCTAAGTTACATTGCTTGTTTTCGGGTGTGGTGTTTCCCCCCAAATGACTAGATGCAATAGAACCAAATAATTGAGCTCTCTAATTATGAGAACCTGTCATCTTCACATGTGGCTGAGTTATATATCAATAAAATTTTAAGGAATATGATGTTGAATATATAAAAGAATAATTTTTCCTACCCTTCAAAATCGTGTTAGGCAGGTAGTCAGTGGATACCAAAACTTGATTTTAAACATCATTCTCAACTTGATTGCCTGATCTCCCTTTTTGTTGCTGCTGACAAAAGTAATACTGCTTTGTACTATTACATGACTTTTTCTAGTTTCATGATCTCAGTTGCATTGCCAATCTTATAATTTAGGAAACTTGTTAATTTAGTAACTGTGAATAAGTTCATATGCAAATATTGTAAAATATTTTGTTCAGTGTGCGATATTTAAAAAGAGGTTTTACATAGAAATTGTATAATCTATTATAAACTTGAAGATAAAGTTGCTGGATTTAAAATGTTGTTTATTTCCTTGTGTAGCTATGTAGGAAACCTCTCCAGAGATGTGACTGAAGTACTTATACTTCAGTTATTCAGCCAGATTGGACCATGCAAAAGCTGTAAAATGATAACAGAGGTAAGGCCTTCCATTTCCAAATGGTATCAAATATAGCATACTGGTTTTGTATAAAAATGCAGAAAATCAGATTGGCAGCATATCTCTGCAACTCTGGTATATGGTAGAATGTAGCTTCCTAAGCAAACTGTATTTGTAGAGCCCTGCACAGATACAAATTTATATCCACGGATGCAGATATAAATCGGTATCCACGGAATCACTGGGCTCTCCCAGGAGCCGCAGCGGTGAAAGGAGCAGAACGTGGGCCACCACTCCCAGGACCCAATGCCCACGCCAGCAGCTCCTCTCCTCCTCCGTACCGTCCCCAGCCCTGGCCCTTCCACGCAGCTATCTGCGTCTCCTGTCTGGGGGCGTGCATGCCACTTGAACACAAGAGCGCGACCAGGAACAGCTGCCAGTAGCCTGGTACCCGCCCCAGTAGGCAGGGATGGGAGCAGTACAGCCGCACTGAGGAGCCACTGGCGCAGGGCGCTGGCTAATGGGAGCAGCAGCCCCACGTTCTGCTCCTTTTGCTGCTGCGGTTCCTGTGAGAGCTCTGCAGTTCTGAGGATACTGATTTATATCTGCGGATATCCGAATCCGCGAGTGTAATTTTGTATCTGCGCAGGGCTCAATGTATTTGGACTCAACACTATGCATGACTCAGCAGTTGTCAGCTTGTGCTCAAAGGCTGTCATCTGAGTTTTTGTTCCCAGGTACTCTTTAGGAATAAGCTCCTTCCAAGACAATCTTCAGCTTGTACAATTGAGTATTGGCATCCTTTGGTTTCATGACAACTTAATGGGAATTTCTAGCACTGCAGACATCTTAACCCAGTCTTTATAGTTCTACATTTTTAATAACCATGGATGGTTAAATGGAGTTATAGTAATAAATCTACTGTAGATAAATTCTCAGTCACGCATGTTCACTTCCTTACCCAGTGACTTTAGCAGCTGTCAATAAATAATCTAGAATGGATGAAGGATTAAGATATTCCAACATCTTTCACTGACCCAGTACTCTTCAGCCAGTCTACTAGTCTGTCCTTGAGTTATCTGACTTAGCTATCTAATATGAAAGAAAATAGCTCAATAAGAGTAGAATCAGTGCCATTTTCTTAGTCAAATTACAGGTTTCACCTGTAATAAAGTATCCAAATGTGCGGTGCCTATTTATGGCCTTTACAGTGTGTGTGCATTCAAAGTTCACCCTGAATTCGGTGGCCTGTAGTAATACCAAATTTAAATGCTTGCTTTTAGAAATTATTAACTGGCATTTTTGTCTTGTCTGAGTTTTCAGATTGAGAGAAAACAGAAAATGGAATGTATGATGTTTCTGTTAGGGTGGTTCACTACAAACAACATGCTAACACTTGTATTTTATATTGTATTTAATAGACTGCAAATGTCTGTGGTAGTTGCATCTCATTCATATTTAGATTGAAATATTATGCTGGTGGTACAGTGGGTCAGTACAACAGCCTTTAATTTGTGGAAATGCATTTCAAACCTAGTTTGAGTAATAGGTGCCTTAAAACACTTGTTTCCATTTGTACACCTTGAAAATGAGTACATAATTCACATTCAACTGGCACACTCTTTCCCAGAACTAGAATAGTGGGTGTATTGCAGGTGAAGACATGGCGAAACTATACTTCTGTATACAGGTTGAGCTGCACCTGCCTATTCTGTCCTTCTCTCTAAAATCAGTGTTTAGTCCTCATCTTTTCACAGACACTAAACTAGCTCTCCTATTTAAGAGCATCTTGCTCAAGACCTAGTCACCAACTTATCTCTCATCTCCCCCAGTGGAGATAGTATTGAATGTGTCCATCTGTGATGGTACATAGTTTCTTCCCCAGTACTAATTAGCATGCTACTTCCTTTGCTCTCAGTTTTTTTTCTCAATGCTTCCATTTTTGTTATCCCTCTTGTAGAAGACATGGACCAAATAGTCAAAAATGACTAGAGATTTTGGGTGCCCATCTTGAGATGGCCTAAATGGGTTTGATTTTTTTCAGAGAGTAGCTGCTCAGTAATTTTTGCAAATTGGGACCTTTAAAGGTATCTTGAATTGGACACCCAAAAACTGAGGTATCCAAAATCACTCCTTAAAAGGCCCTTTAATTGAAATGAGGGTGAAAATTGCGCAGGTTCTAATGGAAGAATAAACTCAAATACATGCACTATGGATACTTAGTTTCCTCCATTCTTCCTCTTCATGCAGCAGGAATGTGATGGGGAGAGAGAGAAAGGGGGCTTTAAACCTCACTTGTATCTGTGGTGTTCTGGAGCAGCTGGGCACCTACCCCACTCCTGGTGGTTAGAGAAGTCATGAGACTGTGCTAATTCTAAGATTTGCTTCCCAAAGCCTCCAGCCACATCCTGTCCTCCTCCTGACGTGTCCCTATCACAAGGGCTGAGAAGATGGCCAGCGTAGAGACTATGTGGTGGCTCTGTACCAGTTGGTAGATGCCCTGTACTGAGCGTGTTTTGGGGGGCTATTTCTGTCCTCTTTATTGTCCCTTAGCGCTACTTTAGGGCCAGACTATCCAGTTCTTTTATGTCAATATTAGAGATGTGGGTGAGTGACTGCCTTCCTTTATATCCCTCTGGAAACTATATTTGAGCACATATTATCCCTTAAATAGGCATTTCTTTGTATCTGATACTTCGTATATGAACCAACATATTGGCTAATAACGGTTATAGCAGTGTGAAATAAAGACCCAGTCTCCACATTTTTGGTGGCATTACTGGAGAAAGTGCTGCTGTGCAAGCGCACGGTGGGTTAGCAATTAATTTACAACAGAAATTTTGCTATACATCTGAAAGAAGGCAGAAGGGAAAATGAGGTTCTTGCAGTGAACTTAATTTTGTTTTAAATTAGCTGTTTTTCAGACCTTGCTTTATGAGCTCTTTGATCCTGGGATTGTACATGCTATATCAGTAATGCAGATATACCAGTGTAAAACTCCAACTTAGTGCACACTGCAAACATTTTTCACAAAGCTTAAAACCTAGTGTTTGAATTTCATACTGTAATGATGATTACGATTTGATTGGCTTCTCAGAAGTCATTGACTTTCTTTACATTTAATATCGCTGTTGTATTTAATAAAACTGTTTAGCAATTAGTATTATTTAAAAGTGACCTGAAGAGCAGATGGGGCTGTTTGTACCCTTCTTTTTCCCTGCTTCAAAATGTCTAAAGAAAGTCCGACAGGTTTGTCTGCTTGATTTTTACATTACAATTTCAGGTCTTTCCAACCCCAGCAGTTCGTAGCATACACTATGGATGATAGGAGACCATGTAGCATTATGATATCATAAGTATCGAGATTAAAGCTTGACCAGTTGTGAAGAGAGGATTTTTAGTCACTTTTACACTTTACTATTAACCTATTGACTCCTTCAAAAGATATTTGCATCCAACTGTTGACAAGATTCAATATTTTCACTTGTTGGAGCTAAGAGATCTCCCACTCCAGTTTTCTGGTCTACCAAGGAGTCCTTTGGCAAATAAAGGAAAGATTTTGTCAATCAGGAGGAGAAAGAAGAAAAACTTGGAGGGGATAGGAGTGAAATGATAAACCTTTCAGGCTTTCTTTGTATGTGTTAAAGATGCAGAATTTCCCAAACCCATTTTTCCCCTCTGCAGGTAACCTTAAGGTAACTTAGTATGTGTTAAGCTTAGCAGTCTAATGCTAAATGAAGACTTAAAAAATGGATTTAACTTTGATAAGAAATGTCCACATTTGAAATATCTTCAAAAAGAGTTCAATTTTAAAAATTAGAGTTCAATGTATTACATTCTTAATGTTATTTTAAAGGTTATATCTAATACTAATGAAATAACATTGTTAAAGTTTCTAGCTATAAGTAATATTTTTTCCTGGATTTTCTTCTCAGCAACCCGATAGCAGAAGGGTCAACTCTTCTGTTGGATTTTCTGTTTTGCAGCATACAAGCAATGACCCTTATTGCTTTGTGGAATTTTATGAACACAGAGATGCAGCTGCTGCATTAGCTGCTATGAATGGGAGAAAAATTTTGGGAAAGGTAAGTTGTATATAAAATTGCTAAGGTTTAAGAAATTAGATTTGTCAAATATATAAATTATGATGTGAAGAATTTCACTGAAAACGATTAATCACACTCTTGCTTAAAAAAATACATCCTCTGATGCCTTAAAAAAACTCTTATTCTTTCTATTGGGGGAGAACTTGTGTAGGTTAATATTTGTAAGTGGCCTTTGAGTGTACATTAATTTCTAGTTTCATGAATTTATGCTAAATCTTACATTTATTTTCAGGAGGTCAAAGTAAACTGGGCAACAACGCCGAGTAGCCAGAAAAAAGATACATCCAGTAAGTAATTCCACAGTATTACATTGTGAAATATTTGTATAAAGATTAGTGTAAAAATAGGTTGCAGTGACAAATGTCTAAATATTATTGTATTTTACTTCTCATGCTGAGTTTTAATAGCAGAAATACCCACATTCATGTTTACAATTGAAGTCTTAAAACGTTCCCTGTATTTTACTCTATTTTACAAAATGGTAGAAACTAAAGAACATAAGAGTGACCATCCTGGGTCAGACCAATGGTCCATGTAGCCCAATATCCTGTCTTCTGACAATGGCCAATCCCAGATGCTTCAGAGGGAATGAACAAAACTGGGCAATTATTGAGTGATCCATCCTGTCTTGTCCAGACCCAGAATCTGGTGGTCAGAGGCTTAGGGACAGCCAGAACATAGGCTTGAATCTCTGACCATCTTGGCTAATAGCCATTAATGGACTTATTCTCCATAACTTACCTAAATCTTTTTTGAACCCAGTTATATTTTTGGCCTTTACAACATCCCCAGCAATGAGTTCCCACAGTGCGTTGTGTGAAGAAGTGCTTTCTTATATTTGTTTTAAACCTGCTGCCTATTAATTTCATCGTGTGACCCCAATTACTTCTGTTATGTGAAGGGGTAAATAACACTTCTTTATTTCACTTTCTGCACACCATTCATGATTTTATAGACCCCTATCATATCCCCCCTTAGTTGTCTCTGCTAAGTTGAACAGTCCTGAGTCTTTTTAACCTCTCCTCATATGGAAGCTATTCCATACCCCTATTATTTTGGTTTCCCTTCTCTGTACGTTTTCCAATTCCAATATATCTTTTTTTGAGATGTGGCAACCAGAACTGCATGCAGTATTCAAGGTGTGCGCGTACCATGGATTTATATAGTGTCATTATGATATTTTCTGTCATTATCTGTCCCTTTCCTAATAGTGCTTAACATCCTGTTAGCTTTTTTGACTGCCGCTGCATATCGAGCACATTTTCAGAGAACTACAATTACTCCAAGATCTCTTTCTGGAGTTAATAGCTAATTTAGTCCCTATCATTTTGTATTTATATTTGGAATTGTTTTCCAATGTGCATAACTTTGCATTTATCAACACTGAATTTCATCTGCCATTTTGTTGCCCAGTCACCCAGTTTTGTGAGAGCCCTTTGTAGCTCTTCACAGTCAGCTTTGGGCTTAATTATCGTGAGTAATTTTGTACCATCTGCAAACTTTGCCACCTCACTGTTTACACCTTTTTCCAGACCATTTATGAATATTTTGAAAACAGTTCTAGTCCCAGTACAAATTCTTGGGAGACCCTGGTATTTACCTCTCTTCACTGTGAAAACTGAACATTTATTTCTGCCCCTTGTTTCCTGTTTTTCAACCAGTTCCTGATCCAAGCGAGGACCTTTATCTCTTATCCTATGACTCCTTACTTTGCTTAAGAGCCTTTGGTGAGGGAACTTGTCAAAGGCTCTATGAAAGTCCAAGTACACTATATGCACTGGATCCCCCTTGTCCACGTATTTGTTGACACCCTCAAAGAATTCTAATAGATTGGTGAGACACGATTTCTCTTTACAAAAGGCATGTTGACTTTTACCCAACAAATCATGTTCATCCGTCTCTCTCATAATTCTGTTCTTTACTATAGTTTTTACCAATTTGCCTGGTACTGCATTTAAACTTCCTGGCCAGTAATTGACAGGATCACCTCTGGAGCCTTTTTAAAAATCTGAGGTGGAGAAGTTAAATTACTGTTGAATGTCTGATGGAATCCTTGAATTAAATTTCCTAGGAGTTCCTGGATCCCAGTTCTTTGCTCAAACTCACTTTCTCAGAAGTATGCAAGGAGTTAAATTGCTAGATAGCAGTTAAATATTTGATTAGATAATGCTTTATTTGCAGATCACTTCCATGTGTTTGTTGGGGATTTAAGTCCAGAAATAACAACAGAAGACATCAAGTCAGCATTTGCTCCTTTTGGTAAAATATCGTAAGTATCATAATCAATATTGCAAACATCAGTTCAGGGAAAACTCTAGCATAAGTTTGTTTTTTGTCTGCAATAGTATTTCTTCATCTTTTTGCAGATTGTGTGATAAGGTTTTCATTATATTGGGGTGGATGGTGAGATGTCTTTATTTCAGGTTGTGCATCACATGTTTATAAATACATTTAATGAGGTCTGTTCTCCAATCTTGTTGAAAGCAGTATGCTTTTAACCTAATTTACATATAAAGGTCATTCCGGTTTTTAATTGAATAACCAGAAAAATAACACATCAACAGCTTTTGTTAGTGTGACTAATTTTTTTGTTTAGTGTTTGCGTGCAGAATAGTGATTTCAAAAATGACAAGTGGTGTGTATTCCATCAGACTTGCCTATAGGCAGTATAGGAAAGCAGGTAAATATCAAGGTGTAATTTTGTGATGCAGTAAGTGTAGCTAGTTGTAAAACTTAGCTAAGTTGTGAACATATCTTGTATAAATGTAAGTTTTGTTTTTTTCCCTGAAGTATGAAATAACTTTTCAATTAATAGAAGGGGGGTTAAGTTAAAAGTGCTATATTTCAATGAAAAAATGCTGTGTTTATATTTGTGCACACTTCTGCCAGTTAAGGGATAAATACCTATCTATATTACATATTTAAGGTTAGCTTTCAAAACATCTATTGTGTTTTAATTGAACATGTTAAACATTACAAGAATTCTTGAAGTGCTAAAGCATGTATGTCTCTTTGAATAAGGTAGTGGCTTCAAAAAAGTACATTGATCTCATATAACTTTCTTTTTAAAATCCTTAAAAAAAAAAAAATTAAAAAAAAGTTACACGTGAACTTTTTGTGCTACTTTACAGGACTATATTTCTGCTAAGAACAAAAATTCTCATTTTTCTTGCTCTGTACACTTTTAAATGTACCATAAACCTTATTTCTTATCTTCTGCTATTTTGTTGTTTACTTTGCTTTTTATCTCTAAATGTGGTAAGTAGTACTGTTTAAAAATCAATATAAAAAGAATACAGGTTTCTATTTCTCAGTCTATATTTATACCTGAGACCTGCAGTTTTTCTAAAGTCCAAGTCACAATTAAAAGTAATAGCATTCTGGTTATTTTGCAGAATTGCTCATAAGAATGGACAGGATCTTGAAGGCTAACTGCAAGGAACTGTGCACACTGGAACTCAGTTGTAGATTTTTTCTCATTTCTATTTATTCTTATTATACATTATTTATATATACATATTTTAGTATTTACATTTTAACATTCTATATTCAGTGCAGTTCTATATTTCCAATCATTTTAACTTACTCACTAAAAATTTCTGTGTAAATTTGTTGTTTTCGTACTGGTGTGCTTAGCATTGTTGTTAGTTTTATTATCCTTTCTTAAATTTCTGAAAATGTCAATTTTTCAAAATTTACAGCTGCCCAAACTCCAAAATGATGGTAGAGAATTGACCAAGAAAAATAAAGAAATCTGTTAACCAGGCCATGTATGCCTTTTAATTCCTATTTTTTTTCCTCTTTTTCAATTTTTTAATATTTCATATATTTTGTATCACTAGGCAGGAGACATTTAACTATTTAGAAAATGCATGGTAAAGTAGATAGAACTGTTACAGTAATTTATAGAACAGTAAACCTTAGAGGACCTTAGCTAATAGAATTTTAGAAAAGGAAACTTTGTTCCTTTTTAAACTTCGAATTTGAACATTTTAGTTTTAGCCAGAAGAGGTTATGTGGATAGGTTGCATGTTTATTACATGTTATTTTTTTGTCCTACTGCTTTTTTCTAACAGGTAAAGAAGCAATAGGGAGAGTTCAGGAATGGCTATAGTTTTAGGGCTAACTGAATTTATAAAAAAGAAAAACAAATATGCTCACAATACAGTGTGTGTGGTTCCTTTTAGTTTTTATTTTGAAGGTTAATAATAATTCCCTCATATAGCTGTGCTTCTTTTCACAGGGATGCACGGGTAGTTAAAGATATGGCAACTGGAAAATCAAAAGGCTATGGTTTTGTATCATTTTATAATAAACTGGTGAGTAACCACACTGCAGGAATAATCTCTATACAGACTAGTATTTATGCAAAGCAGTGATTAAAGAGACTTGAAGTCATCTATATTTAAAAAAAAAATAAAAAAGTTGAAAGTTTCAGGTACTAATCCTGCCAGAGTCATCCCGCCAATTTTTGTAATTTTGCAGATTCCCCTCCCCCCCCCCATATTTTAAAAAAAGTTTCCCCCTGCCTCTTTTGCTGTGATACCTTTACTAGGGATCCCTTTCCTAAGGGAAATGAATTGATCATTTAGGGGAAAATATTGAAATTGACTATAAACAAAGTCCTGTCAAAGAAAAGGTAAAAGTGAAGAGATTCCCCCCCTCCCCCGGTAATCTTAAATATAGTAGTAATGGGTAAAAATAGTCCAGACAGAAGTGACTTACATTGACCAGCCCTTTAATAGGATAGCTAAAAATCTTATTTTTAAGAATTATATTAAATAAATAGTGTCCATAGTTAATGGTACATCCTCACTATTTATGGCAACAAGGTGCTTTTTATAAAGAGTAATTTTAAGTTATACCATATGCTAACTAGAATATCTGAGAACATATTGTGAAACGAATTGCCCACACAAGGTAGCTATGAGAAACAGAGCTATTTTTATACAGAAGTACTTGAGGGATTGTTTACATAGCTCCTCCATATTGCTTTCCTAAGTTTGTTCTGTGTATTGAAAAAGAGACAAATGTACAAATATTTCAGGGGCTTGGGATTATAACAAACATACGTCTAGTGCTTTGTTTATGTGAAATACTTCCAACGTTTTTTCATTTTTGTAATGTTGAATGAAGTTCAGTGATTTCATAGTTAAAAGGACATTCCATGGTGAAAATAATATTAAGAAACCTTGGTTTATTAAAATTGAAAACACTAAAACTCTAGTTTACATTTTACCGCTTATGCTTTGTCTAATTGGCATTCCTTAATACAGACAGCAAAAGTAGATAAATCTTTTTTATTTTCGGATTCTCTTGCATTATCATAAGGTTGTTTCGGTTTCCAGCCCTGCAGAAAAAATGCTGAGACTGTTTATATTTCTATAGAGCCTAAATTACGTGATTGTTCCTTTTTAAGAGTGTACCAGTGAAAATACAGTTCAGTTTGGAACTTGGTATTTTCTTAGTGTCAAATAGGAGCACATAATTTTATACCAGATACTTTAATTAAAAAACAACAACAAAACTGTAACTGATAAGAATACCAAAAAAAGGCTGGGTTTGTTACTTTCTTGAGCGGTAGTCTATGTAGATCAGCCACTGCTTATTTTAAGTGTAAATAAGTGTTTTAAAAAATACTCCCTGCATGTGCCCGCCTGCTTTTCTCTGGTATCCCTCCCTTTCTCTGTCATATCTGAGTCTTATTTTCTTCCAAAAACATGAAACACTTAGAGCCAAACGTACAAAGTTCTGAGTGCTTTGTGCTGTTCAGTCTTGAAAGTGCTCAGCACACTGTAGGACCAGGATCACTGTTATATCTCATCTGCTTCTGTTCCTGCTTTTGTCTTTAAGTTCCTCCCAATTTCCACCCACGTATTCAGCTTTGCACCTTGCAGTTCAGGGAGATAGAACCTATCCTAGCCCCCATGACTTTGAAACAGTCTTCCAAACTGTGTGCCATGTGACCCTGTCTCTCCTCCTTCAAAGTATCTGCATTCAGGGTGCACTTGTGAATTACGTCTGAATTAAGCTGTTCAGGCTGTTGGCTGTGTTTATTTTCCATGTTTGTCTGATGATGTTTGCTCTTATGGCTCTGTAAATGTTGGACTGCGTTCAGAGGTGATGTAAGTTGAATACCACGAAGGGGCAAATGGGAGGCTATAGCAGGGAAAAATGGGTGACATGAGATTGTTAGGTTGGGTGGTAGAGAAGGTGGGGCCAATCTCAGCTTTGCAAATTCCTCTTACCTACAGTTCTGCCTTCTCAGAATGTAGTATTTCCTCTTACATCACCATTTACTACCAAAATTTAACCAATATGCAACCAAGTTGATAATGGTTTTGAACATGAAGATGGAATACCCTTTTGCAGCAGTTCCTTCTTGATACATAATTTGTCACACTGGTAATCTGTGGGTCAGAAACGTATTCATTATGAATATTCTAGATAAAGCAATAAGATCAACAAAATTCATAATTATGAAAGTTTTTCTATATCCAAGTATAACAGGTTCTTGTTACTTTCCATCTGTTTGTTAAATGCGTTTTTGCATACATTTCCCATATAGTTGTTGGTAAGAGACTAATTATTATTTGAGCTTTGTAAACTAAACTCTTATGTTTTGGTTTAATTTATTTTAGTTAAGATTGCTTTTGGTAATCATATGACCTTTGTATAATGTTGATCAGGAGACCACTGGGTATTCAATTATAGGCTTTGTTTCTGTTTGCTTGTCTAGCTATAATATCCTTGCTATATACATGGCTTCCATTGTCTTCTGTTGTGTATTCTGTGCATTGGAAATAGCAGTTCACTAGTGAAGTAATTTTTCATTACTGGATTTTAATGTTACTGCAAAATTTTATGATGTAGCTGCTTTAATATATTAAATGCCCAAAGTCTTGAAAACTGCAGTAATTTTATTAGTAACTGGTATTGCTGTTATATGTAAATTAATCCCAATGACAAATGAGTACATTCTCAAAAGTAGTAGGCTTACCTATCTTCTCTCCTTGTCCATGAATGTTGAATGAGTTTTAATTTTGATGTCCTTCAGGATGCAGAAAATGCAATTGTGCACATGGGAGGCCAGTGGTTGGGCGGCCGTCAAATCAGAACTAACTGGGCAACACGAAAACCACCTGCTCCTAAAAGTACACAAGAAAGTAAGATGCTTTTATTTACCTTGTATTAGCTCTCCAGCACATGTACTGTTATGCTGGACGTTACAATGTTCAGTTAGCAATACGCTTAAGTCATCAAATTCACTTAACTTGTAAGTTAGTATGTGTTTGACTCCCAGATATTCAGGAATAAAAGGCCTAGTATATTAAATCATTATTGTTCTTATTTTTCCTGTTGATTTGTCTTAAAATATTGAGCAGATTTGTCAAATGTATAATTTTGTAATTATATAAAATTATTGGAGCAAATCCTCTTTTAATATTTTAAAATGACCCTTTCTATGTATAGATAGCACGAAGCAACTGAGATTTGAAGATGTAGTAAATCAGTCAAGTCCAAAAAATTGTACTGTTTACTGTGGAGGAATTGCCTCTGGACTAACAGGTATGATTCACTTTTATTGGGGGTATGGGAGACGTGTTAAACAACTAATGCGTTTGCAGCCCCAAGGTTGCTAATGAATTGGTTGAAAATATCATCTGTTGTAGATCAACTTATGAGGCAGACGTTTTCACCATTTGGACAGATTATGGAAATAAGAGTTTTTCCAGAAAAAGGTTACTCATTTGTCAGGTAAGGCTGTTAAACTAAATCTACGATTGTTTAATATATTAGTATTTCATGTATTGTTCTGTAACATATACTCGAATTAGCAGTGCTGTTAAATTAAAAGCTCTCGTTGCAGTATACATTTGTAGGAGAAATTGAAGCTTTAAAGGTTATGGGCATTTGCTCCTCAGAAAATAAAGGCAGCCACAATTTGGTGTAAGATTTTTTGCATTTCTTGTGATTAGAGTTGTCTGAATATCTTTCTTATTGATTTGATGGTCATTGGGGGTAAGGTTGGGTCAACCCAAAACAAAACATTTTAAACTTTCAGCAAACTGAAAAGTGTAAAAAAATCAATAAAACCTCAAAACTTGTTTAGATTTTGAGTTAATAAAAATGAAATTGAAGTACATTTCTAACCAAAGTTTCTTGGATTTCTTTTTTTTTTTATAAACTAATTTGGTGAATTCAACACGCGTTCACAGATGTTTTGATTGACCCAAATCTGTATTTGGGGGATAGGGGGAAGAAGGGGAGGAGAGTTTCAGTCAACAATTTTTCACCCAGTTCTACTTGTGATGCACGCATGCAGTCGCAGTTCTTTAAAGTAATAGCACTATCAATTATAGTAAAACATAGTGTTAATTTCATTTCTATCTTATCTCTAGGTTTTCAACCCATGAAAGTGCAGCACATGCTATTGTTTCAGTCAATGGAACTACAATTGAAGGACATGTTGTTAAATGCTATTGGGGTAAAGAATCCCCTGATATGACTAAAAACTTCCAACAGGTAATTAAATTTTAAATCTATTTTTAGTAGTGTGAGTGTTTTTGCATAAGCCAGCTGTGTTAAGTGTAAGCCTATTATCTCTCCCCATTGATAATTACTAATTTAATAATAATGTAAGACAATTAGTGAAATTGCCTGGTGTGGTCTTTTTGGTAGTGCTCATTGCAGTGCACTACCAGGTTGGGCTTGCGGCTTTGTAGGAACATAACTTCTTGTATGATTCAAGATGGGAAGCAGCTTTGGGAAATATCTGAAATCTAGTTAATTGAGCTACTGAAGACTAACTCCATCCCCAGTCAAATATTTTGTGGTGGTAATGAAACATTAAATTCCTTATTGCAAAGGCAATTCTTTTTTCAATAATTAAAGCAAAGAATTGTAACTCCATAGATTAAAGGTTTTGCCCTTGCCAGAAACCTTAAATTTAATATGTCTGTAAGAGTTGTACTATGAACTTTTTTTTTTTTTTTTTTTTTTTTTGCTTAGGTTGACTACAGTCAGTGGGGGCAATGGAGTCAAGTCTATGGAAATCCACAGCAGTATGGGCAATATATGGCCAACGGATGGCAAGTACCATCTTACGGAATGTATGGTCAAGCATGGAATCAACAGGGATTTGGAGTAGAGTAAGTGATTATACTTGTTTCATATATTTAAAAAAAGGTGTGTTGCAGTTCTCCAGAAATGTTAACTCTTCAGTGATCCTCACTTCAGATTAATTTGGTATCAGGAGTGCTCTTGGCTTCAAGCCTTTCCGACCAAACCCTCTGCACTAGGAAGCTTAAGTCTGTTGAATTTCATTTACCTAAGTGGCATACTAACTCTGATGGGCATGGACTGCATAACTGATCATTCATCCGCTCTTAAGAGTATTTAAAATATATGTCCAGAACGTGTGGTGTTTTGTTTGTTTGTTTTTTTATTTTTTTTAATTGTCTTACTTTTGTAATATTCTCCTGAGGATTTCACGGTAATATTTTTCACTGCTGACTTATCAGCATGTTCCCCCTCTCTCACCCAGATGTTTCTCCATTATGTTTTCCTTTTTTATACATATGCATCAGTGATGTTGGTAGAAGTTTGCACAGCTCTTGGAATAATGTTAACTCTTGCTGTAAAATCAGCTGAGAAGTTGATATTGTTTGTCTGTACCCAAGTGTGTTTCTTCAATTAAGTGGCTTCAGACTGATTATGTTGCATTTATATTTCCATTTGAAATAAAGCCAGAGAAACTTGAGTATGGCTACAGCAAGAATTTATATTTAAGTACTACACAAAATCTGTCTAACTTGATTAACTTAGATTTAAATGTAATATAATAAAGGATTTCTTGCATTTGAATATTAATGGAAAAGGTGCAATACATATTGCTGAGTTTATAAAATTAAGTTGCTCCAAATGCTAACAAGTTGCCAAGTCATCAGCTCCTGTAGATAAGAAAACTGTACAGGGTCCGGAGAGCTCTTGAAACGAATGAAATGTTTCTTCTCCGTCTGAGCTAAACCAAATTCTGTCTGTTTTGTTTAACTTGAATGGGGGCATTTAAAATTGATTTCCTTAATAATTCCCTTGTATGTATTTGAACAATACCTTTCTGCTTTGGGGCTTGCTAACCCGTGCAACTAGTATGTAGGTTTCTTGGCTTGTGGTTTTTTCCAAAGGCAGGCATATTTTAGGAGAAGAACCTGCTCTAAAATCTTCCTGTATGTGCATTATTTTTGTGAGAAGTTGAGAAGCTTTTGACCTTGGCAGGAGTAGAAGGTAACAGAAGCAATATCAGATTTTGCATCTCTTTGTAAATAACTTGATTGGCTTGCTTTTTTTGTTTGTTTGTTTTTAAAGCCAATCTCCATCTGCTGCCTGGATGGGTGGATTTGGTGCTCAGCCTGCCCAGGGACAAGGTGCTCCTGTAATACCTAATCAAGCTGGATATGGTATGGCAAGTTACCAAACGCAGTGAGCTGGGACTCTGTTTAAATGTGTGTATTTCATGATAGGCTTCAGTTTCCAGTGATACTCTGAAGACTGGAATGTAGACACCGGAAGAAGAAAATATTTATTTTAAAAATGGAAATGTTTGGAACCTTTAGCACAGCTTTGCTTTGGTGAAGAACACACATGTCTTCTAGTTCTGCCTTTTTAAGTTTTTGTTCATGATGGATATGAACATGTTTTTCTTTGTGTACAAAAACTAAAATAAAGTCAATAAAGACAATTCTGACTACAAATTTTGATATAGTAGGATAAATGGCTAATGAATTTGATCCTTAGATTACCATTCCATTTTTTTGTTCTGTCTTCAGTGTTTTACATCCCTGTGCTTTTTAAGAGAAATGACATTTGAAACACAGTAAGTTGCTTTCAGTTAAACACAAATCCTGAAATTTAACTGTGGACCATTCATTACACCCTGTAAGACAGTAGTGGTTTTTCAACACATATGAGGGCATCATTCAGAAAACATACATGCTCTTGGAAATATTTTTTTTTAAATATTTAATTTTTCTATGTGCTTAAAGAAGCTGAAGTCTGATACAAAATAAACTTTCAATCTAAGCTGAAAAACATTACTGTCTGAGTTATTTGAGCAAATTTTGCTGTCCACATTCAGGCACATACTAAAACTTTTCAAATCTGGTTTGCTTTTTAAAACTGTAGTAATTGCATTTAATTTTGAGAAGCAAAAATGTTTTTGCAAGTATGGTGTTTGTATTAGTCAGGCAATCATACTTGTGCTTTTTACTTAGTTTGAAGGCTACACATTGTAAATATTTAATAACTACAATGTTTCAAAAGCATGCTCAAACATAGAAGTAGCTTGTAATTATTCAAAGTAATACTTAATATACTCTACTGCTTTAAATGCAGTAGACTGACAAGAATGTGCAAGACTGACATTTCCAAAGTTGGCTATTATGTAAAGTTACATAAATTACTATACAAAGAGCCTTAATTTTAATTTCATAAATCTTTAATGCATCACATTTTGTCATTAGAAATCTGAATTTTTTGCTTTACATTATTGGGTATGTAAATACCTTCGTTAACCTTGTAAACCTATTTCAAGGTTATTATAAGTTGTATAGTATCTTGAGTGTTTTGAAAAATCTTGGGATGTTTTTTAAGTCTAGAAATATTTTGCCCAAGAATTTTTTAACAAGATTGTTAAAAACATCTTATTTTACAAAATATTCAATGTGCCATTTGGTAAATGGAGATACAGTTGAAACAGTACACTGAGTTGTGACTTATTTTTAACTAAAGTTTTTGTCTTTATGGGTGGTTTGCATGTGATGAACCTGTACAGAGGCTGGGTTGTTTGTGTACTGAGTGTGTAAATGGATAAATCATGAAGATGTTTAAATGGTAAACTTGGGTTATTTCTGAATTATTTTATGGATACATTGATATAAACTGCCTCAATAAATTTGAAGTTGAAAATGAATGTAAGTTAGCTATAAGTACTGTGTTTTACCTGTGACAGCTAGGGGGTGCAAATGTTTCAGCTGTATATTTGAATATGCTGAGACAAGCACTGATTTTAAAAAAGCATATAGGACATGCTCTGGTAGTCCAGTGAAGTAAACTTGCATTAAAAATGGATTGTTGCATTTAAAGGGGTTATAATTCCAGAAGAGAGTCTGAGCATCTGAATATTTTAGTCTGTTCTATTTCTTTCATATATATTAGTTTAGTTTCAAGTTAGAATAGGATTTTGAAATGGAAAATTGCTTTAATATTACAAATCTAGCCAAGTAGTTAAAATGACGACACATCTTACTGTTCTAGATAATCAAATGGTTTATTCATTCCTTTTGCAGCCAAATCACTTATAGAACCCTTATCTCTTGGATCAAGTTGAAAGGAAGAGGTTCTAACAGAAACTAGACAGTGAGCTAAATTATAACTGCAGATACAGATATGCAACTCTGATGCATGCAATAGTGTCTGGAGTCAATGTGGAACCCCAAGTACTTGTGATGGCAGAAGTTGGCCCTTTATCTCTCTGTTTCTCCTATACCTGCTGTTCTACTCAAGATAGAAATTTGTCTAAATTTTGTATATATGTATATCTTTAAGCGAAAATCGGCTAATCCATTGTAGTCTAAAATTTTCACAAATAAGTCTGACTTTTTATAACGCTTATCTGGTTAAAAAAATTTAATGAATCCTGAGTTATTTGAATTTGCAAGTTACTTTAAGGCTTATTTGCTTCCATGTGAAGTGTGGGGTTTCTCCTTATGGCTAGGTGTTGGAATATAACTAAAGCGGTAAAATTGTTGATGTGTTTTGAGTTTGTACTGTGACTTGAGCAGTATGTTCTTTCATGAGTTTACTCAATATTTGATGCTGCCGGTACATCACCACATAAACACCCAAACGAAATTGGGAAGAAAACGAAGGCCTTGATCCTGCAAGATCTCAGCACCCAGATCTTAGAAGTCTGATATGCCCACTGCGGGACAGAGCCCTAACTGATGAGCCCTAACTTTTCCTCCTCCTGAGAGCCACAGTATTCTTCTCTTTCAGTTAATTAGTTTCTTCTAATTGTTTGTTTTTTATGCAGCTTTTCTTTAACATTGATATTTCTTTGCAGAATACTCAAGGTACAGGAGTCTCCAGTGTCTTTAGACTAATGATTCCATAGTACCATGAGGAAGAGTTTATACTTTGATTGCTTTCTTCTCAATAACATTCATAAATACACCAGTGACAGTTACCTTTCATTTTTTTTGGCACCAAAGAGCCCCTTGCACCATTTTGTTTTTATGAATTACTATGTTGTAATCCACCATGCTCTCCAGTTGCCAAAGTCAACCACTACATTACCCCTTGCCACTAGGATTCTGGATTTCAAAGAACATTGAATTTTCGTGGCTGAAGTTGATGGGTGAACTTGAGGCAAGGTTGTAATCAATGTTTTCAGAAAACATTTAAATAAAAGCAAAAAGTTATAAATGGTTTATCCTGTATTGTCATTTAAGTTGTCATCCCTCTACCTCTTACTGTAAATTTTTAGCAATAATACAAGACTGACCTTGTAAACTATGTGTATGCATTTATGTGATAAGGTATTTTATATACATATAATTTTAAAATATTTATTTCATACAGATCACTGTTAAATATGTTAATGTCACAAAGTTTAAAGTTCCACATGAAACCTAACTCCTGCCTTCTTAAGACTATTGGAATTCAGATGCTCCAGTTACTGTCTTTCTGCAGGACCGTCCCATTCCTTGTGCATTGTGAAAGGTTGATGAGATCATTTTGTTGAAACCACTTCACTCATTTCATATATCAACTAACTTTTGCAGTGAATGAGGCTGGGTCCTGCATAAAAAGTAGTATGATTGACTAATTAAAGGCTATTCTGTGTCTATACAAGGAGCAGAGTTAAGATTCAGTGGGGAACATAACCTTCTGGCATTTTGAGTTTTGAGTGCTTCATGTGTGGACAGTGATGCATTTCTTTTATCATGTAGAACTATTTTGTGGATAGCATTGAAATACACTGTCCTGCACAATATGTATATTCCAGTGAAGCAAGCAAGGGCTCTCTGTTCGCTGTAATTTTATTTTACAGTAGATTAGACAAGGTTCTTTCAAAACCCTGCTTCATGCCATTTGAACTTTCACAGATAATCTCCCTGCATCTACATATATGAATTATAGTTTCCTGCTAGTACAACATCAGTAGGAAGCTATTACATTGTAAGCTGACTGCAAATTTATACCATGTTTATATTCATGTGCAGTACCTTTCCAACATTCGCAGATTGTTACTATTTTTACTGCATAACTGTGCTCATATACACAGTGTCTTTTAAACCTTCTTCTCAGCCAAATCAAAACAGATTATTCCTAGATTGCTAAAAGTCACATTTAAAACCTAGAGATTTAGGTCCTGTCAAATTTCACATCAACCAATTCCTGGTGAACCTAGTCAATCAGTTCCAAAAAGACTTGCAGTTTTTTTAATTGCAAGTGTTCTTTCACAACACATCAAAATGATAGAACCAATTTTTCCCTTGACTTCTCAAGCAAAATCACTTATAACCTGAAAACAAAGATAGAAAATTTCATCTTCAAAGGTAAGTTTGACAAATGAATAAGCGATTGAAAAAGACCCTCCAGAATGGAAACACTTGTGTATTCCTAACTACTTCTTCGAGTAGTGCCTGTGTGGGTGTTCCACTGTAGGTGTGTCTGTGTCCCTGCGACTCTGATCGGATATTTTAGGTAGCAGTATCTGTTTGTCCCGCACATGCGCTCTCATGCTCTGCCACAAGGCTAACTAGCATTGCGCAGGTGAACCCCTCTTAGGCCGGGGTGGTCGAGAAGGAACTGAGACCTAATAGCAGTCTTTCTCTTTACCTTACAGTATAGAGTTAGCTTTTTAACTCCGATTAGAATTTCCGCTTGGTTTTTTTTTCTTAGTTATATAATGTTTCTGTTAGGATTTTTTCCCCCTCTTATCCCTGTTCTCCCCCCTCCCTTCCCCCTGTCTGGGGATCACCCCCAGTAAGGGGTATGCTCTGCTCCCCCAGGTTTAAACAGTGCCTCTCCTGTAGTGAGGACACGCCTGCTGCATCTGGTCCCTTGGAGAGGCTCACATTCCACAGAAGAGTACCTTCTGCCAACAATTGAAGGTTGGATCCTGAAAGAACCGGGAGTTAAACATGAAACTTCTCTTCATGGAGGGGGTACCCTTAAACTGGCTTCCGACCCCGGTCCTGAATCCCGTCCACGGCGAAGATCATCCCAGATCCTTCCACTTTTAAGGAGGGGAGAGCCAAGGAGGAAATCAAACTGACCCCTGACCAGCCAGAGGAGATTGCCATTGCGATTGGTCATCTCTGGACCAATGACTCCGAAACATAGTACCCACAGGACATATCATTCCCCCAGTGCAGGCACTGCCTATAAGCATAAAGGCCTGAAGGGTTCAGGCTCTGAGATGGTGCCACCAGCTGTCAAAGGCAAGAGCAAGACCATACTATCTCTGCAAAGGTGGTACTGACAGGGAAACTTTTGGAACCAACTACTTCCAAACAATCCTTGTCGGACCAACCATTTCATACAAGATCTCCACTGATTTCCTTGGTACCGGCAAGTCTGCATCAACAAGCCCTGATGGTACTGATCACCACGGTACCACAGGACTTTTGTTTTTCCTGAGATCTCATGGTGAATGAGACTCCAGAGTCCCTGTTGCTTGGTACTTGCACATCTTGATCCCTGGAATCACCATGGGCCCCGTGGCGTTTGCCTCCAGTCTGCTTGTCAGCTCCTCCACTATCCAGCAAGTACTCAGATAGTGACAAGGATGATATCTTCTCACTACACTCACACCATGGTCCATCTCTACATCAACCAGGGCCCGCCCAGTCTGAGCCTCAACTTTCTTGGTATGACCACCTATAGGTACCACCACCCATGCCCTTTACCCCACCCCAGTGGCCATACTGCGACCCGTGGGAAGCCTACAGGCACCATACTATTTGGGCATTTAGTGTCTCCTACCAAGGATCAATAGGATGGTCTCCTTAAGCCTCTATATTTAGAGCCCCAGAACCTCAAGAGGAAACTTTTTTGAGGAAGAAGAGGCCAGACTAGAAGAGGAGGCTATAGCACTAACGAATATCCCCCCTGACGAGGCGGTGATGCTCCCTCCGCCATCCAGGGCGGATGATTTTAAATAGTTTCAGGATCTCACAAAAAGGGTGGCAGATACAGTACAAATTCCTCTTGAGGTGAAAGAAGCCCACCATAAGTTGATAGATACATTGCACACCTCCTCTGCCGCCTCCTCAAGAATTGCTCTCCCTGTCAACAAGGTACTTCTGGATCCTGCTAAGGTCATTTGGCAAACGCCATCCTCTATCACTCCAACATGTAAAAAGGTTGATTAAAAAGTACTATGTGCCCTCCAAGGATGCAAAATTCCTTTTTTCGCATCCTCCACCTAACTACATCATTATGTACGCTGTGAATTCCTATGGCCAATGCCCTTATGGCAGAAAATGGAAAAGACATGATTTATTTGATAGGAAGGCATACTCCTTGGTGACTCTGCAATTCAGGATTGCTAATTACCACGCTTTAATGGTGATGTACGACCACATGAACTATGCTAAATGTAATGCATTTATTGATCATCTGCCAGAAGCACAACGGGAACAGTTTCAAGCCATCATCCACAAAGGACAGTTAGTAGTGAGAACAGCACTCCAGACCACACTAGATGTCGTGGATACAGCAGCCCACTCAGTATCTATGACAGTGATGCGACGGGTGTTGAGGTTACATGTCTCAGGACTCCTGAAGGAGGTGCCAATGATGATTGAGGACCTCCTTTTTTTGAGGACTCTAAACTTTTTGCAGACTAGACCAACTCATCACTCCATACTTAAGGACTCCAGGGCCACACTATGCTTGCTAGGGATCTACACACCAAGACAGAAAGGGAAGTTCAGTCCCCAGTCATCCCATAGATCCCGGCCACCCCAGTACCCACCACCATAGTTAATATGAGCCATAGCAAGAGGCCTAGGATTCAAAAGTGAAAATTATCAGATCCTCAGTCCTTAATATCTCAGCCCTCATCCTCAAAATACCAGTTTTGATGCCTTGGTCAAGGCCCCAGAGGCCACTCCCCACAACATCAAATACGACCTACAGATCTTCTACATCCCTTTTGGATGTCACTTCACTCTTTTTTTCTTCAAAATTGGAAAAATGTAACTTCCGACAGATTGGTCTTAGAGTACCCATTGGAAATGATCTCCATCTACTTCACTACCCTCCCTCTCCATCCCTCTTCAGGGACCCTTCTCATGAGAGACTTAAGGCAAGAAATGGATCACCTGCTATGCCTAGGCACCATAGAACTTGTTCCTGTATACCTCGGAGGCAGTGACTTTTATTTCCAATATTTTCCAATTCCCAAGAAAAAAGGAGGTTGGAGACCCATACTAGATCTAAGAGCACTGAAAAAATACATGAAGACCCCAAAATATCACACTAGCATTGATTATTCCATTTCTTGAGCAGGGAGATTGGTTCTGAGCCCTGGACCTCCAGGATGCCAACTTCCATATATCAATCTAGCCATCCCACAGACAATTCCTCAGGTTTGCCTTCGGTCAGGACCATTACCAGTACAGAATACTTCTCTTCAGACTCTCATCCGCACCTATAGTATTCTCCAAGGTCCTCTGTAGAAGTTGCTCATCTGTGTATATAAGGGATCATGATTTACCCTTACTTGGACGACTGTCTTCCCAGGGCATCTCTGAAGGAATGGGCTCTACAGACCACCCAAAGGACTATGGATCTATTCACACAATTAGCTTTGCAAATCAATGCCTAAAAATCTACTTGATTCCAGTAGAGTGCTTGGAGTTTATAGGGGCCGATTTCAACTCAGTACAAGTTAGAGCACTCCTCTGGTGACACAGATTTCACACCTTGACCACTCTCATAGAGACGGTTCAAACCAACCCACAAACACCAGCCAGACATTGCCTCCAGCTACTCAGGCACATGGTGGCATGCATATTTTGTCATTTCACGCCAGACTACATCTGAGGTGCCTAAGCATGGATCAAGTTGGTCTACACTCCAGATAAACAGACTACACAAACCTGTGTCGATACTCTCCAGGGTTAAACACTCCCTGAAATGGAGGAAAGACCCTATGAACATCTGTGCAGTGGTCCCATTCACGCAGCACCATCCTCCCCACATTGCCTCTAACAATGGATACATCCCTATTAGGCTGGGGAGCCCCACAGGTTCAGGGCAACCACTACAAGGTTCAGGGCAAATGGTCCCCCACAGAGTCGACTCTTCATATCAACCTCTTAGAACTAAGAGCAGTCAGAAATCCTGATGCACACTTTCTTCCACTAATCAAGGACACTCGTACGAAAATCATGACAGACAAGATAGTGTGCATGTTTTACATAAATTGACAAGGTGGCGCCAGATCATCCTATCTGTGCATGGAACCACTAAAGTTAGGGAATTGGTGTATTTGCCGCAGTGTTCTCATATCAGCCACTTACTTGCCAGGAGTACAGAATATAAGTAGCAGATAGTCTTAGCTGCAAGTTCTCACATGAGCATGAATGGGAAATGAACCCAGCAGTGCTCCACTGCATATTTTATCACTGGGGAACCCTAGTAATAGACTTGTTTGCCATTTACCTGAACAGGAAACACCCACTCTATTGCTCCAGAGCCAGCCTCGAGAAACACTCATTAGGAGACGCTCTCCTTCTCCCATGGGACAGAAGCTTTTATATGCTTTTCCTCTGTTCATTCTGATGCTGAAGGTTCTGATAAAAATAAAGAGAGAAAAAGCAAAAGTTATACTGATTGCTCCCACCTGGCTGAGACACTGTGGCACCCATACCTGTCACAGCAAGCAATGTGTCCATCAGTCCCTCTTCAACCCACACATCACCTCCTCTCCCAGAATGACGGACAAACCCTCCATCCCAACCTATGGATCCTCCAGCTCAAGGCTTGGCTCCTTCATGGTTCCAGCACAGAAAACTGCTGCTCCGAGTAGGTGCAAGAAGTATTATTACAGAGTAGAAAATCGGCTACCCAACGCACTTACCTGAAAAAATGGAAGAGATTGCAGGTTTGCTGTATTTCCAAACAAATTCCACCGGTATCTTCCTCCGTCCCCTTCATGCTAGACTACATACTAGACCTGAAGAGTACGGGGATATCTCTTAGCTCCCTCAAGGTACATCTTGTGGCCATAACAGCCTTCTGCCAAGTGATACAGGGATATTCTGTTTTTACCCATCCACTGACAGAGATTCCTCAAGGGCATAGAAAACCTCTTTCCATAAACAAGGAACCCTGCTCCAACCTAAAATGGGACCTAAATCTAGTTCTAAAGAGCCTAACTAGAACCTATGATCACTTGTTCTTTTAGCATCTATCAATGAAGACCATGTTCCTAGTAGCCATCACCTTGGCACAAAGAATAGAGGAAATAGCGGCATTAATGGCACACACCTCTTCACAAATTTCTTTAAACAGAGTCACTTGGAGGCCACACTCAAAGTTCATCCTCAAGGTGACCTTGTCTTTTCACATGAACCAGCTCACCTTCCCACCTAAAGTCTCATCATGGCAACAGGGAGACGATATACTACATACGCTTGATGTTAGGAGAGCCTTGGCCTTTTATTTGGACAGGACAAAGCTCTTTAGGAAATCCGCTAAGCTCTTCTAAGCGTTGCAGAAAGGTCAAAAGGTACAGCAATATCCGTTCAGAGATTTTTTCCAAATGGATCTCCAGTGGTATTAACTATTGCTCTCATGCTTGTAATTTGCTACCTGCATTCAGAATCAGTATACATGCCATGAGATTGGTTTCCACCTCCGTTGCCTTACTTTAAAATGTTCCCATACTAGAAAACTGTATGACAGCAACTTGAGTGTCTGCTCATACTTTCGCAGAATACTATGCGATTACTAGAGACTCAGCTTCTGGTGCTATCTTTGGAGTCAAGTCTGTTATTGATGACAATAAGCCAAAGTCCCAATCCTCCATTGGGGATACTGTTCGGGAGTCACCTACAGTGGAGCACTCATAGGGACACTACTCGAAGTTACCTTGTGCAGTAACCATGGTTCTTTGAGATGTGTGTCCCTATGGGTGCTCCAGACCCCACCCTCCTCCCCTCTACTTCAGAGTTCTCAATAGGGGCTCTGCAGTAGAGAAGGAACTGAGGGTGGTTTGCCCATGCAGCACTAGTTAGCCTTGACGCAGAGCACGAGGGAGGAAGAGTGCATGTGTGGGCTGAACTGATACTGCTAGGTAAAATCTCCAATCGGAGACGCAGGGATGCAGACACACCTACACTGGAGCACCGATATGGGGACATCTGGAAGAACCATTGTTACTACACAAGGTGAGTAGCTCCCTCTTGTAGCCATTACTAAGCATTTTTCCTGTAATAAAATAGGGACAGCTCTTCTACTATTCCTTGTGACTACAGGAAATCTCTGCTGTAGCTGCTCACAGTTTGAGCTCAAATTGTGTAAAGAGATGCCTACGATTTCCATCAGCTGAAACATAAATATAGAATTCAGCTTGTCTAAAGAGTAAGTTGAATTTCTCGTCATTTTAACTATGCATCTGGCAATTGAAAACATCTGGCAAGGGGGGGGGGGGCAATAGCTCAGTGGTTTGAGCATTGGCCTGCTAAACCCAGGGTTGTGAGTTCAATCCTTGGGGCCATTTAGGGATCTGGGGCAAAAATCTGTCTGGGGATTGGTCCTGCTTTGAGCAGGTGCTTGGACTAGATGACCTCCTGAGGTCCCTTCCAACCCTGATATTCTATGATAGTTAAAAAGCACATGCTTAGTCCTGATCTCCTAAGTACACAGGCATTAAAGCAGCTGTCTATAAATGGTTATGCAAAAATGAATAAACACACAATGGAAAAATTAACTGACGCTTTGGTTATAAATTGTGAAAGGGAAAGGCTTTGTTTACATTTGGAATCAGTAACTGCAGCTATGATGCTGTTTTAAGATTAATCCTGCATTTCCCCACTTTAAATAGCTTATGGGTAGTGCATGTTTGTTTCTTTGTTTTTTAAAAAGAGTTCAAATATGGTTGTTTAGTACCATGAGCAGGGCCCCATTCCATGATCCTGTGCTGTAATATATTGAGTTTTCATTTAAAACAAATTCTCTAGTTCTTTGAGTGGTTGCTCCTGTGTATTCCACAGTAGGTGTGTGTGCTCGCCACATACACCGGTGCTGGAAGTTTTTCCCTTAGCAATACCCGTAGTGGGGGAGCACTGCTGCGACCCCTGGAGTGGTGCCTGTATATCATGTCATAAAGGGGGCTGCACGCTCCCCCCACCCACGGTTCCTTCTTGCTGCCAGTGAAGGTAGTTAGAACTTTGTGCTCCAGCACTTCTAGCCTTAGTGGTACTTGTTCATCAATAGATAGCTTCTCTAGTTGGTAGCCTGGCTTGGGGCATGCCCCGTGCCCCAGGCTTCAAGTTGTGTGACTCCTGTCGCAATTCCATGCCCAGAAGCGATCCGAACTCCAAGTGTCTTTGCTGTCTGGGCAAGGCTCACATAAGTGAGCCGTGTAAAATTTGTAAATCGTTTAAGCCCCGGACTAAACACGAACGCGAGATCCGACTCCAGGCCCTACTTATGGAATCGGCATTGGCCCTGGCACTGGTGCGCTGACCCGGCCCCAGGCACCGCATCCTTGGTGCGGAGCAAAGCCCCATCCACCAGTTGGCACCGGGCGTGGAGACCTCTGCCCGATCTGCCGGGCCCTCCCGTAGCCCCAGACAGACCTCCACTCCATTGTCGGGGTCACCTGGGAGCGAGTCGCCTGAGTCATCTTCGACCCGAAGAGGCAGCACGTGCCAACATGGGAAGCATCGACGTTCTGCGTCGAGTGAGAGCGGATCTCAACGTCGATGGCACCTGCGATCATATCACGAGGATTGCCATGTTCGGCGTGCACCCCGGCACTCACTGGCACCGCGACGCTGTGCCCAGAGTCACCAAAGGGACTCCAGGGATACGACCTCCGACGTTTACTCTTACTCGTCATCGAGGTTGAAATCCCGGGGCAGGACCCGACATGGACGGCACCAATCGAGTCGCTCCTACAGCACCGTGTGATCCTCGGCCGCCTTGGCTCCCAGCCGCCCCTCCCCAGGCCGCACCATTCCCCAGGAGCAGATAACTCTGGTGGGACCCCAGGCGGCGCAGTGGCAAGGGGCACCCTGGTAAGGACAGTGGTGCCAGTGGGCACCGTGGCCCCAGGCGCCCGCACCGCAGAGGCCCCGGTTTTGATGCAGGACCTGCCATTTGATGGCACAGTATTGTCTGCGGACCAAACAGACACCCGTCTGCACGGGATGAAGGACTCCCGCACCACCCTGCAGACTCTCGGTCTGTATGTCCCGCCAGCCAAGGACAAGCCCAGACTGCAGCCCTCGGCTCCCCCGGCACGGGGCAGATATGAGCCCCCGCCCAAGAGGCCTAGGGACCAGAGACGCAGGTCTCAGTGTCAGTCGCAGTCAGCCCCACACTCCGGTCCCTCGAAGGGCAAGAGGCGGTTTTGACTGTCTGCGGGGGGTCACCGGGCCTGTTGCCAGGGACCCCCTCCTCCCTGCAGTTAATAAAGTTGGTTTTTGGCAACCGTTTATCTGCCTTCAGGGTACATTGGTCCTATATAACGTCGGATCGGTGGATCCTCAGTACCATCTCCGAGGGGTACAGGCTGCAGTTCGTTTACACCCCCACGGAACCACCCACCACCCCGGGGGACCCGGAGCATGCCCTTCTATTAAGTCAGGAGGTGTCGTGCCTCCTCACCCTGGGCGCGGTGGAGAGGGTACCGGAGGAGTTTCGGGGCAAGGGGTTTTACTCCCAGTATTTCCTGATCCCGAAGGCAAAAGGCGGGCTCAGGCCCATCCTCAATCTGCGGAATCTCAGTCAGTTCATGGTTCATTGTAAGTTCCGCATGGCCTCTATTGTTCCATCCCTAGACCCGGGGGATTGGTTCGCAGCCCTGGACCTCCAGGATGCGTATTTTCACATCCATATTTTTGAGGGCCACAGGCGCTTCCTTTGCTTCCTGCTGGGGACAGACCATTACCAGTTCACAGTCCTCCCCTTTGGTCTTTCTACGGTCCCCAGGGTTTTCACCAAACGTATGGCGGTGGTCGCAGCCCACCTCAGGAGGAACGGGCTGCAGATTTTCCCCTACCCGGACGACTGGCTGCTCAAGGGCAAGTCTCGGTCTCAGGTGCAGGCGCAGGTGCAATTCCTGCTAGACACCTGCACGAGGCTGGGCCTGGTGGTAAACGAGGAGAAATCCACGTTAGTCCCGATTCAGCACATACATTTCATAGGGGCGCTGTTTGACGCTCGAGGGGGCCATGGCCTCCCTCCCCCGGGACAGGTTCAAGATGCTCAGAAGTCTCATAGCCTCAGTCACGACCTTCCCTGTGCCGATGACAGGAATGTGTCTTCAGCTCCTAGGCCATATAGCAGCCTGCATCTTCGTGGTGCGACATGCCAGGCTCAGGATGCAGCCCCTCCAGCTTTGGCTGACCTCCCAGGCCAGGGACGGCCTGGGTAAGGTAGTCACACTGCCCCCCCATATAGCTGCCGACCTACGATGGTGGTCTTTCCCAGGCAACATGCTGCAGGGCCTCTGCATTTGAGGGGCACTGACATTTGAGCCCCCATACACGGTCTTCCATAGGGATAAGGTCCAGCTCCGCCTGCATCCTGCTTTTCTGCCGAAGGTAGTCTCAGCTTTTCACCTAGAGCAGGACATTTTCCTCCTGGTCCTCTGTCCTAAGCCCCATTCCTCCAATGAGGATCGGGGCCTGCACATGTTAGATGCGCAAAGAGCGCTGGTTTTTTACCTAGACAGGACCAGGCCATTTAGGAAGTCCCCCCAGCTGTTTATTGCATTGGCCGAGCGCATGAGGGGGCGACCGGTTTCCACCCAGCAGATTTCCTGCTGGATCACCTCGTGCATACGCACGTGTTACGACCTGGCAGGGGTTCCCCCACCTCCTATAGTGAAGGCTCATTCGACAAGAGCTCAGGCCTCGTCAGCTGTCTGTGGCTCATGTCCCTATTCAGGACATATGCAGGGCTGCTACTTGGTCCTCTGTCCACACCTTCGCTTCACATTATGCGATCGTCTCCCAAACGCGGGATGACGCCGGGTTTGGTAGGGCAGTGATCCGTCCGGGTAACCCTTAAACTCCTTCCACCTCCGTCAGGTATAGCTTGGAGTCGCCTACTGTGGAATATACATGAGCAATCACTCGAAGAAGAAAGGACAGTTACCTGTTCCATAACTGGCGTTCTTCGAGATGTGTTGCTCAAGTGTATTTCACATCCCGCCCTCCTTCTCCTCTGTTGGAGTTGTCTGGCAAGAAGGAACTGAGGGTGGGGGGAGCACGCAGCCCCCTTTATGGCGCGATATACAGTGGTCGTAGCGGTGCTCCCCCACTATGGGTACTGCTAAGGAAAATTTCCGGCACTGATGCATGTGGCAAGCACGCACACCTACTGTGGAATACACCTGAGCAACACATCTCGAAGAACGCCAGTTACGGAACAGGTAACTGTCCTTTATTGAGTATAAACTGATTGCAGATTCAGAAAGAGAGCGCTAACGATCTCAGGCTTGGTCTACACTAAACCCCCAAATCGAACTAAGGTACGCAACTTCAGCTACGTGAATAACGTAGCTGAAGTTCGAAGTACCTTAGTTCGAACTTACCTCGGTCCACAGGCGGCAGGCAGGCTCCCCCGTCGACTCTGCGGTACTCCTCTAGTCTAGCTGGAGTACCGCAGTCGACGGCGAGCACTTCCTGGTTCGACTTATCGCATCCAGACAAGACGCGATAAGTCGAACCCAGAACTTCGATTGCCAGCCGCCGAATTAGCGGCTGGGTGTAGACATACCCTTAGATGATGACTCTAGAGGCTTACTCTACCACATTTCACTCTGATAACCCTGAAGTCTAACGATGGCAACTTTAATGTCAGTATTAACTATTTGACCACTGATCACTTTAGCTGCATTAACCAGCAAATGAGTTTACTAGTCAACCACCTACCTAGCACCTTGTGGGTTTTTTTGTTTTTAAAAAGTCCTCTGTGTATGTAGCATGGGAAGAAAGGTTACTGCATCAGTCTACCAGGGTTCTGCCTATATTCGTAAACTATTAAAATTCCATTAAAACTTCTTATGTATCGGAGTAAACATAAAAAGTTTTGCAGTAGGGTGGCTTTAAGGAATTAGAAGTTAGTATTGATCTGATTGGATTGTTAGATTTCAAATAGGAATTTTTATCTATATCTTGCAGACCTTTTAAAACAAAACTAATTAAACAATACAAAAAAAATCCAAGATTAAATTTCACTAACAGCTAACTATAGATTCTTTTGTTTTTTCTTCTGGGAAAATTTGGAACTAATGGTTGGAAGCCAAGTTGGAATGCATGAGTTAATGAAACATGAAGGAAACAAATGCTTTTGGACAGCTGTTTTTAAAAACAAACAAACATGATGTTAAGTGGTCATGGTAATAGATCCAGCTGCAGTTGTGTGTTGGTGTCTGTGTGTACCTTCTTGCACCTAGCTCTTATGTTCCTAGTCACTGGTAGAAGTTTGAAATATTCAGGAATGTCTATTTTTTGAATGCCTTAGAGCAGGATTCTTATAAAATATAGCATTCTCTCTGGAGCAGAGTAGGGGTAAAGTCATGTAAGATAACCAGAGCAGCACCACTGCTAACCCATTTGGTTTTTTGGAGGGTGTAAGAGAGGCAGGGGGAGTTGAAGTAAGGGATGAAGCTAGCATCTTCTATATGAAAACTGGCCTGTTAATGCCACATGTACAGCTGTTTAAATAGCACACACAGATGTTATTTACAAGCTGTTGTATAAACACATAGCTTATGTTCCTGTGGCTAGTTCTTGGTTCCCACAAGGAGACAGGTAATTTCTAGGACCTGTGCTCCCTTGTATCTATTCATGCTTCTCAATTTATTTTTTTATTGTAGCTCATCTTTAAAATCGGTGAAGTTTTAATCTCCTGCAAATTAAGCCCTTTGTCTAACTGTGGAGTATTAAAGGGCCAAATTAAAGTAACTGGTTGTGGGCCAAAGCTCCATATACCAGCCACAATCTGTAATTGATATCCTACAGGTGAAAGTAGGAGGTTGTAGACTGATCCTTTCTGTAGTAACTAGACTTTTTTAGTTATGAAAGATATTGTTACATTCAGCATCACTCAGCGGGGTATGTACTTCTGTGATGAGTGCTATTTTGCCATTTTTTGGCTGCATTTTGCATATGAAAGTACTTGATGTGGGTACACAATTGCCCCTGATGCTGTCAACATTAATCTTAGGAGTCAGCCATTTCTCTGAGGCCATGTCTGCACTACAGCACCAGAGCTATGGTGGTATAACCCTGTAGTGTAGACTTAGCCTACAGTGATGGAAGGGGTTTTTCCATGACCAATGGTAGTTAGGTCAGTCTAGCTGTATTAACACATGGGCTTAGGATTTTTCACACCTTTGAGTACCATAGCAATGTTAACTGAAATTTTAAGCATGTACCAGGCCTGAGCCGGTGAAGACCACTGCAGTGGTTCCTATTCAGACATTTATCTTTGCAATCATACAGGCTATAAGTTTGGTATTTTAATGAAGCACAGCATTCTGCAGAATGCTATGAAGGGTGTGTAAATACATATAGGGGATAGATGTTTAGGAGTTAGAAAAGTGGTGTCAAATATATAAGTATCAGTTAAGGATAGGGAGAAGGCCTACCTTACAGAAATCAAAAGCCATGCTGCTGTAGAGAAAACCCCTTCTACAGGTAAATAAAAGGTCAATGAAACCTTTTCAGGCCTGTTAAAAGACTTTGTAGCTATTTTCAAATAGACATTATCAAAAATATGAACAAGTCTAGTAGTTTGAATATTCCCTGGACTACTCTTGAAAGTACAGTAGAAATTCTCTCTTAAAACTTCCCCTTGAAAACACCAATTTTTTTAAAGTAGAGTCCTTTTGGCAAAACTAAGCACTATTTTGATATCCATAATACGTTATAAGTCCCTGTTTCCACCACAATAGATAACAGCACCAACTGCTGGTGCTTGTAACAGTGTGATAGCATTATATTTGCGATCTTTGTATTTTAGCTTTCAATTTTTAAGGACAGGGGAAAACTTTTTGTCAAGGAATTCGAGGACGGAATGAAAAATGACATTTTTATAGCAGCCCATTCAGTATTTGGCCATATGGTGTTAAAATAACTGCAGAGCCTGTTGATGAGGAGGCATGTACTTGATTGCTCAGGGCCACCGAATGTGGACAGCTGCAGAACTTTAACCTCATATTGAACCTATTTTACAAGGTCCAAGCATTTTGCAACAGATCTAGTGTATCATTTTTTCTGTCTTTTTCTGACAACGTACATGTGGTCAATGTACTGAGGAATCTTATTCAGATGTTTGTGCAGTCATCCTCCCAATTGTCACATCCTCCTGAATTCCCTTTTGTCCTGTATTAAGTGACTTTTTTCTAATTCGATCACTTTTCTTTTTTTAACAATAATTGAAAAGGCAATATACCATATTAGATACAAGTATAATAGCTGTCATTTTTAATCTTCAATTTGCACATTGTGTATTAAAAGACCAGAGCTTAGAATTTTACAAATACCACTTAATCCATTACCAACCAAATAAATTTCCCTTTATAGGGAATTTTTGCTGATATTTTCTTGATTAGCATTTTAATAAATGCGAACACTTATGCTTGCATGGCTCCCTGGACCATAATTCAATGAGAAATTTCTCTCTATAGTTTACCAGCTAGTGTATAGCTTATTCCATTTATACTATATTGTTCCTTTTCATTACTAATATTTCCCAACACAGTTAAACTTAACATTTGTCTACAAAAAGGGACAGTCTTGATGCACTAATATGTCCTTAGTAGCCATTATTGACTGCTTGTGTTGAGATCATTTGTAATGTTTCCAGTATAGGCCTAGGGTAAGTGAAGACCATGCTGTCCCTTCCACCTTGGCCCACAAATATATGCATTCCTATCCCTATGGCTGCTCTGTATGCTTGTAAATTTATTTTAAAAGGGGAAGCGGCATGCCTCACATCTTTAGCTTTGAATCAGTCTGGATATGATAATTAATCCATGAATTCTGAAACATATTTGAGATGGTTTTGTCATCAGTCCTATGACTAATTGAAAGGCCTTTAGAGTGTGTGTAAGCATTTGACTCTTATGTCTTTAAAGTAATTCATTTACAGCTGAAGAAACTGCATTGACTCAGAGTTGAGTTTTGCACTGAGGTTTCCGTTGACTCTTTGAAGCATTATCAATACTATGAAAATAGCTGATTAGCAGAGGTCTCCCCTATCCCTTCGTTCTTCCCCACCCTGTTCGTAGTGCATTGTGCTACTTTGAGTTTTTTTAAAAGGTTGCTTTGAAGTCTTGCAGGTATGTTGGAGGAAATGAAACAGACCAGCCTTCCAAGGACATCGCTGATCCTTGGAGAGATGTCTAAAATTACTCCATCTGTAATTCAAAAGTAATGGAAAAAAAACATAAAGTGCTTTCCCCTCAACCTTTTTCCTCTGTTCAGTCAGGATATGGATGAAGGCCCATTGGTGTTAATGAGAGAAGCTACAGAAAAGTAAAGGTTGATGTTATTTTTAGTAGTGAAGCATTTAACGAGCATGACTAATTAGTACTTAACTAGCCAATAGAGGTTTTTCATTTCCCTCATTGGCAGGCTCAAATAAGAGCCACAAAACTTTGCTCTAAAAAATGCTTGTTCCTCCCATTATCATTCATAATGATAAGCATATTTATGGAATTGACTGTTACCCAAACCAGATGTGTGCTGGAAGTAGATGCAAAATTAAAATGAGTGGAGGGTGCTTTTTATCAAACTGTAGAAGTCTGACAACTTATACATTTGGATTTGAATAACTTTTCAAAACCATTCTGCACGCAATGGATTTTCAGACTGGCAGGCCATATAGTACTCTAAGTGCTTCTGCAGGCTACTGCTGCATCTGAGGGGAAGGCACAAGAACCTTGTCAAAAACTAAAGCCAAAAAGAGGGACTAGCTTTGCCAGCCACTAGTGGGATCTGCCAGAAAAGGATTCAGGAAGTGGGGTGGAATACATGTGAAGGAAGAGATGGAAGGTTAACGTAGTTAATTTACAAGAACAGGTAAAGGATCAAAGCAACAAGGGGTCTGGACAAGGACATGAGGAAAAAACAGAGTACTGTACAATCTGCAGAGGAATGGAGAGTTAAGTCGTAAGGAAGCATTTGGAGGAGAGCAAGACAAGGTTGCAGGGAACTGTGTGCTAAGGAGCAGCGGCAGAAAGAGTGGGGAACAAAACTGATGGAGTATGATTTTTGTTTTGAAAAGGACAAAACCTGTATCATGTTAAATACTTTCCTGATATTTTACTTTTCTATGTAAACAGTGATGTATGCTTGTGAATGAGTGCGGGGAGAGGGCACAGTTCAGAGAGGAGAGATGGCCAGACAACAATCTCTGCTCTACACTGGAAAAAATCCAGAGACTTTCTGAACTAGAGATTCCTAGAACCTTGAGCATGTTCAGTGTGAGTTAAGTGCTGATAGAGTGAATAGTAATCCTGTGCCTGCTCCCCATCATGCTGCTCTCATGAGTGCAAAACCAAGTATTTATTATTTGAGAATTTGAGCCTAATAGTCATTAGAAAGATCGTTTCCCTTCAATTTGCAATGAGGTCTCACGTTTGACCTTAGTCAAGAGATATTCCTGTGGTTGATGTCTATGTGGGCATAAGATGCAGGCTGTGACTGGCGTCCCTATGGGGAGACAGCCGAGGTCACTCAATTAAGGTGAACTGCAAAGAATGGGGCAGACAAACACCAAAGCTGGTGGATAATCAAATACTTAGATTTACCAAGTCAGCACTAAACAGCTTCTATTATACCTTACTGGTTACTCAGAAGTCCAAACAACACAATTCCCTTGAAGTAACCCAGCCTCAGGCCTCCATCCAGGTACCCAAGTCAACTATGATGAAGATTTCTGAAAATCCTATTTCATCATATAAAAGAAAAGGCTCTACCAATCCCAAAGGATCTGACACATTACCTCCCCAGTGATGGAATATTCCAGATCTTACCTAAATACATGCATACAGCCAATTCTTATTAACAAAACTAAAATTTAGTTAACCATACTCTCCTCCCTTTTCTTATTAAAAGATCAATATACATACAGACATGAGTTCAATTTGTGAGGTTCAGATATATAGCACAGATGTAAAAAGCAACAGAGGGTCCTGTGGCACCTTTAAGACTAACAGAAGTATTGGGAGCATAAGCTTTCATGGGTAAGAACCTCACTTCTTCAGATGCAAGTAATGGAAATCTCCAGAGGCATTTCCATTACTTGCATCTGAAGAAGTGAGGTTCTTACCCATGAAAGCTTATGCTCCCTCTGATACATAGCAGAGATGGTGAGCTTTGTAGTTGCAGAGTTCCGTTAGAATTTAGTCCATAGGTTATAGTCCAATGTTTATATTTTAGGCAGTAGAGTCGGAACTGGGATCTCAGTCCTTGTGGATTAGGCTTCCCTTGCATGAAACCTCAAGCAAATTTGAGATAAACAGGAACAAGACCCAAGGGTCTTTCTCTACAGTGTTCTTGCATCCACTTGACTTTACAATCCTGGGTAAATAATAGGCTTTTGATGTAACTTTGTGTTTTCTAAACACCACCAATAATTAATTACACAAATTAACATAGGGCAATTTATCCATTAGGGAGTCTATCTCAAACTTCAAAGAGACATATAGACAATGACATTATTTCACCCAAGATTAATCTAAATGTTAATATTCCCTTTTGATCTCTGAATTAGTAGCTATAATGACAGGAACTGTATGTTTACATGGGTAGTATCTAAGATATACACAATTAGTATCACTTCTAACTAACAATATAGGTTTACATTTCAAAGTTCTAGCCTACCTAGCCACAGAATGGCCCTAATTACCCTTTCTAACATGTCTTTAAAGGTTGGCTTTGGGTTAGTTAGCTAGCAAGCTGCTTAACCCTTTCTGGCCATGAGTTATATTTTGTATAAGATTCATTGCAATTATATAACAGTGGTAGCAATAATAATTTGCATGGTTATATTTTAATCAGACAATGTCACACAGGCCAAACAAATGTGTGTGTAATTTCTGAAACTTATCAGTGTACCAGGATAAACTCCATGACCCAGCGCACTCCCTTATAAAAGTAATTTACTAACATTGCAAACTCAGTTTTCAAATTTGCATTTGAGGACAAGTACGCAGTCCTTCCAACACCAGCGCAATGCTAAAATGATCAAGCTTTGTGGGGAATGCCTGTGGAGATTAGATCCCTATCCCAGCTATAGGATCTGTATAAAGATGTCTTCACTGCCCCCCCTCCCTCTGAGAAAATGTTAGCTAAGCTAACTTGGGTTAAAATAGCAGTGAAGACACAGGAACTTGGGTGAGCAGCATGAGTTAAAGCCTATAGGGGAGGCTGTAGTTGAACTCGAGCTGCTAACCCGAGTTAAAGGTTGAGTTGCCATGTCTTCTGCGATTTTAACCTGAGTTAAGAACACTTCGTTGCGGTCTAGGCACTTCTGTAATACAAACCATAAACAATACTAAAAACTGCTTACATTGTAATTAAATTCCTGCAAGTTAACATTTCAGTAAGTAGTTTTATATCACATATTTTGTATGTGTAACGTCATTAAAGCATGAAGTGAATATATTTTATGCCTCAAACCCATTTGACAAGTCCAACTGTAATGATCGCGCAGTAGATATAATGCTGTTCATCTTTAAGACTGTTTTAAAATTAAGAAATTTTGTATCAGCTACTCCTTTCCTGTTATAGTTTTGTGTACAACTACATAAGCATCTCAAAGGAGTGGATGCATTTAACTGAGACCTACAATATGAAACTGTTACCATCAGATGGTTTGCTCTTCTAGGGTTAACATTTCCAAAGAATGGCTCTTGGGCCTTGAACATTGACACTGGAAAATGGGCAACGCCCAGGGTTGTGGAATACACTTTTCTTCAAGAGGAGTAGGCTTTACTAACCCACACTCTACAGTGTATTCAAGCCATGAGCCAGCAGTGATCTGTCACTGATTCTTCTGTGTGTAAACTGAGAATATACAGGAGGGATTTTTTACTCTAAATATTTTTAAAGTCTCACTGGCTACAGGGACTCTATGTATATATTTCAACATTCACTTTCCTGGAAGACAAAATGTTTTAAAGGATGTTTGCCAAAACAACAATAAATACAAAGATACATTTGATGCTTTGAAGCAAACCAATAAAAATAACATGTCTAGATTTAGGGCCAGAACCATATTTTGATATAACTAAACCTTTGTGTTTTTAAGATCTAGTTATGCTGTGATATCAATGCTTTGGTCAAATAAAACCAATACCAAGATTGTTCTTTTATATAATGGATTAAAATGACATTAATCTCTGATTAATATATATATTTTTGGTACCGCATAAACTGATTATCGTACACTTTCTCTCTTTCTTGGTGACCAGTAATCATATCTTATGACACAGCTGCTGTTTCACTTTCTCTCTGTAAAATGGGTATAAATAGTATCTAGTTTGCATATTAATTCAAGTTCAGCAGTTTCTCGGTGGAGTCTGTTTTTGAAGCTGTTGAGAAAGTGCTGAACTTGAATTAATATGCAAACCAGATACCATCAATTTAGGCTTGAATAGAGACTGGGAACGGCTGAGCTATTACACACATTGAATCTATTTCCCCATATTAAGTATCCTCCCACCTTCTTGTCAAACTGTCTGAAATGGGCCATCTTGTTTATCACTACAAAAGTTTTTTTTCTCCTGCTGATAATAGCTCATCTTAATTAATTAGCCTCTTAGAGTTGGTAGGGCAACTCCCACCTTTTCATGTTCTCTGTATGTGTGTATATATATCTCCTTACTATATGTTCCATTCTATGCAGCCGATGAAGTGGGCTGTAGCCCACGAAAGCTTATGCTCAAATAAATTGGTTAGTCTCTAAGGTGCTACAAGTACTCCTGTTCTTTTTGCGGATACAGACGAACACGGCTGCTACTCTGAAACCTGTCATTATGCTGTCATAGACCCCGTCAGTGAAAGTGGTGCCAGAGGACAATCTGTCAAGGAACAGTTCCAGCTGGGAAGGTAGTATGGCAAGGCAGCCAGAAAATGTGCTGATTAAGCAGCTTCTGTCAAGGGTGCTCTGGTGGGAATTAAAGCAACTTTCCCTGGCAGGCACCTGAAGGAAAGTTGGTATCAGAAACACCATCTACTGGTATGAGCATCTCCTGCAGAACAGATAACTTAGGTGTAATACAAACCAGTTAATGCTCATATCGTGCATTCCATCCTATGTTCTCAGAGTGCTGTACAAACCCATAGGGTGTGCCATGTCTCTCTCTCAAACCCAGTTCTCACTTACCCCCTAGAGTCCCTGTTCCATGTCATAGCAGAATTTGGCTCTAAAGGATTTTCTATATAGTCTAGAAAGGAAGTTTTTACTTCAGGACTCGTTGTGCCACAATGCGATTCCCGCCCTTGTTTGGGGAGCTGGAATGGTGCTCCAGTATTTCTGGTATTATCACTATTATAGGGAGGTGGCGGGTCATGGACTGGATGGTTTACACCTGCCCCCCCCCCCCACACACACACACACCCCTCAGGGTCTTGGAGCAGTTTCCCACCCCCTAAGTCCAGCACTCCCTGCTTTGTACCAGCTGCCAGGGGCTGCTGACTGTGAGCGTGGTTCCTGCTGGCTATGGGTAGAGATTTCTGGCAGCGCACCAAGGGGGGTGCCTCTCGCTCAGTTGCTCTGTCCCAAGCTGCAGGAAGGAGAGGGTGCTTCACAAGCTGCTAGGACACACTGCTGCCAGTGCTAGCAGGGAGCCTGAGTGGGTGTTGGATTGTGATGTAGGCCCAGGGCCGGCTCCAGGCACCAGCAAAGGAAGCAGGTTCCTGGGGCGGCCAATAGAAAGGGGCGGCACTCCATTCGTTAGTGGGGCGGCACGTCCGGGTCTTCAGGGGCAATTCGGTGGCGGGCCCTTCACTCCCTCTCTTCCTCTTCAGCGGCAGCTCAATTGGGTTTTGTTTTGTTTTTTCGTCGCTGCTTGGGGCAGAAAAAAAGCTGGAGATGGCCCTGTGTAGGCCCCGTTGGGTGGGGCGAGGGTGCCATGTAGAACCCGGTGCCTTGGGCTTCCTTGGCCTGAGCAAGCTGCCCTAGTCTGCATTATTTTCGCTTCTGAGAAGGGTGTTCTGGCACTCTACTTTTTTTTTTTTTTTTTAAGGATGCATGCATCCGACGAAGTGGGCATTCACCCACGAAAGCTTATGCTCCAATATATCTGTTAGTCTTAAAGGTGCCACAGGACTCTCAGTCTGGATGTGTAAAAAGCAACAAACACGGCTACCCCTCTGATACTCTGATTGTAAATGTAGGTCCTGATTCTGCTCTCACACTGGTGTAAATCGGAGGGTAGCTTCACAGAAACCAATGGAGTTATATTGGTGTAATACATGTATAAGTGAGATCAGGCCCTTAAACCAACATCTCCGATCACCGATATTACATGTTGCTCCAGTTGCCACTGAATCCTATAAAGTTTTCTGAATCATCCAATTGGAATTTGGCCTTTAAATCAACCATCAACCATCTGCTATTATGTAAATTTTCTGTAAGTTTACTCATGGTAAATATTGCCACAATAGATTTTATATGAAAGACAACTAACAGAAGTACTTTTATTTCTTTTCAATAAAGAAAATATTTAAACTCAAATCCAGGACACGAGTAGGATTTTTAAATAATAAAATCTGCTTACATGATAGCACAAATGAACTGAAGGCATGCCCAATCTTGTGGATGTTTTGCACATTTTCATTTTTTCTCTTTGTTGGTAGATAAGCTATATTTTGATTGTACTTCATTTTGATTTGAGAACCTTGGAGCCAGTGCCTGGTCCCATTGATGTCAATGAGAATTTTGGCATTGATTTCAGTGGGACAAGGAATGGGTCCACGGTTTCATGTCTTACAATATTTTCATGTACTGTATTGATTCAATGGATGCTGTCAAGTACTCTATACCCAAAATGTGTGTGTTGTGGGGAGAGATTCAGTTTACAAAACCTAATACAAATATACAATTTTAAATGAAATAGTAAAATGCTAACAATCCTAAGGAGAGATTTTTTTTTAAATCATATCTAAACATTCCCCAGGAATGTTGCAAATGTACACTCTACATGATAAAAGAAATTCAGACCAACTGTTCTGATTTCACTGTGTAAGCTGAGTTAAGTACAGAAAATTAAATTTTCATGCTTTGTTTTAATCATCTGCAATGCTTCCAGTAGCATAAGTAAAGAAGGATAATGACTTAAATGGGGCCAGCTCCCCATGTGGTGTAAATGGGAACAGATGTGCTCATGAAACAGAGAAGCAATAAAGGAGGAAAGAAAAGGCCGAACACTCCAGCCAACATCTGTCTCCTTCAAGATCACACCTGTCACTTCTGTGGGGAAAATCTGCAGGGCAAGAATTGGGCTCCTCAGCCACTTAAAACCTCACCAATGAACCCCCTTGGCAGACATCCTCACATCAAGGGATAGCCGAAGAAGGAGAAGAAACAGGCATAGTTGCTCCATTGACTTCAATAGAGCTACGTTTAGCTATGTGGGTCTGATCTTGCAAACACAGACATAGAATCATAGAATATCAGGGTTGGAAGGGACCTCAGAAGGTCTTCTAGTCCAATCCCCTGCTCAAAGCAGGCCCAATCCCCAGACAGATTTTTACCCCAGTTCCCTAAATGGCCCCCTCAAGGATTGAACTCACAACCCTGGGTTTAGCAGGCCAATGCTCAAACCACTGAGCTATATTCTTTCATGAGTAGTTCTGTTGGCTTCAGTGAGACCACTTACAGGAGTAAAGTTGCTCCTGTGCATTTGTGTTTTCAGGACAAGGCTCTACATTTTTAATCTGTAAAATCCATAGCACAAAGATGCACCTATCAAGTTGTTTTGTCAATGGCAGTTGGGATTTCTCAGTGTAAAATTGGGAAATCCTGGCTGCTGGAGTCCAGAGGGTCTGTGAAGAGGATAGCCCCATTTCAGTATGACATCTGATGATTATCAAACATATTGTTTTGGGATTGCTTTAGCTTGATTTTTTTTGTTTTGTTTTGTTTTTTTTAAAGGGTGAGTTCAAGTCTACGAAACTTAGTGAGAGGGCTTGAGAGGATTTATTATCTGCACTCGGAAAAAAATGTGATTGATTTAACTTAAGAATGTGTGAACTCTGTTAATGTACTGTAAGCTAAATCACATGTAAAATTGAACATAGGCAATATAATACAGTGCCAGATTGTAAGAACCAAGTACCTCAGCACTTTAGTCCCCAAACACTGGCTGTATAAGGCACAAACTGACATGAGTTTTGTAGATACTGATCAGAATGGTACCAAATGTCTGCCTGGATTATTTTTCCAACATTGTCACTGACTGTTTGCCTTGTGCAACCTTGGAGCCTGATTCTCAAATGGGCTGAGTATTCACTTCTGGAAATCAGGGGTATGTGTTCAGTAATTCTGAATATCTGGCCCTTCACCTCTCTGTGCCTCAGTTGTTCTCATGTGAAAAATGGGCACACTGATGCTTATCCATGTAAAGTGCTTTGAGATCTACAATTGAAATGTGCTGTATTTAGATGGAGGTGTGTCTGTAACTCAGCTGAAATGTACATAATTTAGAATACAGTACAATTAAACAGGCTTCTACAGCTTTACATTGTGTAACGTGACTACAGCATATTGCTACCGCAAAGGAAATAAAAATTAGAACCTGGATTATTTTAAGTGAACTTTAGTTGCTGCACTGCAACAAAGTATCTGCAAAAGTCTTCAGATTTGCTATTTTTCTCAAGAATTTAGAGAATTTTTTAAATAAAACTTGCCCTTCTGTACTTTTTCAGTATCTTCATGTGCTTTACATAAACGTAATTAAACCTCACAACTCTACCATTGGGAAAGGCGATATTATACCTGTTTTACAAATAGAAGATCAAACAAAAATACAGCAAGTAACGAACTGTAATATGAAAAAAACCTTTTAACTTAGGTGTATGTTTATTGCAAACATCTAAATATATTATACAACCTCCCTGCCTCCCTTTTCACCTTCTTTTTGGTTGAACAGCACTGCATCTGACTCTCCTCTCTCCGTTCATGTTGCTGTCATCTGCAATCTGCCCAGTGCTTCCCTATCAGCCACCTTCTCTGATTTCAATTCCTCCTTTTTTTCCTCCCCTCACACTCTCCCACACTCATTCCATGTGGATGAACCATCTGAAGCATGACTGCCTATTTCCTCCCCTCCCCTCTTCATTTGCCCGGTGACACTGGGTGAACTCTCCTACTCACCAAAAGAGCTGCTCACTGGACTTGGTCTTCACCAAGAACTGCTCTCTCTCTCTCTCTCTCTCTCTCTCTGTGTTACAGAGTTTCCCTTCTCTGACTGTCACCTGGTTTCTTTCAGCATTGCCCATCAGCACCCCCCCCCCTTCCACTCATATCCTGTTACTCAGCATTTCTGTGACTTCTAATCCATCAGCATTGATGACTTCTCTGCTTTCAGTCCATTCCTTCCTGCTCTCTTCCCATTCTTTCATTGATATGGTTGTTTCTCTCCATCCTTCACTTTCCTCCAACCTTGACTCTTTTGCCTCTCTCCAACTGCAAGATCCACCCTGCTAACCCCCAGCCCTGGCTCACCCCCAACATCTGCTTCCTCCACTCCACCTCTTATTCTCTAGCAAAAATCCTGTGCCCAGGCTGACTTCCTCCATTACAAATTCATTCTATTTTACTTCACTTCTACTATCTTTTGAATTAAACAACTCTACGTTTCCAATTTAATTAAATCCCATGTCCTCAATCCCAGCCACCTTTTTTGCCATATTTCACTCACTCCTCAGTCTTTCCCCTCCTCACCTCTCTCTGCAAAGGATCTCACCATTTCTTCCATGAGAGAACGGACAAACTATGTGACCTTTCCCCTCCCCACCTACAACTCTCTCCTGTCTCCCGTCACAGGCAAGCCTCTGTTCAGTTGTCCTGCTCTAAACCCTCCACTTGGCCCAGTGACCCCCATCCCATATCCTGATCTTCCTTGTGTCCACTCTTATGTCTTCCCTCTTCTCCTCAACCTCTCATTCTCCTCTGGCTCTTCCCCCCTCATAAACAAGATTTAGCTTCTCCTAGCTTAAAAAAACCCAACCCTCCACCAAACTTGTCTCTCCCACTACTGCTCTGTCTCCCTTCTCACTTTCTTTTCTGAGCTCACTGAACATGCTGTTTACAATTGCTGGCTGGAGGTCCTCTTTTCCAGTTCCATCCTGGACCCTCTTCAATCTGTATTCCGACCCTTGTCTCACTAAAGTCACTAATGATCTCTTCCTAGCCAAAGCTCAGAACCACTACTCCGTGCTCAGCCTCCTTGAGCTGTTAGCCACCTTTTACACCACTGTCCATCTTTTTCTTCTTGAAATCTTGTCCTCGCTTGGCTTCCATGACTCTGTCCTCTCCTAGTTTTCCTTCTACCTCTCTAATCACTCCTTCAGTGTGACCTTCAGAGGATTTTCCTCACCTCCCTCTAAGATATTCTCTGGAGGTTCCACAGGGCTCTGTCCTTGGTCCCCTTCCCTTCTCCTTCTACACCTTATCACTGGGTAATCTCTGTGACGTTGTGCAGTCTATATGGTTTTATAAAAACTTGATAATAAGTCAATATAATGTAACTGAGATGGTTTTAGAGAAAATACGGTAATAAGTGAATGTAACGTAACTGGGATATGCTTCATGCAAAAGGTCTCTTGTAAGGTATCATTACAAAGCTTATAATCTACTGAGTATGATCATCTGATTTGTATAAATGTACCACTCTTGTATCTAAAACTAGAAATATAAAATGTAACTCTGAGGGCCTATTGTAATTGTGTAAAGTATGGACCATTAATGATGGTTTGAAATCTTGATAACTCCCATTGTCTGCAGATGGCTGTATTTACCTGTGAGTCTTCCTGTATATGTGTGTGCTGGCAAGTGAGTAATGAAGTCTTGCAGTGACATGTGATCATGTCACCTGAACTGGAATCCATCTTTAACCTGGTGCTTTTCCAGTGAGGGGGGGTGGAAACCCAGAGAGACAAAGAGTTCCCGCCTTATGCAAAAGATATATAAAGAGGGGAAGAGAACAGAGAGAGGAGAAGCCATCATGAAGAATCCCCTAGCTACCACCTGAGCTGCAACAAGAGCTGTACCAGGGGAAAGAATTGTGCCCAGGCCTGGAAGGTGTCCAGTCTGAGAAAAACTTACTGAAACATCTCTGAGGGTGAGATTATCTGTATTTAGTTTGATTAGGCATAGATTTGCGCATTTTATTTTATTTTGCTTGGTAACTTACTTTGTTCTGTCTGTTACTACTTTGAACCACTTAAATCCTACTGTCTGTATTTAATAAAATCACTTTTTATTTAGTAATTTACTCAGAGTATGTATTAATACCTGGGGGAGCAAACAACTGTGCATATCTCTCTATCAGTGTTATAGAGGGCGAACAATTTATGAGTTTGCCCTGCATAAGCTTTATACAGGGTAAAACGGATTTATCTGGGTTTAGACCCCATTGGGAGTTGGGCATCTGAGTGCTAAAGACAAGCACGCTACTGCGAGCTGTTTTCAGGTAAACTTGCAGCTTTGGGACAAGTGATTCAGACCCTGGGTCTGTGTCTGGAGCCAGACGGGAGTGTCTGGCTCAGCAAGACAGGGTGCTGGAGTCCTGAGCTGGCAGGAAAAGCAGAAGCAGGGGTAGTCTTTGCACATCGGGTGGCAGCTCCCAAGGGGGTTTCTGTGATCCAACCCGTCACAATCTCATTTGCATACACGTTGAACAATCTCTACCCTAGCAACTCAGTTATTTACCTCTCTGCTCCAGAGCTGTCTTGTTCTGTCCAACTAAAATCTCTGCCTGTCTCTCTGACATCTGCTTGTGGATGTCTAGCTGTCAGCTCAAGCTTGATACGGCTAAAACCCACAGATCCTGCTCACCATCCCCCACCCCTCCCATCTCCAATTTCTTCTACTACCTTCTTTCCCAATCGCTGTGGATAACCCCACCATCCTGTCTGTCATTGAGGCCTGTAACCTGGGCGGTGTCTTTGACTCACCCCTCTCCATATCCTCACATCCAAGTTCTGTCTAAACCTTTCTGCATAGCATCTGTTAAAATGTGGCCTTGCCTATCTATCAACACAGCTAAGACTCATCTAAGCTCTCATAACCTCATGTCTTAATTACTGCAATATCCTTTTCTCTGGCCTTGACAAATAGTCTTGCCCTGCTCATATCCATTCCCAATGCTGCTGCAAAGATCATATTCTTATCTCAATACTTTGACTGCCTCACCCCTCTATTTGTGTCCCTGCATTGTCTCCCCCTTCACTATCGCATCAAATATAAGTTACTTATCTTCACTTTCAAGGCCTTTCACAGCCTATTCCCACCCTACCTACCATCTCTCATTCACAATCATGATGTTGACTCTTGTCTCTGACTCTCCAATGATGCAGTCTCCATTGCCCGCTTGTTAAATTTTCCAACAAGCACTTTTGTAGTTTCTCCTATGCTGCTCCCCATACTTGGGAGGCGCTCCCCATTAACAGCCACAAAGGATCCTAATTATCTTCCTCCTAAACCCTCCTTAAAATTCTCCTTTGCCATGATGCCTATAAGCAATTTGACCATGATTCGGTTGCTGGAGTGCTCAGATCACTGCTGATGATGCTAACCAATATTGAATCATTGTTCCCTTGTACTCTCCAGTCGGTGTCCATCTGTCTCTTACTTTATACTTAGATTGCAAGCTCCTTGGGCAGGAATCATCTTTTTGTTTTGTGTTTGCCCAGCACAGTGGAGTCCTGGTCCATGACTGGGGCCCCTAGGCTCTACAGTACGACAAGTAATACATGTCTCCATAAACCTAATACAATCATATTTATTAACCCCTCTTCACTCTTAGGGCTTGTCTTCACTATGGGGCTAAATTGGCACCGTTGTGATCAATGCGGCAGTGTCGATTTAGCGGGTCTAGTGAAGATGTGATAAGTCAGTGGGAGAGCGCTTTCCCGTCGACTTCAGTACTCCACCTCAATGAGAGGCAGAAGCTATGTTGATGGGAGAACATCTCCCGTGGACAGAGCGCAGGGTAGACACTGCGTTAAATCAATGTAAATTATATCGCTCAGGGGGGTGGGGTTTTTTACACCCCTGAGTGACGTAACTTATATTGACTTAAGCAGTAGTGTAGACACGGCATAAGTCTATAAAGCCAGTAGAAACCCTTGTTAAAACTACTGACCTTTCATACTGTTTGATGTAGTTAATGCTATGCATACACAATTAACATGAACAACCCTAAAAATTAAACCTTCTTACAGTCCTGTTTGTCACATTGATTATAAGAATAATCCCTGGCTCTTATTGATTGCTTCTCAAAAGTAGGTCTCAAAGGTCTTTGCCAAGAAGGTCAGTATGATTATCAATAAAATGGAGAAACTGAGGCACAGAGGTGAAGTGATGAGATCCAATGTTACAAAAATATTTCTAATGATCCTCTTTCAATAGTCACAGATGCTATCCTTAGTACTCTCATTTTTAATTATACTGCAGGGGGGCAGAAGTATGTCTTCAAAACCACCTAGACTAAATCATTTGTTCAAAATCAAAGGTGTATGAAAGTTATGCCCTCAAATCTGTGTTTAGGCACCTATATAGAAAGCCTGATTTTCAAAAAGCTCCCGTTGATTTCAGTGGGAACTGCAGATGCACTGTCATTCTGCATTTAGAGCCGCAGAGGCATAAGGACCAATCTTGCAAGATCAGCATATGGATTGTGAACATGTGCTAGAACCTGTGGAAGGTCTAAACTATTATTGTTTTCTTTGTTAAAAACTATAAATGTTAAAAAAATATTTTAAGAATAGCTTTGTCTTTTTAACTACTCTTTTTTATTACTGAAGCTTTAAAAAAATTCCTGGAAATATGTTTATTTCTGTACTTTCTCTTGCCCAATGACAAAAGATTACACAATAACTAGCTGTGATATGGTACACCACTGAAATGCTGACCTAGGGAAATAAAACACAAGAGGAGATTTCTCTAAACCATAAGATTTCTCTAAACCCATAAAGGGAAGATCTTGACGGCAAGTTGGTGCACTGTATTAGTACACAAAGCTTTCTGTTCCATAGACTTTAGTTCAATTTTGACATTAAACCATATCTAAAATATGTTTTACAGCCTCAAACTAGTTTCTAATGCATGCAGCACCAGTTCCGTGCCACTGCCAGTCTCTATTCAGGAAAGATGTAGGGCTGGAAATTACAAGAGTTGCATGCTCAGTTTACAAGAAAACGATTTTTCCTAACTGCCCATCCTGCAAAACCCATCTGTGCTCTGGAAATCAAGCTATGTTCATTCTTAATCATCATCACTAAAAAGAAAGTTTCTGATGGCATAAAACTGCCATCAGTTACATCGGTGCAACCTGGTGTACCTCAGAGGGTTTGCAGAGTTGTCAAGGATGATGGAATTTGGATCTGCATTCTGATCAGGGGACCTAAGACTTCTTGACTATTGACTACAAAGGGAATGAGATTGTGTTCTTTGTTGATATTTCTGCTGAATCCAATGCCCAAATATCTCCATTGATTACAATGGACTTTGGATCTGGCCCTCGAGCAGGAACATAATCAAGCTCGCTCTTCGATAACTGTGTTGGCTCTGAATGCTCACAGGAGTGAAAAGTAGTAAGATCTATTTTTTTTTTTTTTGATAACTCAAGTGGATCGGATGTGTGATGCAGATTTGTGATGAGTAAGAAAGTGCTATTGATATATGGTCACTTTTCCAAGTAGAATTTCACTTTCTGGCTATGAATATTAATATGAGAGTGAATATCTTACAAGAGGAAAGTTTTAAACTGATGGAAAGAGTGCTTCCTGGTTGAGACGATGTGCCAGGCAAGTGCTGAGGCAAAGCATTTGGATTTTGCCACCTGAATTGTTTAGAAAGGTACCATCAGAGCTGATAGGCAGGAAGCAAGGTACAGTACTTGGTGTTTTGGACCATCTGGCACACATTTAGGTATAGATATAGCTGGAAAATGCCCCAGGCCATGTCTCCAAATGGTGGGCTCCTAAACATTGGTACGATGCACATTTCCTCTTCCTTTTTGCTCCTCTGGATGTAACTCTACTCTAGGCCTACGGGCACTGTTTATACCTTATTGTTCTGGGTAAGTACCTGTCTCACACATTAGGCTGACGGTTGCACCGAAGCTGCAATTATATTCTAATTATATGTACCAGGGTCAATCTTACATCTGCTTGGAAATGCCACTGTGTAGCTCTTCTGCAGGTGTCCCTAGCTGTTTGTTCATATTCTCCTGCCCCCGCAATTTGTTTTCAGTCCATGTTGAGGAGCTAAGAAATCACCAGTACTGCTGTAGGCCCTGGTACTCAAGGCAAAAGTCCAGTATTGTACAGGCAAATCATTGCAGATAGCAGGTAAAGTGCTATGATTTGTGTGGCCAAATAGAGACATAAAATGTAATCTACCCTTGGAGTCAGCATTCTGGTATCTCCAAACTCCCAGGGTGACATTCCTGCCACAATCAAGTCGATGGAAAAACTGTCATTGATTTCAGTGGGATCAGGATTGCACCTCCAATCTTCATGCTGAATGGAAACTGTCCATTAATTATTACATTTTGGAGGTAGGGCTTGAAATTGGCAGGGGGGCTGCCCTGGTACCAGCTTTTTGCCATTCCCATGAAAAATTGCTGAAATTTGGCCAAATCATAATCCTCCAAAAGGTCTCAGCTTATATGTGCTTAGTAGAGACTTTAAGTAGAGTCTGGCAGGTGAATTCTCTGAAGAGTCGGGCCATGCTAAGCATGCTCCAGCCATGTGCTCAGTGCTCCTCCTGCTCGTGCCGAAGCAATGTCAAGGAGGAAGTTGCCTGACTCAAATGCAGAGGGAAGAAGAGCTGGACAGGGGCGGGGCTGGGGGAGTAGAGTGGGACAAGGAGCCTAAAGGACTGAGTCCAGTGGGAGGGAGATGGGGTCAGAGATAAACTGGATGAGGAGCCTGGGGGTGAGAGACTGGGACCGCTTGGAGAAGAAGACTGGGATGGAAGAGCAAGGGGGGAGACTGGGCAGAGACAAGTTGTAGAGGACAGGGGCAGAAAGGTTAGGCATGGGAGGGAACAGGGACAGAAGGGGGATGACTAGATATACTCTTCCAGAGCCTGACATGGAACCCAAGATTTTGGTGTCTTACCCATTCCTTACCCATGTCAGCAAATATCTGTGAAACCCATGGGCAAACTGTATGTCTCATCCCCCCTCTAGCTCCTGGTCTGCATAAAGGATGGCAACATACTACTGCTATCAGTTACTCCATTAGCTAAAATGGCAGAGCTCTGTGCAGTGGATTTTAAGTTCCAACTGTTGTGCCGATGCCCCTTGTGGGTGTCCATATGGTTCCACGTGTTGAATATGTTTTTTTCAGTCTGCTTTTTTTTTAAAACATAGGAAATTACATACACAAAAATGTCATTAAATGAATTTTAAACTTGCAAAGTCAATCACTCAGAAGTTAGGCAACACCAGAATTAAGGCTGCCTGTGCAACATTAATTGGGCCCCTTTGCGTGTATGCATTATGATAGTTTAATTACATGCTATTTTCCCCACAGAACCCTGCCTCATTCAGTGCACAGGCTGGATGGTGCTCTGGGGTGAATCAGTGTCTGAAGGAGGCTGTTGGCTGTAGGACTCTTCCTCATTTGTTGCTGAAGTTGGAAGGTGTGTAGTGAATGAGGCAGGGGACGGCAGGAAAGCGAAGAATGGTGTCATCGTTAAGGCAGTTAAATGCTATCCTGGGAAACTGGATTCTATTCTTGCTGCTGCCACATAGTCCCTGTGAGAGGCTGGGCAAAGTCATTTAAACCAAACCTTTCATAGGTGGACATTAATCCGGTGTTCCTTATTTTCTGGGTACCTGATCTAAGACCCTAATGTCTGAGCTGCAGAAGTGCGGAGAACTCACAACTACGGTCAACGGGAGCTGTGCTTTGAACATGTAGAGTGATCATAAGCTAAGGCCTCTAAAAAACCAGGCCCTGGGTGTCTCAAATTTGGCTCCCAAAATGTCTCTGTGCCTCAATTCCCCAGGTGTAAAATGGGGATAAAAATATCAACTGATCTCACAGGGCTGTTGTGTAAATACAATCATTAATGTTTGTGAACCACTCAGGCCCGATAGTGATGGGCACCACAGAAAAGCCCATGAGGAAATTAATCATTCCGGCTTGGGGATAGTGTGCTGTAATGAAGGCATAGAGCTGCACACTGAACAACAGGGACAACACAGAATACTGAACAGCTGCTTGCTCAGTGAGTACCATCCAGCCTGTGCACTGAATGAGGGTGAGGACCTGTGGAAAAAACAGTATGTGATCATGTATTTAAAGACTGTCATAGTGCACACATACAAGAGAGCTGGATTAAGGCCCCACAGGCAACCTTAATTATGGCATTTCCTAATTGACACATGCAAGACTTTGCAACCTGAACATTCTTTGAACATAGTTTGTGTGTGTAATTATAGTTAAGCCATTAGAGACTTTTTGTTCTTTCTCTGCCCTATATTACACACAGAGGTAGTGAAGACTGGGTGCAGGCAGAGTCAAATCCATCCTGAAAATACTGCTGGTTAGCATGGGCTATAAAATTTGTCTTGACTGTTTCTGCAACAGCAGCATGCACCATCAAGGAGGGTTTTCAGACTCCCCCCCTGCAGCCTGAGTCCAGACAACATACGAGTCAAGTCCAAACTGCCACAATCTGTGATCTAAAATGTGCGAGGGTGAAACACTTAGCTTAGCAGTTCCAAAGTTTGCAGGGACAAGGAGACAACAAGGGAGAGGGGGAAAAAGAGGAAGTGTGGGAGAGATGTGCAGAATGATTCAGTAACATGCGGTAAGCATCCCGGGCAGGCCTGGTGCTCGGAGAGCTGATGGGGGCAGGGGAGGGTGGTTATAGCTTGGGATAGCACTGCGATAAATGAAATGCTGTGACACGGGCATGTTTTCTGTGGGTTGTAAGTAATCGTGGCTGCAACTGGGCTGGATCCATCGAGGCTGAACGTAGACGAGCTTTTCTCAGCCTCCTGCAGAATCGCGCCCATTTTATTAGATTTAACTCATGTTTTTAAATCATCACACAAATTAAAGTTGGCTACACACGCCTACTATGAAGCACTATATCTACATTCTTCTTGGTTTCTTGTTGTAATTTTGCACAACTCTGTTAATGAACTTCTCAAATGCAGCACATTCATTTTTGGTGACTTCTCATGTGTCCAGTACCTCCAGTCCTTCATGATATGCTCATGGTCACGCAGAAGGCAACTTCTTTCAGAACACAAAATTCTATTCAATGAGAAAAAAGAATGCTGAACTGTAGCTGTTGTGACTGGGACTAGAAAGAGATGAATTCCTACTTCTTTCATCCCAGGAAACATAGCACAAAAATTGGGTCGAACCTCTAGTGATGATAAAGAAGAAGTTGAAGTTAAATCTTCATTTGTTCATAGTATGATATTCCACTCTGTGTTCTAATTCTCTATTCTGTCCTGATCACAAGGCAGCTCCATTGCAGGTAGTGCCTCACTCGCTTTATAAGACAGGCATCTGTAAAAGCTATCTAGAGGTTGATAGAATCCAGAAGTTGGTGGTGTAGAGATGTAAGAATCAAGTCTGTGTACTTTACTTTTTCAGCTGGCTTAACAAACACTTTTTGTCCTCTTAATTTAAGGAGTCAATATAAGTGCCCTAATTAGTCAACTTCTGGACTGAAGTCTTTGCTTCTTCCAGTATGTTTTCAATTGATATCTCTCTGATTGATCCAAGTGTAGCTTCTATTGCTGGACAAAGATCTACTACTGTTGTAGCAGATGCCTGGATGGCATTGTTTAATGACCCAAGTGGTTTCAAAGGTAGACTTACAAGAGAGAATGGCGATAGTCTTTTCTGAACTTAGTAACAAAAGTAGTCCAGTAGCCTCACTACTTAGATCCGTCCCATCTCAGTAGATACTTTCCAAAGCCAGTAATAGTGGTTGCAGTAATTTTAAGACAAGAGCCAAGGATCGCTCATGAGAAAGCCAGTGGGTTTTCCCAGGTTGGAATAATTTGAACTTCAGTCCCAGTGTATCTTCAATTTGTTTTCAAGATGTTCAGTCCTTTTGGACTCTTGCTGAAAAAAAAAAAGAAGAGTATAATGAAGACATTAAATTTATAGCTTTTAAAATGCCTTTTGGAGATTCTGCAGCTTGTTCTAGTGCTAGTTGGAGTAGATGGCATCTGCAGTGTGTACAAGAGAGTTTAGAGTTACACTTTTCTCTGAGCAAAGATTGTACTTCACTATGTCTCCCAGAGAAGTTTGCAGTGCCATCAAATGCACAAGCAGCCATCTCTTTGGGGTTCAATTTACAAGCATTTAATTCTTCTAAGATGCAGTCAATGTGTCTTCTATAAACTGAACATCTAGAAATGCATCTACTGGCCTGCCACTGACATCAAGGTAATGTATGCAGGGACTTAATACTTGACACCTATTTTCATCGCTGCATTCATCAGCCATGTATGCACATTTTCTGAATGTGGTGAGAGAGTTCTTCACTTTTTCAACTGCTGAGTTCACTGTTGCACTGCATGCTTCTAACCAGTCAGTTGAGTTTCTTGCAGAAAGACAGTGAGCATTTGCTGGTCTTAGTTGGAACCAGTGTCCAACTTCAGGATTAACAAATGACAATGCACTTAACATTGGCCTCCAGTTTGTAGTGTTGTAGTGGTATCTCTTGCTTAAAGAGAAAGTATGATGTGACAGCCATGTTTGTTTGAATAAACTGTGTCTCCAGCATTTTTAACAGCCTCGTTTAGTACTTCTAAAATTGGCTTTGACAATGACTGGCTCATAAGGCTTTCTGCATGTCAATGCAGTCCAGAAGATTGGTGTTTTGCAGCCTTTTCACATAGTTTGTCAGCATTGGCTTTGCAGATCAGTCTGGCAAACCAAGCTCCTCCACTTTTATTATATAAATCCATAGTATGCTCACATCTTGAATACTGCATGCAGTTCTGATTGCCCCATCTCAAAAAAGATATATTGGAATTGGAAAAGGTACAGAGAAGGGAAACTAAAATGGTTAAGGGTATGGAACAGTTTCCATGTGAGGAGAGTTTAAAAAACTGGGACTTTTCAGCTTGGAAAAGAGAGGACTAAGACAGGATATGACTTGACTGATGTGGAGAAAGTAAATAATAGGCAGCAGGTTTAAAACAAACAAAAGGAAGTACTTCTTCACACAACACACAGTCAACTTGTGGATCTTTTTGCCAGAGGATGTTGTGAAGGCCAAACCTATAACACGGTTCAAAAAAGAACTAGAAAAATTCATGGAGGATAGGTCAATCAGTGGTTATTAGCCAGGACGGGCAGAGATGCAACACCATGCTCTGGGAGCCTCTGCTTTCCAGAAGCTGGGAGTGGACGACAGAGGATGGATCACTCAATAATTGCCCTGTTCTGTTAATTCCCTTTGAAGCACCTGGCACTGGCCCCTGTCGGAAGACAGGGTACTGGGCTAGATGGACCATTGGTCTGACCCCATATGTCCATTCTTATGTTCGTATGTAAAAATTAATTATAATATAATAAAAATGTTTAGTACAGAAACTCCCCAAGACAACGACCTCTCAAGATAGCAACAATGTGAGATAATGACCTTGGTAAATAATGCATTTAAAAAAAATATCTTGGCCTACTAGGAAATGTATATTTATATAAGATTCTTAGTCACAAATCTAGCATTCTGGAGCAAAGTCACAAAAACGTAGTCCAACAAACAAATGTTCTTTTAACATGCCCCTCCCTTCTCCCTCTACTGCACCCCACTCATCGTTGTTGTCCTTGGCCAGTGAAGACCCAGAGTTCAGAGGTGCTTTCGCATGAGTTCACCTCCCACCCTGGGAGGGTGTGGGGGAGAAGGTTGTTCCTCTCGCTGCTCACCACTCACTCTGGCCGCTGTTGTTTGTCATGCACCGTTCATTCCACCACTCCATTGCCAATGGCCGTGTGCCATCACCTTCTACTGCCACCTGCCACTGTGACCTCTGCAAGTTGGTCTCTTGAGGTTCCACCCAGTTCTCGGTGATTTCAGCGCTCAGTGGGGGAACCTCACAGCAAGTGCAGGCTGGGCTGTCTTTTCCACAGAAAAGCTGTCCTGCAGCAGGTCTAAGCACTTAGACCTGATTATTAGTGATTTCAGCTCTAGTGACCCCATAACAAAACAAAAAAGACTCTCTATGGAGCCTAATAAGCTCTATCTTTAAATAGGGGAGGGGGCAATTCAAATAATGCCGCTGATTCTTAGGCAAAGCCCACACCACCAAACAAAACCCCTGTCCCATCCCCTCCTCCACTGGGATCTGCCATCCAAACCCTTTGCTTAGTGAGTGAAGTTCAGTTGAGGGTGACCAGTGCTTAATTTGTAATTAAGAGGTGCCAGGGCTCAAGAAAGTTTTTTACTTTCATAACTGATGTGGCAAGCCTGGGGCTATGAACTGCCAAGGCCTGGCAAAAATTAAGCATTGAGAGTAGGGTGACCAGATGTCCTGATTTTATAGGGACAGTCCTGGTTTTGGGGTCTTTTTCTAACATAGGCACCTATTACCTCCCACCTCCTGTCCCGATTTTTCACATGTGCTGTCTGGTCACCCTAATTGAGGGTAACCCCCTCATTCAGGCAGGCTAAGCACAGTTCTGCTGCCCTTTACTCAGATGATAAGAATAACAACATTTCATGACCCCCACATTCAATACTAAAGTGATTTGTAACCCAGCACCAGCCAAAACTGATCACTTGGGCAGCACAGCTCTGTCTGCCGGATACCTAGGCAGAGTAGGTGAGTTCATGTAAATACCGTCTGGTCCTGAAGCCTTCTCCCCTCCCCGGGCTCATCACTAGCTGGCAGGGGAGAGCTCATTCACACCTTGCTTACCAATCATAATGATAAATTATTAGGTTGGCCAAGATTGCTGATACAAATGTGCCCACATTGTCAGAAAAACAACAGCTGTTGGAAGCTGCTAGTCTGTGTTCATACTTTTCAAACCTATTATACTTTTCCAGGTACAAGTATTTTATCATACGCTGCATATGCTTTTAAAGTGTGTATTAGTGTTGCAATTTCAATTCAGATTTCCAACCAATGACTACACTGGCAACACTGATGTAACTAGTTGACCACTGGGGTGGGGGCGAGGGTGTTGGGGAAATTCGGGGGGGGGGTTTACACCCCCACTGGGAGGGGTGTAGAAAAATCCCTGATTGGTCCCCATCACCCAGCTCAGGCTCCTTGGAGGAGGAGTGGGGAGGCGTCTGGAGGGGTAGGTGCTCGCTGCACAGCTGGGAAGCCGGGAAGGGGCCCCGCTTGCAGACGCCCCTGGCGGCTCCTTGGTGCTTTTCCTGCCCTTGCTCGCCCCTTTGCTGTAATTAAACTGGAGGAGGAAAAGGCGGCAGCTGCGCTTCGCATGCGGCTCCTAACCGCAGGGAGCCCGGCGGCAGCGGCTGTGCGCGGGTGGAGGAAGGAGGATGCGCCCAGCCCCTGAGTCAGCGCCCAGAGTCAGACTGGCAGCTGCAGAGCGCGGGCGCCCGGGCCGCGCGCGCCAGGGCGCCTCCTAGGGCAGCTGGAGGGAGCGCACAGGGGGCGCATCTTGGGGCGCGCCGGAGCCTGGCAGCCCGAGGCGGAGGGCGCAGAGCTAACGTACCTCAGGCGCGTCCCTGGGATGGCCGGGCACAGGGAGAGCGCCCCGCCGGAGGTCTCCTAGGAGCAGCGGGGAGCGCCCACGTGGGGCGCCTCCTAGGGGTGTCCCCGCGAAGGGAGGGCGCTCACGCAGGCCCGGCTCATTTGGCTGGGGAAGTGCAAGGAAGCGCCCGGCCCTCGCCGCGGGACCAGAGGGCGCGCAACTGGAGGCGCCTCCTGGGGCGCAGGGAGTTGCCGTCGCGGGCACCTCCTCCTGCTCCTGGCCGGCGGGAGCTGGGCAGCCGCCCCCGAGATGTTCACCCGGGCTGTGAGCAGGCTCAGCAGGAAGCGGCCGCCGTCAGGTAAGGAGAGCTTTGCGCGGAGGACTCGGGTGAGCCGGGGTCCGGAGCGGGACCGCGTGCTGGGGGCGCCTTAATCCCGGCGCCAGGCTTAGAGCGCTCGGGGTGCGTCAGAGCGAGCTCACGCCGGGACCTGAACCAACACCCCCAGAATCAGCCCCAGCCTCCCCAGGCAGGCAGGGTATGACTGGCCAGCCCCAGCCTTCTGCCGCCGGGGCCAGACTGGAGGTGAAGCTCCCCCGGCACCTTTGTCTCGGTCCAGATGATAGGATTTGCTCTCTGATGGTTTTTTTTAAACCAACGATTAACCCAAAGCAGGAGCCAGAGGCGCTGGTGCCTCTCCAGACTCTTCTAGTTTGCAGGCGCCTTTGCTTTCGGCCCAGGAAGCTTTGGCTTTGTGTTGAGAAGACACAACCACTTCTCGCTCGCGGCCGCAAGCTGCTTCAAGACGAAGAGGAAGTTTAGCTGAAAGAGGAAGGATGGAGTTTTCTTTTTAGAGTGTCTGAAAAATAAAGCACGCTGAAGTGGAATCTGGAGCCCAGCTTTGGTTTGTTAACTGTTTTTTTTTTCCCCCTCTGCACATGAGTCATAGCTGCTGTGTGACAGAGGGAAGGCTACATTATCAGAGACGGTAACAACCACCAGCGAAAGTAACAGTGCCAAATGACATTAGGTTCAAATAGGGCCTGAGTTTCAGAAGTGCTGAACCTCCACAGCTCCACTGAGTTTAACTGGAGTTGTGGGTGCTCAGCACCTCTACAAATCAAGTAGATGAAGTCTCATTCAGGTGCTTTAACTAGCTGGATGATACAGGTGAATAGAAAGAAGGTATGAACATATGGTGTCATTGTATCAACTGGAATGTTTACTGCCTTTCCTCTGACTTAGGCATGAACAATGACAGCTTTTGATGAGGTTTAGTATGTCTGTAAAAGTCCACTATAATATCTCAAAGTATGCAATTGTGCAGTTCTAAAATAGCTTTAGCTATCTATTTCTCATGTAATGGACTTGGTAATACTTATAAAGCGAATCAAACTATGCAGTGGCCAAAAATAGTGGTGGCAAGTTTCATATCTGAAACATGGCAGTGTATCTGGATTTTTACAATATTCAGATATAATGATGTTAATTAGACTTAAACTAACTGAGTACAGGGCATTATTGATGATTCATATGGCTGTAGACCTGTGGGGGGGGGGGCATACATATTTCTGACATTTGTGGTTGCCCTCACTGATGCAGATGGACACAGCCCATGTAGCACCTTTTAATGCTTTGTATGCTTCTGGGGCTATAATATAAAACTGATAGGTTATGTTTTAAGCACAAGATTCAGAAACTATAATTTAGGTGTAGCATAGTCTTTTCCATTGTAGAGGCTCTACAAGAGGGAGTTGGATTCTGTTGTAGCTCATACATCAACCAAAATTTTAATTAAATTCGGATTAGATAATCTGTGTTTCTGGTGGTGACGTCCTAACCAGAAAGAACCTAGTTTGACTTTCAGATCCCAAGTTGACTTTGGAGAGCTGTCATCTAGAAAGACCAGCTTTTTACATTTGATATGGAAGTCATTGACATGGAACCCCAGAATGTCATTTTTACAGACACAGTTTCAGAATATTACAGCACTTTAATACAGAACATTTTACAACTGAATTTCACTGACCCAGAAGGTTCAGTGGCTCAAGGAAACTAACATAACCTATGTTATTCTTTGTGAAATAATTTGGATAAAAATAACAAACTAAGAATCCTCGGTAGCAGCATTAATTCTGGAATGTACAATAAGATTACGAACTTGCAAGTTCCTTATTAAAGTCTTCCAAAGAAAAATTGAGTGTGGCTTTTAGTCTAGGGTTTTTTTTTTTTTTTTTTTAAAGTTATGTGCTTGGTGAATGCTTCCAGAGATGCTACAAATGCAGAACATACTTTTAATTTCCTTCCGTATAGTTAAAACTAGAATCCCATTGCCATCTGTTGTTGGAGACACTCAAAAGAGGATGTTAAGGCTTATACTTTGAACAAACCAAAGGACAACTCTTTGTAGCCCATAGGTGCTTTAAAATACAGCAGCTACTAGAAAAAGTTGATCTATTGGACTCATCAAGTGGCACTTGGATACATGGAAAGTAAGGGGATTTTCCCTTGTTAAGCGGAACAGTTAAGAACAATTTCTCATTGTTTCATAACCTTGGTTTATTAATTGAGGACTGTTGCTTGTGAGTGGAATGACATTCTGATGATCACAGAGAAATGCAGTGGGCTAAGTGCACTTTTAAAAATAAAAAGCCCATCTGTCAGTATTCACAGCTTTCCAAAGGACCCAGGCCTGATTCTGTGTGAAGAAGGAGCAAATGCATGTGGTACAATCAAAGTTCTCTCAAGACAGGTTTATAGGAGAATGGGAAGAATTTTGTTAACTGTTCTGTGAATTGATGCTATTTGTTTAAATTACTGGGAACAAAGGAAAAAATGCTATTTATAAGGTGCGCTATATAGGTACATACTTGGCTGAATAGCTGGTCATGTCATGTCTTTTGTTAATAACTTTGCAGAAAACATATATGGAAAAGAATAAGCAAAGAACAGGCATTAAATGGCTGATATAACAAAGTTTTGTAAGATGCATTAATTTTTGCTGTGTGATATGTTGCCGCTAGGCACAGTTTATTAAAGATTTGTTATATGTTTGTAGTTGCAACACTTCAGAATTATGGGTAGGGTTTTCCAAAGTAACTATCTAACAGGTGCACAAGTTTCCACTGAAATTCAAAGCGGACTTGTGCTGCTAAATCACTTAGGAATATGTGAACATCTCACCTCAGGTACTGAATCATCTTATTATTTGAAACAGTAAGCATGTAATGCTAATGTTTGGTGGTTTCTTCTGTTTTTTAACACTATTCTTTCAAAGCAAGGTCCAGAGCCCGGAGTTCTGATTTGCTAATTAATGTTAGCATGGAACTTCTTGTTTGTATAATACAAATATTTGCTGTTTCATATACGGATAGTGTCAAGTGTGGTAGTTAGAACATTTTAAAAAATTACATTTGCCTTTTCATTTATCACTTATAAAAATATTTATTTACAAGGTGTTTTTGCGTCTTGTGTAATAGTATTTTGTGATGGTCAAAAACAGATAATATAGGATTGTTCCCTAAAATAATGCTGCAACTAGTGTAACTGCTAAACATTAGCTTTGTTTGTACAAGCAGCTGGCCACTGCACATAATATAAGGAAATGCACTGTGATCCCGTAGTCAGTCAGTGGAAGTTTTGTTGAAGTAAAGACTGTGTGGTGGGGTCCCATGTACAACTATGTTGTGAATGTTTATAATAGTATTTTCTCCACTTACTGGTTTCCTTGTCTGTTGAAAAGATAAGTCAGTTTTTTTCCACCAAAACAAGAAAGATCAGAGTTATTTTACATCTTTATCTACTACTGTACATTTTTATCGTCTACAAAAGTTCAAATAGAAAAGTTCCCTTTTTCTGTAGTTCCTTTGCACTCTTCTTACTGGTGCACATAACTATCTGCTGTTTAAAAAATAAGTGAATTACTCTATCATTTGGATATTAGGTATTGGCGGCACTGGCAAGCATGCAGTTTGTATATAAACTACAGGTCGGCATAATTGCAGGGCTTCTGATGGAATAAGATGATCTTATTAATGACAAGAAGAGGGATAACTAAGGATCAGAGAGCATATTTCGTATACTAAAATATATTTCACTGTTACATTCTAAAAATAAATTAGTTGTGAAGAATTGTATACAAATTCCATTACAAGTGTGATTTTTTTCAAGACTGTTCAGTAGAACTTGAATAGATAGAAATGTAGAGATTAGTTCCTTGAGTAAGGTCCAGGCAAACCTTTTGCCTATTTTAAGACATAAAGAAATATTCTCTGTATGATACACATGAACCTGTTGAGTCAGACGGATTTAAGCAATTGTGCATAGAGTGGAGAGCTATGATCCTATTGGGGACAATTCTTATACTAGAAATATGTATGTGAGTGCTCAGTAACTGAGATGAGGGGTGCCTTAGAACTATATATAGTGAAAATACAGAACTACAACGATTCTAATATTATCAGAAGTATTTGGGGCCTGTTTCCCCACGGCCTTGTACCTTGAGTAGATGTTTACACTTGTGTAGAAGGGGAAAGGGCCTATTATTTATTATGTGTATTATGGAAGTGACCATCTGAAAATGAGGCCCCATTATGCTAAACTCTGTGCACCGCAGTATTGGATCACTCCTGCCCCGAAGAGCTTCTGTGAAAATAGGCAGGAAAGACAAAGGGAAGGGGGAAAGGGAAGTAACATGCAAGCAGAGTGAACAGTGGTGGTCTGCAAACATCATGTTAGTGCCACAGTATTTTTGGGAAGGGTGGGGGGGAATGGAGGAGTGGGTATATCTCATTTACATTTTAAAAATTCTTTGGGTATGGTTTAAGGAGGAGGAGAATAACTAAATGAAAAGACAAGAGAAGGGAGAGGGGACATGGAAGGCTAGGGCAGGGGAAAAGGAGGAGGGTAGGAAGCCCAGGAACTTAGAGGGGAAGTAGAATAAGGCTGAAATGAAGAGACTGTGAAGGAGGGGATTGGAGTGAATGCCCTGTCCTTGCAGAGAGGCATCAGATGGGGAGGAAGCTCTTTGCCCTTCCTCATCCCCAAGGCAAGCCACAATGTGGTCTGTCGTCTAGTGTTCTAGAGATATCATGGAAAAACAGAAGCACAGGTCTGTCTTGGGATTCTAAAGTCAGTCTGCTTCAGAGTCCTCTTAGAAGTGAATATCCATATTGCCACTCATCTCTCAAGTTATATGCTTCTGCCATGCTTTTAAAAAAAACAACGGATGAATAACCATTACAGTGCATTTTGCTTGGTAGAGCAAAAGAAGACTAGACATAAAATCCAACTCCCGTAAAGAGTATATCTAATAGGTCTGGTTCACCACTGCTCTGCCCATTGTGTAGTTATTTACACTTGTGGGTGGGAAACACTGCCATTCGGATTTGGTCACTGTGTACAGACGGTGGATATTTGCAGAACATGAGAATCTGACTCTATACAAGTAACAATATTTTGTACATTCTACCCCAGGATCCCGACATGCCTTGTAGACATTAATTAAACCTCACAACTCCCTTTTGAGGAGGGAAGTATTATTATTTCCATTTCCCAGAAGGGGAAACTGAGGCATGGAGAAGTTAAAGTGCCTTGTTCAAGTTCACACATCAAGTCAGTGGTAGCTGCCAGGAAACAATCTAAATGTTCTGATTCCCAGTCCTGTGCTTTCACCACTAGATCACAGTTCATCTCAGGAGAAACATTTTTTTCTTTTTATTTATATGTACAACATCATAGATGTTCCTGATGCTTTACAGACAAATAAGTTACAGTCCTGGTCTGAAGAAGTCACAAGGTCCAGATCCTTCTGATGCATGGACTTCTGCATCTCTATGAAAGAAATGCAGGATTGGGGGCTTACTTAGGGATGATAAAAAGAGAGATCACAACCGGTGAAGGAGGGACATGCTAATGACATGGCTTGTATATTATAGTATACTCTTAGTATGTGTCCCACTTGCTTTGTTAATTTAAAATATCCTCCTTTTACTCTCGTTAAATTTAATTGATTTGGTGCATGAGGGTGGGTCTCTCCTCATGCAGCAATACGTGAATGGACTCTGTGCAACTTTAGATGCCTTGACCCTCTTGCAGAGTTTTATTCCCCATGGAAAGGGAAACGCCTATGAAAGATGTCCCTCTGACTGTTATCAGAGAGAACTCGTCAAAAGACCTCAAAAAAGCCTCCGACAACCAAAAGTCACTTAGCTCAATAGGCTTTTCTGGAATGCCAGTTTTCCATAGGTTTTCAGTCTTGGCATTTATCATTCTAGCTATCTGCTGATGTTTGAATCTCTACTCTGTATACATCTTGCTTTTTCATTTTCTTCTTCTTCTTTTCTTTTTGGACAACTGCTATAATAGTTTTAGCTCCACACTTGAGGAGGAGCCCTAACCTGGGTCCCAATATGGATTGAGAAGATCCATATTTTTGAACAGTGGCTTTGTTAAGGTGAAATGAAGGACTTATAAAAAGAAACATGCCAATAAATAGAAATAAGATACCAAACTGTTAATAGAATAGGAGTCTGATCCTGTTCAAATTCCTTACCTGAATAGTCCCATTGACTTCAATGGACTACTCTGGTGAGAAAAGTGAGCAGGATTGGTCGCTACTTGCATAGCTTTCAATTACAAATGCCCTTTTGTATTTATTATTAATAAGGTGACCTAAGTAAGAGCGTTATTGATTACAGTGGGGTTTTGAGTGTGCAAGGAATGTGTAATTAGACTCCCAGTCTTAAAATGTCTAGCAATCTTGGGTAGGGTTTTAGGCCTGACCCTGAATGGCCAAGACTCCCACTGTCTTTATTGGAAGTTTTGGGCATATAGCGAATGGAAGATCACACTCTCTCTGTGTTTATTTTAAAGCTTTTCATTTCAGCAGTAAAATACATGGAGCCCTTCCAAGAAGAAGGACTGCAGAATGGTAGCCAGTGAAGAATCTGTTTCTATCTGGCCTCAGCAGCCTGCGGTTTAATAAACCCATCTCTTGTTAGTCAGTCAGATGTAGATTCAGCAGTTAGACCATCTCTTCCTTCTCCTCAGACTTCGGAACATTTGTGAGAATGCTGGCTGGTGTATTAGTCAGATACAACCCTGCACTCTTTATTCAGGCAAAACTCCAGTTGACTTAAATCAAAAGTAAACTGCCCAACAGTATGTGTACTCCAAGACTGCACGAGACCATTCCACTACCTGTCTAGCTGCCCTTCCAGTAAAATGGTTTGATTTGTAGGCCTCATCTGCCCCTAAACAAAGCATTGCTTTTCTTTCTCCATCTGTGGCCCCCACTCTGTCCTCAGAGTGTTAATTTCTAAAAGAAATCTCATCTAGGCAGCATACCAAGATTTGTCTCATAACTTCGGTGTGGGTGATCTAAAGCAGCCAATAGCACTGACAGTGCCAGAAACAAGCTCGCAGCCCTTTTACAGCTGATGCTCTGGTAGTAATGTTCCATGTCCATAAGGCAAATTAACTCAGATAAGACAATGACATTATCCGCTCTTGAGTTCCCTGATTGTAAAGCAGCTTTTACATTTCTTAGGCTTTGCCTTCACTGCAGGGTTAGCTTGAGGTTTTACACCCAACCCAACCCCACCCCTATCCGCACACAACAATTTCTATTCTAGCTCATTAACTGGGCTGTCAGGGTGAGTTGAAGCTTGAGTGCTGCTGATGCTTGAACTTGTAATGCTGTGGGGATGCAGCAGCAGGAGTTACAAGAGCGCATCAGCTGCTAATCAAATTGCTGTTTGTAGCCTGAGTGTTGTTTTGCAGTGTGGTCGCTCCACTTGAACTAGGTTAGTTTGAGTGGAGTAACTGGTTTGAGCATTGGTCTGCTAAACCCAGGGTTGTGAGTTTAATCCTTGAGGGGACTATTTAGGTATCTTGGGGCAAAAATCTGTTTGGGGGTTGGACTAGATGACCTCCTGAGGTCCCTTCCAACCCTGATATTCTATGATTCTATGATCAGAGGGGTTAGTCTGAATCTGTAAAAAAGCAACAGAGGGCACCTTTAAGACTAACAGAAGTATTGGAGCATAAGCTTTCGTGGGTGTAAAAACCTCACTTCTTCAGATGCAAGAAGTGAGGTTTTTACCCACGAAAGCTTATGCTCCAATACTTCTGCCAGTCTTAAAGGTGCCACAGGACCCTCTGTTGCTTTTTATGATTCTATGAGTGTACTCTGAGCAAACTGTAGCAGTGAAGACAAGCTCTTAGAGATGATGCAGAATGGAAAAATACATGTTTCTTTTCAGTGCGATCACATCTCCTTTTAAGAAAGCAGCTATGACTTGAAGGTGTTGAGGAGGGTAGTGATGGGATCAGAGAAATGCATGTGAGACTATTCAGTATTTTAAAGCTGGTGTATTTATTTTTCAGAGATAAATGACAGCGATGGCAAACCAGGCAGCAGCCAACAAACCCTAAAAGGAACCTCAAGATGGACGACGTCACTAGAGAACCTCCTAGAAGATCCAGAAGGAGTGAAGCGATTTAGGGTTGCTATCTTAACTATTAATGTTTGCATAGACTTTAAACAGCATTTGAAGCTTAATATGTATCCGCATTAAATAATGGTGGTGTACCAATGGCATAAGGGTATACATTTGTATATAACTAGATGTGTGAATTAAGCATTGGTGACAGAACAGTTGAGTTGGGGCATTTGCTATGCTTCTCAGATGGTATCCTCTGCCAACAGCCTATCCTTGGGTACAGGGGAAAAGCTTGGTTGCACCTTTCTAACCAGAGAACAGATGACAGGCAATGTCATGGGTACGACAGGAGTAAGGGTTAGAAAGCCACAGTGGGCTAAATAATGGAGCAGAAGGAAACTTGGTCTTTTCTGAAATATTACTGTCTCCGGTCATGTAATATCCACTACTGGGGCCTGATCCTGTAACCCTAATCCATATAAATTATTCCAATGACTGCAACTGAGCAAGAGTAACGGCCCAATCCTGCATTGTGACCCAGGCAGGTGAACTGAGCAGAGCTCCTTTAATTTCAGTAGGGCTCCATGTGGGAGCAGCAGTCTGCCCACACAGATCACAATGCAGGATTGTGACTCAAGTATGTTGGGGGTGTCCTATCAGCCCTCAGTCTTGCAACCCTTTTATCGTGCTAGTAATCGGTGTAACTATTTGCATAAATAAAAACGATTTGCTTGAGTAATGATTTGCACAATCAAACCCAGAGGCTGGGGTGAAGTGATTTTATACGAGACCACTCTGGAAAGTGCTACTACTATTACTAGACTGATCCCAATGCTTTTAGAATTCCTGGTACCAGCAAATAATTTAATCTTTCTTTTTTCACATTTGACAGTGAAAACTGAACATCCCAGAACTATAAATATTTCAGTCGTCGTTTTTATACACATGTTAAATATATATATTTTTTCCATTTTAAAAAATGCTTTGCTTTAGGAGGAATGTGGTTTGTTTAAACACTGTCTGGAGAGTGCAGATACATCGTTTGATTTAATTTACTTTAAGATAATTTATAGTTACTGATGATCATGTTTAGAAGCACTTTCATTTGCAGTTTTTGCCGGTAAAGAATGTCAAATGAAAGTAGACTAGAATCCCAAGTGATCTATGGAGCTCATTAAAACAGATCTTTATACTAATTACTACTGAGTTTGTGTATTTCCTGTGTTCTTTCTGAGTAACAAATTTAAATTGCTCAAGTTATTTAATGATGATAGATACATTCCTCTCATTAGCTGGCTGACAGAATTTAAGACTAGAATTTAGCTAGGCTAGTTCTTATGGATTGTATTTTTGAAAGCATAAAATATGTTGTTTATTTATAGTCCAGTAGCACCTGTTGCTTCCCAAGTGGTGGCCTCATTTTGTGCTGTACAAAAAATAATAAAAGACAATCCTGGGCCCGAAGAGCATCTAGTTTCTACAGACTAATAGTGGGAGGGGAAACAAACATCTGAAAAATCAGATCCTAACATTTTACTTCTTTTTTTTCCCCCAGGAATTTTTAAAGAAAGAATTTAGTGAAGAAAATGTTTTGTTCTGGTTAGCATGTGAAGAATTTAAGAAAATGCAAGACAAGAAACAGGTATTTCCTTCAAAATTAAACTTTACCTGTCAACAAAGATTCCATGGTAGCATTAGGGGATATAACCTGTCTCCTACTTACGTAGTTATTCAGCTGTATTTCATGTACGTGCAAACAAATATATTGAAGGAATGTATCAGAAATCATCAAAACTAGAGATAGTTGTAGCTAGCTAGTAAAACAAATTTTATTCTGCATCAGAATGAAAAGCCAAAATTGATATTTCCTGTGAAACCAAAATTCTAAAAAAATTCAGTTTGGAACCACTGAAATGTTTTCTTTTGATAATGTCTAATCATTGTTCTTTGATAAAGCTAAACATGTTTTGTTTCAATAATGGTGTAACTTTACAATATATACTGTATTATAATATATTTAATATTTTATATATAATACATGTAATTAATTATTTTACCATAAATTTAAATAAAATGAATCAAAACAAGAAAGTCGAAACATTTTTACTGTATCAAAATGAAATGTTTTGACATTATGGAACTAAAACAGTGGAAATGATTTATTTAGACTTTTCCCCCTGAAAAATTTCTTCAAAATCAGCATCTTCCTGTGATTTGTTTAGATTTTGACTGAATTGCATTTTCGACAGACAACTGTTCTGTTGAATATTTTTTGGTCAGCTCTAATCATGACCTCTTTCTGTTGCATGGGTGCCAGTCCTGCAATTGGATTCACATGAGCACAGGGGTCTAATTGCATTTTCTGATTGTGGGATCAGAACCATGTTATGTGGAGTCAGGCCTGAAATGTGTACTGGGTTTGTTTGTTTGCTCCTGTAAATATTGGAGAATGTTTCGACAATTAAAACAGGTCATTTGATTAATGTTTTAGGCTGAGATGTCCAAAGGAAGTTAGATGCCAAAATCCTATTGAATGTCAGTGGGATCTGGGTGACTAATTCCCCTAGGCCTCTTTGAGAATCCCAGCTTTAGACTTTCTATGTGGACATCAAGGGCTAAATTATGGCCTTTGTTTCTGGAAGAGCACTTTGCAGCTGGATAGTCCAAGTGATGGTACTCTGCAGGGAGATAGCGCTAGGGAGTTTGCTGAGAAGAACTCTTTACACCTGCTCTAGAAAGGTGCATTGTACACTCCCCAGTGTGCCGGGAACCATCAGAAATAGGAGGGAATGGGGACACAGGTCTCATCCCCTTGGTACCATGAAATTGTTAGCCTTCAGAGGGAGTCTTGCAGGTGTAAGTCAAGGTTGGATCTAGATTATGATGTTTGCTCCCACAAGACACAGGAATGACTGTAGATCAAGTCTGGTTGAAATTTTTCCTTTGGAACTGTTTTTTAGTGGGAAATTTGGTTTTCAGCAAAATTAAGTTTTTTGTGAAAAGTGTTTGTTTGCCAGAAGCTGGGAATGGGTGACAGGGGATGGATCACTTGATGATTACCTGTTCTGTTCATTCCCTCTGGGGTATCTGGCATTGGCCACTGTTGGAAGACAGGGTACTAGATGGACCTGTTCTTATGTCTGCTTTCCACGGGAAATTTTGATTTGTCATAAAAAGAAAAAATGAGCAATTGAAAACCAAAATATTTTTCAGTATTCAAATTTCTTCCAAAAAAATTTCTGCAGCAAAGGAAACACATTTTTCAACCAACTTAACAACAGACCTCACCGTGCCTAGAACTATACAGAAATAATGTCTTGGGCTTGGTTTTCTCTCAGTAAGGTCTATGCATACACATATAGATGGACATACTCAAAACAGAAACAACTAATCAGGCTGTTTTTCCTACAGTCTGGAAAGGAGAGAGATTGGGAGGAGGGGGGAATGATTGTTGTTTCTATTTTAAATATTTCTGTTCTATATTTGGGGAAAAACAGATGATATCCTCTCATCATATGGTAATGATAACACTCTTTCCATTCTGCTAGTATCTCTGGAGGATGTGAAACAAGCTACTAAAGTTTGACATTTTAAAATCAGAAGATCCCAAAAACTTGCATCCAAGAGCTTTCTGGATTGTTAATGTTGATCTTCAATAAGTCTTGGAGCACTGGGGAAGTTCCAGAAGACTGGGAAAAAAATAATGTTGTGCTAATTTTTTAAGAGTCAGTGGGATGACCGTGGTAATTATATGCCTGTTAGCCTGGCCAAGATAATGGAGTGGTTGATATGGGACTGGATTAATAAAGAATTAAAGGAGGGCAATGTAATTAATGCAAATCAACATGGGTTTATGGAAAATAGATCCTATCAAACTAACTTGATATCTTTCTTTGATGAGATTATAAGTTTGTTAAAGTAATAGTGTTGATGTTATATTTAGACTTCTGCAAAGAATTTGACTTAGTACTGCACAACATTTTGATTAAAAAACTAGACTAATATAAAATTAACATGGTACATGTTAAATGGATTAAAAACTGACTGATAGGACTCAAAATTTAACTGTAAAAAGACTTTTCATCACGTAGGTGTGTTTCCAGTGGGTTCCATGGGTATTAGTTTTTGGCCCTACGCTATTTAACATTTTTATCAATGACCTGGAAGAAAACATAAAATAATCACTGATAAAGTTTGCAGATAATACAAAAATAGGGGGAGAGGCAAATAATGAAGAGGACAGGTCACTGATTCAGCGTGATCTGGATCACTTAGCAAACTGGTTGCAACCAATCAATATGCAGTTTAATATGGCTAAATGTATACATCTAGGAACAAAGAATGTAGGTCAGACTTACAGGATGGGGGACACTATCCTGGGAAGCAGTGACTCTGAGAAAGATTTGGAGGTGGTGGTGGATAATGAGCTGAACATGAGCTCTCAATGTGACGCCATGATGAAAAGAGCTAATGCTGACCCAGGAAGGATGCATAAACAGGAGAATCTCAAGGAGTAGACAGGTTATTTTACCTCTTCGTCTGGCACTGGTACAACTGCTGCTGTTTTACCATGTCCAGTTCTAGGGTCCACAATTCAAGAAGGAAGTTGATAAATTGGAGAAGGTTCAGAGAAGGGCAGTCAGAATGATTAAAGGATAAGAAAACGTACCTAGCCATAGACTCAAAGAGCTCCATCTATTTAGCTTAACAAAGAGAAGGTTAAGGAGTGATTTGATTACAGTTTATAAGTACTTACATGGGGAACAAATATTGAAAAATGGACTCTTCAGTCTTTCGGAAAGATATAACACCATACAATGGCTGTACATTGAAACTAGACAAATTCAGACTGGAAATAAGGTGTACATTTTTGATAGTGAGAATAATTAACCATTGGAACAATTTAGCAGGGGTCGTGGTGGAGTCTCCATAACTGACAATTTTGAAATAACGATTGGTTGTGTTTCTAACAGATCTGCTCTAGGAATTATTTTGGGGAAGTTCTCTGTGTTATACAGGAGACCAGACTAGATGATCACAATGGTCCCCTCAGGGCTTGAAAGCTATGAATATGTGGGAGCTGCTCAGATACTACCATGATGGCAGCTGTTTTAAGTTAGATAGACTGGCACTGGGTACATTCATTAGCTCTCACTTCAAGCCCTCCTGACACAAGTCACAGCATTCTGCCTGGCTGTTGTCCAGATGGTTGAGAAGCTGTCTGTGCCCTGTCTTCACCTCAACATGCTAATTGCAAGACAAGACTCACGGGGCCTAATTTAGCTTTGGCACAAAAGCCATTACACATAGCACCTGTTTGGTCTTTGTTATTACAAATCAGTGCTGAAAGTAACCCACTGTGCACAGTATCACCTTGGTATGGTATGTGCAGTATGTAAGGCCTGGTGTCTAGATATGCCTGTTCCCTTCTCTCTTCTGCCAAGAGAACTTACTTTCTTCACTGGTGGATGTGGATCTGGCATTGCAGCTGGTTCGCAAATAGGGAGTATTTTTTTCTTCATACAGGCTAGCTATTTTCTGTCTGTATGATGCACGGTGACCCAGGCCCTGCTCAGGAGTTAGGTAGCCTCCATTGTTGCTTAAACAGGTACCAAATTGTATTCTAAGATGGATACTGCATGAAAAGTCCTTCTGTAGGATTTTGCAGTGGGACGATGACACTTTTTTCCTTTATAAAATAATCTGCATAGTTTTTTCATTGTTTCTATTTTAGGATTGTGCACACAGACACAGGAAATGGTAAACAGACATACAGAGATAATAGTGCAATGAATCCTCAGATTAATTGCCATATTGAATGGACAATGATTAACTAGTTCCCATTTACCTTCAATTATTCAGTACCAGTCTTTATGCAATATATGCAGTCAGCAGTCTAACACTAACAAAGCTTCTGGAGGCTAGAAGAATTATAATACATTATGGATTTGCAGTAGGGTTTAAAAGTTATTGCAGATCAATCAATCTATCTATCTATCTCCTTTACAGAATTAAACAGAAACTTTAAAGATAGAAATCATTCTGTACAGTATTTATTATAGCATGAAACACTAATTTGTCTCCTGAAAGTGATTTCTGTAGCAATCACTGTACTACTACATCAATGAGGGAGTTAATTTGTATATTATGCTAATGTGATGCTTCCCAGAGATACCCAGGGTTGTGAGGCACCTTGCAACAATGTGCCCTTAGTGTGAAGAGGCCTTGTCTGTGTCTGCTGGGGCCCTCACTGTCACTCTGCAGGTTAGCAATAGGCCCACCCACTCCAACCCTGAGCCCTCCGAGTGCCTCCCGGGAGTGTCAAGGCCTTGGTCCAGTGGACAATCACAATATTCACAGATTTGCTGCTTCCAAGAAGCAGTACACCCAGCTTACCAGTTCCCCTCAGATCACCACTCCGCTTAACACACAACACTTAGGGTATGTGTACACATACAGTGCTGTAGGGCCACAGCTGTGCCGTTACAGCGTGTCTGGTGAAGACGCTCTAAGCTGATGGGAGAGAGGGCAGAAGCTATGTTGGTGGGAGAAGCGCTCTCGCTGATATAGCACTGTGCACACAAGCGCTTATGTTGGTGTAACATATGTCACTCAGGGGTGGTTTATTCACACCCCTGTGTGACATAAGTTATGCCGACGTAGGCTGTAGGCTAGCCATAGGCTGTGGTGTGTTTACAGTAAAATCAAACATAGGGTTATTTAACAAGGCACACAGATTCAAGTAACAGTAAGTAGAACTATTGGAAATAAATTGTTCCATATGAAATAAAATCATAACATGCATTCTAGAGCTTCGGTTTAATTAACAAGATACTCTCATGTCTAATAAAATATTGCAGATCAGTGCTTTACTGTCGGGCTGTGACCCTTTTTTCACGAGACAGCCACACCATCAGCTTGCTTCTTCAGTGGAGGATAAAATCTTGTCCCTCCTGCTGTTTTTTTTTTTTTTTTTTTTTAAACACACTTGCAGACTATTGCCTCTTACCCAAGGAGGTCTCCTCTTCACCGAATTATTTTGGGTTTCTTTTTTCTTTGTAAATCCTGGCCCATACAGTAAACACACCCAGTTTCCATGGATGTCCATTATTCTATATGCTGATTGAGGTAGCCCTGAGTCCTAGTCTTTTGGGCCTATTTTCTTGTCAAATGGGGCCTGTCTTGCGGTACTAGGAGTCAGAGGCAGGTTTGAGGAGCTGTACTGCCTTACTAGCAACAGCTACTGGAGACATTATGCCTGCAGAGACCAGGAGCTGGCATGGTACCTCCAGGCATACTGTGGAAAGTATGCTCACGAGCAACAGTTACTACTGTCTATGACAAATACTACGTATGCTCCTGCATCGTCACCTTGCCTACTCTTTTCAGGGTGTCTAGTGGGCGAGGACAGTGTGTCTATCTGGCAACACTGGAGCCTTCTACCCTCTACCTGAAGGATGCCAGCTGCTAAATTAGTGCACAACAGTGTCTTTTGCCTTCCTCTTCTAGTGCCCCGCCATACACACTGGAGCAGCCATAATTTGGCCCTGTATAATTTGCAGTGTTTTCTCTCACAACAAATGCTATTCACAGGCAAAAACGTTTAGGACAGAATTAGAGTTGCAAATAAGTGCCACTTGGTTACAACGTTAAAGTTCGACAAGAACACAACAAGCTGGTGGCAGAACCAGGAACAGGACTCCTGGCACTCAGCCTAGGGCTTTAACTGCTAGCCTGCTCTGCTCCTTCATGTAGATTAAAATGCCTGACGTGGCAGGATGGTACCTTGCATTCTCTACCCCTGGGGCAGTAGTTTTCACTATAAATTCAGAAGTCTGTTCACACTCTTATAGGGCCGGATCCATTAGTGAGAAGGGGAAAGGCTCCCATGGGCTTCGGATCAGTCCCACATCTGTTCAAAAAATTCAAAGAATGAGACTTTCCTGCTCTTTCCTTCCTTAGCCGCCGAAGTCTTTTGTCCCTATTTTTCTACGTCTGTGTATTCAAAATGTATTAAAGTCATCTCCCACCACATTTTACATATTTGTCTCCTCCGACGGCTTATCTACACACACCTGTACTGATTTAACTTATGGTGTCATTTTTAAACCAGTTTAAACAGGCACAGAAGGCTGTGAGGACACTCTTATTTTGGTTTAAACCAGACTTATTTCAATTTAGCTAAAACCCATTCTTTATCAAATTAAGCTAAAGTGGAATAAATTACTCTTTAACAAAAAAAAAAAAAAAAAAAAAAAAGAGTTCACACACACAAGCTGGTTAACCAAACTGTTGCAAATTCATGCACAGACACCCTCCAGGTGAGTTCAGACCCCCCTAGTAGCCTAAATGGCTTAAAAGAGCATCTCTCTATGGCACAATATTATTGTGACCTCTTGTGTCAATCTGTAGCATAATTTGGCTTTGCACAAGTCTGAATAATGTCAGGATGATGAATGATTACATAAATGTGCTGGTAAAAAGTTTTTGAAATACCTTTACTGCTTTTATTCATTAATTGAAGGTCATGCTACCTCTCCCCAGCTTGTCACTAATCAGTGCCCTCCACAACTGGGCTGATGACTCATACAGTGTCATTTTCAGTATCTCTTCCACATTAACTCTTTTTTTTTTATAGTCACCCTCTGTTAATTAGCTAATGTCAGTAAAGCTGATCACTGGACGTGCTATATAAATGCTGATTAGTGTTCTTAAGTATTGTTATGTTCAGTGGCCAGTTTTCAAACAACTCAACAGGTTTAAAAATATGTTAAAAACAATAACAAAAAGCCCCACCACTAGTGCCTGGTACACTTCTTCTAGCACCTGTACACTATTATTTTATAGAGCAAAAGTGATTCTTGTTTAATTAACATGTTTTTTTTATTAAAAATAATGGTGAGCATTTCATTAGAATCAGTTGTTTGCAGTTGCTGTGTGTGTTCATGATTTGAAAACAAACAAACATCAAGACCTTTTGTATCTGCTCACCCTGTTAAAATATTTCTTCCTTTTCAAATGCACTTTAAAACTAAACACAGATAGGGACTAAGAACCATCCAATCATATGGAATCTTTTTTACTTTTCAATCATAGGGAAAATTTAGCAAAATGCTACAGTGAAGATTCTCCTGTTGCATATGGTAGAAGAAATATATATAGCACCTTTAATTTCAATATAGCACCTTTCATTTCAAAGGGTCTCAAAGCACCTTGCAACCTTCGTATGTTCAGGAATCTCTGCTGCCACTTCTAGGCTGGAATGTGCCAATGTTTAAACAGAGCTCAGCAATGCTAAATAACAGTTTAAATACCAGAGTCTAGCTTCTGATGAACATCTGGGGTTCCCCAGTTATTTCTTCTGGGAACCGTTCATGTGTCTGAGAGCAGAACTTGACTCTGGGAAAGGAAGTAAAGAGGAATATTATCCATTTGAAACAGCAAGGGGGATTTCTGTAGACAGAACCTTATTGTCCAAATTGGAATTTGGCCAGGACAGTGGGGCGAGCACATGTATACTAATGAAAAGTTCCAAGGGATCTTTAATGACCACACATGAGTAAGATCTCAGTTTTAAATCTTATTTATAAGAAAACACAGTCCTTTTTTGTCACCCAGCTGACACAGAAGGAAGGAAGAGTGCCATCTACTGAATCACTGACATCACTTTCTTACTTCCTGCTCAGCAGTGGGTTTTTCTGGAAGGTCTCTGAGGGCATGTCTGCAGCTGGGCGCTGTGATTCTCAGCCCGGATAGACAGACTCACAGTAGCTTCACTTGAGCTAGCATGCTAAAAATAGCAGTGTAGGTGTTGCAGTTGGGCTAGCCACCTAAGCTGGGATCCAGGGAGTCAGGTGAGCTTGGACTTGGGTGGCTAGCCTGGATTGCTGCCTGTGCTACAACATCCACACTGCCATGTTAGTGCACTAGCTCAAGTGAAGGTAGCATGAATCTGTCTACTCGCGCTGGGAATCACACCACCCAACTGCAGTGTAGGTATACCCTGAAGCAGGGGGTCGTCAATAGGTGGACCCTGGGTCAAATCTGGATCACCAGACCCTTTTCAATGGACTCTGCAATCTTTTTATTTACTTATTATCACCATTATTGTTAGTTTTTATTCTTATTTTCTCCGGAGTCTGAACCTTGACTATACCTTGACTAAGAAATTTGGACTTTGATAAAAAATAATTGACTACCCCTGCCTGGAAGGCTCCTCTACATTAGAAAATGTTGCTGCTTTAACTATACTGATATAATTAAAGTTACCTACCCTCTCTGCCCCAGTGTGGATGAAGTTTTACTGATATAAAAGTGCTTATATTGGTATAGCTTATTCTGGTTGAGGAAGTGAAATAAGTTATCCTCGTAAAAGGCACCTTTATACCAGTATAACTGCATTTCGAGTAGTGTTTATATCAATATAATTGTATTGGTTAAAAAAACACATCTAATGGACATAGTTATATCAGTAAAAGCAACAAGGAGTCCGGTGGCACCTTAAAAACTAACAGATTTATTTGGGCATAAGCTTTCGTGGGTAAAAAACCCACTTCTTCAGATATATGGAGAGCAGGCCTGAGTGACCCTACCCTCTTTAGTGTGAAATTGACAAAGATCACAGCCCTAGGCAGTATGGCACCCCAAAATACTCCTTCAGTATGAGCTACTGTATCTGTTATATCCTGATGTTTCATGCTCCTGAATGAATATTCTCTTTTAAAAAGAAATGCTGCCGCACAACATGTGCATGCTATCAGCTGTGAGAGGGTTAATTCTTTAGACCTTAGGAATACACTAAGATAGTCAGACGTGTATAGGTATTTGTTTGTTTTTAATTATCCCCACATGTCTATTCTGAACTGTAAAACATAAAAGTATTCCTGTGATTTGTTCCTGGCCAACGGATTAAGTGCTTTCCTCTTCAGCCTCACTTCCCATCACAGATGCCGTCTTCTGGCTTGTGCTGCTCTATGAATACTGTTCCTCATTAAATATACAATACAGAATATTTATGGTTACCCATTGCTAATTATCTTCTAGTGTCTGCTGGTATGCAGCTCCGAGCATGAAAAATTTAGAACACCAGTTTGAGATTTACATCTCAGGTGGCTTTAAAATAAATATACTCTCCCACTGTGCTCATTCTTTTATCTGCTTCCATGAACTTCCTAAGCAAGGAGCGTTTTGTAATTGATTTCAGTGGGAGCAGGATTGGGGTCCTTAATAAAGTGCTTTGAAGTTGAAGAGTGCTGTATGAGTCTAAGCATTATCATTATTATTCCTGCTTTATGAAGAGAAGGCCACTGAAACAGAACATAGGTTGCTGTCAGAGCAAACAGTGAAAAATAAATTACCTCAAATAAGACACACCCACTCTCTTCAGCTACAGTGACAAGCCCTCTCTGTGCAGTTACATAATTGCATGATCAGGGCCAGATCATTACAAGGTACTGACTTCTTGAATGAAGTGCCGAGCTCTGTCTGCTCCCATTAAAGTCAGTGAACACTCAGCATGTTGCAGGATTGGGCCTTTCTTTGAGTATCTCTTTCCTAAATGATGAATGAAATGATGTATATGTCACTATTAGATATAGTGTGGCCACAAGTATATGATTTCTGTCTGGTTTCTCTCTTTGCCTGTTTGTTTCTACAATACAAAAGAGGAAAGTGAATTTACTGCATGATGTGGCATTCTGGGGCCTGATTCTCCTCTCCTGCTTGTTTTATTCCTGATTCACACCTGTGTAAGTGAGAGGAGAATCAAGTCCTTTGTATTTAATCATAAACGTTTCAGACCAGAAGTCAGGAGCTGGGATAGTCAAAGGAACCTAAAGGAGTTAGGTCCCCAAATACGATCTGGGTAACTAACTCCCTTGTGATCCTTTGGAAATCCCAGCCAGAATGTACATGAAAAAACTGACTTACTGCACACTTTCTTTCTTTTGACTAAATATCTTATTTCTAAGATGTTGCCCCTGATAGAGGCATCTCCCATGCTGTTAGCATGTCTTGAAGGAGGACTCTGGCAAAATTACATGTTCCCATTGTAAATATTTGACCTTTCACAGATGCAAGAAAAAGCTAAAGAAATTTACATGACTTTCCTGTCCAGTAAAGCTTCCTGCCAAGTCAATGTTGAAGGGCAATCCCGTTTGAATGAGACAATATTGGAAGAACCTCACCCACTAATGTTTCAAAAGCTGCAGGACCAGGTAAAGTTATTACATTTACCCTGCTCACTTGAGGACATATTTTATGGTTGGTGTGGAAGGATGCAATGAAGGTGGCAGGGATAGGGAGGTGGCAGGACCATAGGGCCTGGGCTGTTGCTGTATATAGCATCGGTTCTGCCAGAGCATGCACATTGCCAGTAACTAGTAAAATGAGCTCCCATGTATGTATGAAAGCAAATGATCTTACAAGATACACAGTGATGCACGCTCACTGGACTCAGGGCAGAATGAAGGGTTGGATGCCGTGTGCTGTACTCTGTGGTGGCTTGCTGAGTTGGGCGCTTCAAAGGACAGAATTGAATCTGAGGGAAGGTGAATTAGGCAAAAGGGGGCAGAGGAGTCCTGCTCTGTGTGTGTGGAGAGGACACTGCCCACATACTGGCTAGCACAGAAGAGCCCGGGCTCCAGTTCAGTCTATTCTGGCCTAGTTAGCTTTTTAAAAATGACAGTGAAAAGCTGCTAAGAATAAAACAGCCTGGTAAATTCTTTGTTCTTCTCAACTGCACTCCGTACCCTAAAGGGAACATTATACATTGTGAACTCTCTACAGAGTGCCTGCTGCTGTAGCCCTCGCTCAGGGAAAACTCATAAGCCATCTGTGATAGCATAAGGTTCCTTAATAAAGTTGGGAGCTGGTGACTGCATGCCACTCTGCATTTGTTATGGATCAGATCCTCAGTCCAGCTCCTGGGCTGGGCACTTAGCAGATGCATGGAAGGTGGAAGTAGAGGAGTCCCATCCCCATCAGGCATGGAGAGGTGCTGCAGCCCTTCCGTGGAGGTTACTTCTGCTGAAATAATTATCACGCAGGAGTGAGTATCTGAGGATGTGTGAAGTGTCACATCCTTTCTCTCCACCTCTGCCACAGACCCCTAATGTGCTGCCCCCACCTTTGCACCTGTTCCGCTGAAGGGGCTTTCAGTGGAAGCTTGGTAGGATTTGCCTCTGTGTTTTCTGTCAGCAGCTGGAGAACCCATCAGCTGACTGATTTCATGCCCATGTTTTGCTGTGCACTCACTTGGACTGAGACACCAGTGATGCTGATTTCAGTAACACTGAATTCTGTTACTGGCTGCCTTGTGGTCGCTGGAGTCTGCTTCAGGACTTTTCTCCTTGGTTGATTTCAGCTGTTTATTGACTCAAAATGAGACAAATGTCCTGGAATACCCCCTCTCATCTCCTTGTGCTTTAGAAAGGGGTGCTGAGCTGGGAAGTGAGCCTCTATATCCCAATCCAAAAATCTCTATAGCTCGAGGAAGGGTTTGGATCTGCTAGTGCAGATCTGAACTTCCTCAGAGCTTGAGAGGGCTCGTTCCTAGGATTCCAGTCCCAGCCCATCTGGCAATGCAAAACTTTGGGCAGAATTTTGTAGATGTCCACTTTGGAGACAGGTTCTCTTCATTTTTTTAACCTACTTTGCCATAGACTGTGGAGTCACTGACTTTCATCTGCAGCTTCCAAAGAGTATGGCCATTGCCACTTCCAGTTGCACCCTCTTCTGGACTTTTGAGTATTTGTATTTTCCCCTTGGCTCATGTCTTTTACAGCAAAGCAGTTCTTTGATTTAAACAGCATATTTAACAGAGTTGACATCACATGCTGAATGCATCTGTCAGGTATTGAAGTGGGCTGATGAGCAAAGGTTCAGCTCCCCTTGAAGTGGATTCCAAATGATTAACAGTGGAAATGTCTAAAGCCCAATTTCAAAGTGACAAAGCAAAATCTTTCATGGAAGAATCTGTTTGACTTGGGGGAGATGGGAAAGAAAGTGTCCTTGTAAATCCTGATGTTACTATACATAGTAAGTGATTACATGACTGTAACAATGAAATTGGAGAGAGTACAAAAGACTTTAACTGTTCTCCATTTCACCAGAGGGATCCATGCATAGATGGGAACAGCCAAAGAAGCATGAATTAGAGACATATACTAAACCAGGTTCGAGGGGAGTCCTGTTAATGTGCTACTCAAGAATGTCTGTAAATGTTTTAAAACTAAACACAGGACATCTAGGGATTGCTGCAGATTTCCACTGTATGGAATGCAGCTTTTGTCTGATTCTGCTACATAGTACTCCAGCAGCAATTATGCTCTTCTCTGGCTTGAATCCTTATTAAGTTACAAGGACTGGTATAATTTGCTCCCACGAGGACAATCTGAGATCTGACTGTGTTTATAAAGTATACAAGGGCATAGCTTGAAGGCCAGACTCTGACCTTATTCATGGCGAGTAGCAATTTACTTCTCGAGAAGATGGATTGATTTCACTGGGACTTCTTGTGGGGGTAAGGTTCTATTAAATATTAGTAAAAGAATCAGGATTTGGCCCTGTGTATGTAGTTATTTGGATACAACTTCAGAACAAAGGCTGCTATTCGGTATGGGGAAGTGGGACTTCATAGAACCCTTGTGAATTTCAAACTCTTTGCCCAGGTACATTCACCTGTACTGTGCAGAGATGCCAACGAATCTCATCCATTCAGTTTAAAGAGAGAGAAAACTCCCTTTGTGCATGGCTATAAAAAAACTGAGCAATCTATGTAGTTGTCACACTCAAGGACTGTTACCAACTTGGTTTTGATCTTTACAGTATTTGCCCACCATGAGAGGTGCCCTGTTGTCACCATGAAAAGGAGGGTCTGTTAATGTAAGTCCCAAACTCTGGCTCATGAACCTCTGATGGGCTATGTCTTCACCGGAAAAAAAAAGGTGTATTTTACATTGAGATCGCTCTCTCGATGTAGAATGCTAGTGGACACACGGCACAGGTAATTTTTATCTTGATGTAGCTAGTCAAGGTCAACTGCAGGTGGGAGGTATAGGGTTAACCTCAACTAGCCCCATCAAAGTAAAGAGTACCTGCACCTTGTCACTGCTAGCATTCTACCTTGAGGTAGCTAACTTGAGTTAAAATTCATTTAAATCCATTTAGCATTTAAATTAAAGCAGAGAGGTTTCATATGGTTTACATATAAAAATGAACAACAGTTAGTATGAAAGCCCCTGTGTCATTTATTTTACAAGCAGGATATTACAGCTCATACACGCACATGTTTTATGTGATTGAGGGTTTTTAGTAGCTAAGATTACTGCAGAGGTGAAAAGAACAAGCTTTTTCTCTACAAGGCAGTAAGCTACAGTTGCACTAACAGTTTGAAACATTTTAGAAATGAGACCCATAAAGCTACAGTTGCAATTATCCACACATGGAATTTGTAACCCTACTTATTGAAGCAGCTGAGAATCCAAAAATTCCGCTTGGAAGCTTAGCTTAGTGACTTTGGGCACCGTAAAATGTAATCAGTCACGAAGCGTGACTCAGAGAGGCTACTCTGGTGCATTCATTGCCAGAGGGTGATGTATGCTTTTGTTTTGTTTCAATTATGGTTTGCAGTTATGGTTTGCAGTATTTTTTTTTCTCCCCTAGCTTTTCTAGCCCAAGCAAAATAGTCACGACCTAGACAATTGAGAACACTAGAGACTTTTTGGTGGTGATAGTAAAAATCCAAGTAAGTTGTAGGAGTTTGCTTAGAAATAGATGGAAGTAGGAAGGGAGAGAACAACTGAGTTGGAGGACGAAGCTGAGTTCAAGAATGGCAGGGAACTACAAGTCCTGGAAGAGAAAAGACAATGTAACTAGCTCCCAAAAATACCTAAAAAAAGGAAATGGAGAGAAAATATTTATTTTGAAACAAAAAGCATGAAGAATTTTCAGGTGAAATATTTATTATTATATAGTGCCTTGTACCCCTGTACACACTGTGGGTCAAATCTTGGTCTCCCTGAAGTCAATGGCAAAATTCCATTGTCTTGAATGGAACCAGGGTATCACCCCTCGTGTGAGTAACAAGTGTTGGCTAAGCCAGTTGTAAGTGTGAGCTATGCTACAGGAGTGTTGGACAAGCCATCTGTTTCAATCAGTGACACATTTGCACCTGCAACCGTTTGTCGGCTTAAATTATTTAGAGGCTCTTTTGTAAATATCTCAGTGCTGTGTGTGTGCGCTCGGGCTCTACTGTGATAGTCAAGTGTGGTTATGATCAGAAAGGTGAATGTATCCAGCTCTGAGTCACATCTTTTTTTACTGCACCGACCGAATGCCATCTTCATTACGTTTTTTCTCCTGGTCGCCCTGCAGAGTCGACCTTGCTATGGGTGGGAGCTGGTTATGTCCTCACTTGTACATCATATACAATTAGTAACTAAGTGCAGCTGCAGACCCTTTACTACAGGTGGTGATGTGAGAGTCCAGCTTTCAAACGTCAGGTTGCATTTGCCGTGTTCTCAGGCAGGAAAACCATCATTTGGCCCATAAGCTGATCAAATTTGATATCGACATTAATGAACATGGAACCCCATAATACTGTTTGTTATACACAATCACTTTTAGAGTATATAAGATTTATTTTAATGTCATGCTTTCTGGCCAATACATTTTAGTGTATGCATTTGCTGGCAACAACATTTTAGAACTTTACTATTATCTTTCTGGTTTAGGATCTATTTTATTTGAGTCATTGTTTTTGTTTCGTTTCCCTCCCCCAGATATTCAATCTCATGAAGTACGACAGCTACAGCCGCTTCTTAAAGTCAGACATATTTTTAAAACATAAGAGGGCTGAGGAACAAGAAGAGAATTCATCGGAAGCTCAATCCGTAGCTAAAAGAGCTTCAAGGATTTATAACACATGATCCAAAGAAACCCATTCAGACGAGCAACAAAAAATAACCTAACTCTCAGGAACAGCCTTTGGGTCTATAACTGTTGCATTTAAGGCTTGAAAAGCACAAAACCCTTTTAGAGGATATTTACCTTCTTAATTGCTTGAACAACTAATTGTTTTTGCATGATGGCTAATACCAAACACTCTTGAAAAGACCATTTCCTAGGCTAAAATGCTGAGGTATCCGTATGTAGCATGAATTACATCCCATATTTCACAAATTAAAATGTTTTCCAATCACTGTGTTTTGTGAGGCATCACGAACGTGAGAAATGGAAAATAGGGTTGCTTTTGCCTTCTGATTTTATAGCTATCCTGTATGTACGTTTGTGAATTGTTGTGAGCCAATGCAAAGTAGCATTTCCGATAACTCTGTGGATGAGTCATACAATGATTATCATTAGGGGGCAGTATCATTTAGGGTTACTCCTAATAAAACCCAGTTTCAGTCCTCCCAAACGTAAATCTCTTCTTTGAAACTAATCTGTCTGTGAGACTTTGAAAGGCAATTTCAATTTTGACTTTGGGAAGTGTGGGTTTGCCTTTATTATTGAAGCAGAAGGCTTGTTTTTTTTACTCAGGATTTTCATTACCGTATTTCTTTGATTTCACAATGTTTCCCACAACAGCCAATCAGCTTCTTCAGATGAGAGAGGCTAATTGCCAGCTTTGACAGAAACAACATGTCAACTTTAAAAACACAATAAAACCTCTTGTGTTTTCATAGCATCTAAACTATAATGGAACAAAAGCACCAAAATGGGAAGGATCCCTTCAAAGCACTCAAAAAAAGCACCACTATAGGAGAACTGATACCCGTTGCCCACTTCTGGGCATCACATCTTCAGGGGGCTCAGCACTTCAGCCGCTAGCACACTTATTCTGAAGTCACATGCAAGTACTACCCTGTTTCCCCGAAAATAAGACAGTGTCTTATATTAATTTTTGCTCCCAAAGATGCGCTAGGTCTTATTTTCAGGGGATGTCTTATTTTTCAATGAAGAAGAATACGGTACACATTTTTTTGCCTTATTATCGGGGAGGTCTTATTATCGGGGGGATGCCTTATATTACAACGAGAGGCAAAACTGTAAGTAGGCCTTATTTTTGGAGGATGTCTTATTTTCGGGGAAACAGGGTAGTAAGCATTAGGTCTTCCCCAGTCTTCCTGAGGACTTGTGCCCTGGCTGCCAGGAGTCCTTCTGCAGAGGCACAAAACAACAGTTTTCATTTTCAGTCTGGCTTTGCCAAAATCGATTGGTCACATACTACCTGATTTTGTTTTCCCCCAAGAAGTGTTTCAGAGTTTCCTATGCACAGATGTTGGGAAGTCCAACAGAACTGTGAATTCGGATTGTGATTTTAGCCATTCCCACTCCATGCTTGAGATGAAGGGCAGTTTATGTCTGCCCTGAGAAGATCAATGTGCAATGATGAAATGTTAGGATAATAAAGGAAAATGCTGGTGGAAATCTCCACCAAAGAGTTCTCTTTGTCTGCCTGGAACAGTTTTGGAACTGAAAAGCATTTTGGCATAAATGTTTAATGTGTTTATATTTTTTGAATTCATTAATTCAATGCCAAACTACGGTACTAAATTGTCATGTAGAACTGGGAGAACATATTGACTGGCATGTTTTATTTACAAGCTTTGCCATGTGTAGTCTAGCTCTGACTCACATTGACTCACTATTTACTCTTTTTGTGTGTTAGTGCAGGCTTTTCTTGAGCTTGTATTTATGGGCTGTTTAGTCAGATTGCACAATTAGCTTTTGATTATTTTAAAATTCTCTTTCTCAGGAAGGTCAATTATATATTATATATTACTGTTGCTATCAACATCTTAAAAGCTAGGGCTAGGTTGTAATTTTCTAGGAGGAAAACTCTCTAGATAGCCTTCTGACATATGACACTGTCTTTCTCTAAGCCACCTTTACAGCCTATGTCTAAAGAAAATGGCTGCTTAATCTCCCACTTAATCCATTCATATAATGATAGTGGGAGTTCTGAAAACTGATCAAGGGATAAAGAGATTTGTTAGTTTTTAGGGAATTGAGTAGGAGGGCAAGTCTTTCAATTTGCACTTTCTGAGCTGTAGGTCAGATGCACTGAGTACATTTTCCCATCATATTTACAAAGGAGTAAATGGCAGAACCAAAGGTTTAGGACCATGATTCATCAGTTTTCAGTGGGATGTGGGCACATGCTGAAAGTAAAGCACGTATTTAAATGCTTTGTTGAATAAGAATGTACTTAAGCACATGCTTAAATGCTTGGCTGCATTGGGGACTGAGTGAGTAGTTATAATCCCCCTCTGCAGCCAGTTGTTTTCATACTAGATCTTCTAATTAAAATAATTTTGGTTATGTAACCACTACATCCTACCCCCAAAGAGCCAAGATGTCACCCATAATCTACTTCTAAGGTCATATATATCAATTTATTTTTGTTTGACAGGACTTACTTAAACTTTTCAGTTTATGCAAAAATATTTTTTAAACTTGGATGGAATGAGCTGGGCTTCCCATCCTGAAAGCATTGGCCAGATTCAGCATGTTCATGATTAGAAAGTGCATTTTATTCTTAATCTTTTAGAGGAAGGGTGGCATTGGATGAAATTTAGCTTTTGTCCAAATGTTTGCCTATCAAATCTTTTGAGTGATGGGCCCAAACCAAGCCCCTGGAACTCAGGAAAGATGAAATCTGCCAACATTTAGAGTTTAGACTTTGGTTTATAATTCTCGTTATTATTATTATTATTTACATTAGAGTAGTGCTAAAAGGTCCCAAGTTTGGGGGAACTCCTCCCATCATGCTAAGTGGTACAGTCCCTGCCCCAAGAGCTTGCAGTCTGAAAGACAAGACAGATAAGTAATAATAGACAACAAACAAGCAAAACATTGGGTTAGTGCTGCATATCACTTACCATATTAATTTTGTAACATGTACAGATCCCTTCTATACAGTAAGAGGCTGATACAAATTGCATGGATCTAAAACAATGTAAATTTTCCATTTGCATAAAACCTTAATTCGAACAGTGACTGCAAGCTTCACATCTCCATCCCAGTGACATAGTCTGAAATACATGGGAATCATAAGAGCTAACTCTTTCCAAACGCCCCAATGGCTACCCTCACATATGTTTCTGAACTAAAATGAGACTCATTTACAAATGAGCAAGAGCTGTGTGTTGATACTTGTTTGATGTTTTAAATACCAGTTAGGTAGGAGGATGCTGCAGTGTAAGATGTGCCCCTCTGCCCATTTTCTAGATTCAGGCCTTCGGAGCCTGTGTCCTCTCACTTTCCCATCACCAACATTTCTGTGATGGAGGAGGACTGGTGCCTAGATACTACTGTGATGGGGACATTTTAGATTTGCAGATAGCTAGATTGGGACTCCCTTCAGAGGTAGTGAATACTTTTCATTAAATAGCAGTAGGGGTCACTGATTGAACCCCACGAGGCACTTCTTGCACCTCACCTTCTTTGTCTCTGTTCCTTTCCTTGATTCCACTGCATTCCTCCTGCATCCTTTTGTTTCAAACACAGGCCTTGTCTTCACTTACCAGAGGGTCCGGCGGCACACAATCGATGTTCTGGGATCGATTTATCGCGTCTGGTTAAGACGCGATAAATCGATCCCGGATCGATCCCGGAAGTGCTCGCAGTCGGCGCCGGTACTCCAGCTCGCCGAGAGGAGTACGCGGCATCGACGGGGGGAGACTTCCTGCCGCGTCTGGACCGCGGTAAGTTCGGACTAAGGTACTTCGAATTCAGCTACGTTATTAACGTAGCTGAATTTGCGTACCTTAGTCTGAAGTAGGGACTTAGTGGGGACCAGGCCACAGTACCTGGCTACCACATTAAACTGGGGAATTGGGGGTGAGAGGCAGGGATCATTTTGTTTATGTGCTTGTAAAGCAACTAGCATGATGGGACCTTGTCCATAACTGGGATGCCTCTGTGCTACAGTAATACTACTAATAATTAATACAATGTCTTGACAGCAGGTTCAGGAATTTTCATTGCTGCAGCATAGAAACTATAACTATTTTATTAAGATAAAGTCTAAGAGCCTTTAAATCAGAGGTGGGCAAACTATGGCCTGTGGGCCACATCCGGCCCATGGGACCGTCCTGACGGGCCCCAAGCTCCTGGCCCGGGAGCCTAGCCCCTGGCCCCTCCCCTGCTGTCCCTCCTCCCCCACAGCCTCAGCTCGCTCGCTCTGTCGCTGGCGCAATGCTGTGGACGGCGGGGCTGTGAGCTCCTGGGGCAGCGCAGCTGCAGAGCCCGGCCTGACCCCGTGCTCTGAGCTGCGTGGTGGCGGCAGCGGCGTGGCTGGCTCCAGCCGGGTGGTACGGCTGTAGTGCTGCCAGCCACTGGTGCTCCAGGCAGTGCGTTAAGGGGGCGGAGGGGTTGGATAGAAGGCAGGGAAGTTCGGGGTGGTGGTCGGGGGTGGGGGTGTGGATAGGGGTCAGGGCAGTCGGGGTGGGGACAGGGGGTTGAATGGGGGCAGGGGCCCTGGGGGTGGCATCAGGAATGAGAGGAGAGGTTGGATGGGGCGACGAGAGTCTGGGGGCGGTCAGGGGACAGGGAGCGGGTTGTGTGGATAGGGCAGGGGTCCCAGGGAGGCCGTCAGGGAACAGAGGGGTTGGATGGGGCAGGAGTCCTGGGTGGGGGGGGCGATGGGGGGTAGGGGCCAGGCCACGACCCCCTCCCCTAACCAGCCCGCCATACAATTTACGAAACCCAATGCAGCCTTCAGGCCAAAAAGTTTGCCCACTCCTGCTTTAAATCAATAGTAGATAATACTTTTGTTTTAGCTGACCTAGCAGATGAGCAGTTGCCATGTCAAAGCTAGAAGTTGCAGATTAGCTCAAATCTCATGCCCTTTAGGGTATGAGGGAAGAAATAAAGAGAGGTATATTGCAGGGTTTGTTTGGCCTCTGGGAAAGGAAATCATTGCCAAATTTAACACCACCCTCTACTGGCTGCTGAAAGAATCAAATAGATAACTTTTGGGAAATATTGATAAGGTTATATAGTAAGGCAGCAAATGAAGAGAGATCATAGCTGTGTTTTGTTTGTTTCTTAAAGGTGGTGGAAATATCAATATATTTCTTGCTTAGTTAGAATTCACCTTGTCCAGGTACAATAAGGCTGCTCAGTTCATTATTGAAAGGTAATGGATAATAATAATAATAAAATGTACATTGGGTTGACATTTTTCTGTACTTTGCTATTTCCAGTGTATCTCCTAATACATGAAAACTGAAATAAAAACTCTTTTTTGAAGCTGACAATGTAACGTGTATAATTTAGACCCACATAGAATACTATAGAACAAATGCCAACCCAAGTCTAAGGCTAGACTTGGGTTGGCATTTGTTTTTCCACTGTTGTTCTCTCCTTGCCTGTGTTTGTGTGTGTTTATATTTGACATTATCTATGAATGACAGTACATTTCCTAAGTAAACAGTGACTGGCATGCTGATTTCTGTTAACCACAAAAATTATACACATTATAAAATTAACCCATTAAATGCTGTTAAATACTTATTTCTCCTAGCTGCACTTTTTCATTGCTTTCCCTGTTTGGGATGTAAAATATTTAAGAGCAAAAATATAGCTATCTGCATGTTTGTGATCCAGTCTGGTCTCCGGAGGCTTTTTTAATTGGCTGTCTAATCATGATAATCAGAATTTTATGTTACAAAAATCTAGCTGAGAAATGTAACTCCATGTTGGTTAGAAATAGGGAAGTATTACCCAGTAACGTGTCCTGAATTGAATCCATTTCAAAGAGACTCTATTATGGAAATTTATGTGACCAACAGGGATGTACCAGGGCCACAAAACTTCTGCTCTTCTCTAATGAATATGAATGATCCTGATGCTCTGAAGGTGTAAATGGAATGTCATAAGATCAGATGCCCCTTTATTTAAAAAAAAGGCACCTGTTCATTTCTGGAATAAACTTCCTGCAGCATCAGGAGGGTCATTTACTCCAGCATTACTTGCAGAACTGTACCGATCACTCTGCACGTGTGACCCAGCGTTACAATCACTCTGCACGTGTGACCCAGCGTTAAGACCACAGTCTAAATATGTTTCTACAATAGCAAATGTAATCCCCACTTTTCAGTATGGGTGCGGTGGGAGTGAATTACCAGCCTATAGACTGTAGGAGTGTGCTATGCAATTCATGGAATATAGGGAAATTCTGATGAACAAGGTTTTTCACTGTTCACTTTCTATGCTTTGAACTTTTACTTTTTGCAAGGTATGGATACTGTGTTTAGACAATCAACAGACAATGGTGAGTGTTACATATACCAGCTATTTTTGGTCAGCAAAATTCGAGGAATTAGTTTTGTGTATTTCTGAAATGCTATCGAGGTATGCAAGATAATAAATGGGGTAACTGAGAAGGGAAATTGCGTGCTCCTATTTCCCCTCTCACATAATACACAAACAAGGGGACATTAAATGGAATCGAAAAGCAGCATATTTAAAAGTGCAAAAGGAAATGGTTTGTACACAGCATACATTAACCTGTGGAACTCATTGCCACAAGATATCATTGAGACCAAGAGTTCAGCAGGATAAACCCTTATGCCTCAAAGTATGAACAATCCATTTAGTGACAGGGTTAGGAAGAAACTTCCCCCATGGGCAAGTCATTCCATAATGGTCCACTACAGCATTTCTTGCGCCCTTCTCTGAAACATTGCGTTACTGACCACTGTCAAAAAACAGCATACTGGACTAGCAGGACCACTGGTCTGATCAAAAATGGCAAATCCTACATTCTTATCTCTAAAGTCACTTTTTTACCTATGAAGGCAATCAGCAGCTGTCTCACTCTGAAAGGAAGTGCAATTCTTTCACCCCTGAAACTGAAGCAGCATGAATTGTATGTTTCTTTCTTCCTTTCTTTCTCTTCCCCATCCCCCTTCCCACTTCCTATTCTACTAGAGAGAAATCAATGAACTGTCTGTGATCTGTGCTTTCATAGAATTCCAGCTCCCAAGTTAGTAATAGATTATCAGTGAAGTCTCAGCAAAGAACTGCCTGGAAATGACAGCAGCACTGCAAAGAATTAAGTAAATTAGTTCCATCTTAGTGTTGGTCTTGTTCACTACATCATGTTTAAACCTTTTAAGCATTTTCCATTCACTTGGATGAATATTTGTGTATCATTTACAAAAACACGAACAAAATCCCTCTGAACTGAAGTTTCCAACCTCAGGGAGTTTTGTTATTTTTGGAGTCAGCGTTAGGCCCTGGGCAAATGCTTAAGGGAAAGTTTATCCTTTGTAGTTGGGCCAATAATGCTTTAAACTTAAAGATGTCTTTCTCTGAGTCCAAGATTAGGCAATGAACCAAGATCTCACTAGGCCAAACACACGAGTCACAGAAACTACTGAGTATGCCATAATTTTTTATTGTTTGTGTTTGTTATTTTGACTCTGCTCTGGATTGCTAAAAATCCCTTTAATGTGAAGGCGAGGAATGCTATTCTGTGAGAGGAGAGATGCTTATGACTAAATCAGTCTTTTTTTCCAGCTCGGAAGGGAAGCAAATAGCTGGAAAAATGGAAATTGGAAGTGGTGAGCTTTTTAAGGTCTCAACGTTCTAGAACAGGGATGCCTGTGGCATACTTGCATCCCATCATGCAGAAGTGGAAAGCCAGGGAAGGGGATTCTGAGTGAATGACCACAGCTGAACCCTGCCAACAATAGAGTTTCTTTAAAGTGTTATACTGTTAAGCACTCAATTGCCTTTGCACTGCTTCATGGGGTAGGGAGGGGAAAAAATCAGCCTATATATAAAAAGTTTCAAGATCCATCACACGGTACTGAGACAGCTATTGCAGTGGGGTATGTGACTCAAAAAGTTGGTCTTGTACTTCCTGCAGATCTGAGTTCAAATGTCACGAGTGAAATAAAAATTGGTGGGATTCCACTGGTATCTGTGACTTCAATGTAAAAGCCGCTACTCAATTGGACATTGTTGGTGGCTTTGGCTGATGATGCAGGTGATTCGGAAACTGAAGCCTCATTGCAAAGGGGAGCTTTAAAATAAAATAAGAGACCCTTTCTAGCTAGTGTCCTCAGCCCAGTTGGGACCATGGCTGTCATTCTTAGCTCTGAGGCCAAGGACTGAATAGGCACGGAGACTGCACCTAATCCTAGAGCTGGCCTGCCCAAGCAGGCTTGACGCATGTCAGCAAGGCTGCATGGAGGAGGCTTGCACCACTATACCTCACAACTTGCCAAGGCCCGGGTACCGGTTGCAATGTGTGACAGAGACACACAGTGAGGAGGCTCAAAACTGATTCAGGTAAGAGACTAATGCTGTGGGCTTCATTCCTTTAGTGTAAACAACTCAGTACACTCATTATATGAGTGCAATTTGGAAGTAAATAATTTTCATCAGTCAAAGTGCTGGGATACCACATACATGTGGATCACAGGGAACTTTGTGATTAGAATGAGTGAGGTGCCGCCAGATGGTTGAGAGGTATGTGTACTGCTGGATCCCATGCTGTTCCTGTTCTGTGGCGAGAGGACTTTGGTCTCTAGGGCTGTCAAGAAGATACCATTCATGAGCAGTAGAGTCATGAAAAAATCCTATATTTAGAAGGCTGCTTTTCTGTGCTCTTCAAAAACATGAGAGGAGGAGAAGGTGTGATCAAGCCTGAGGACTTGGTGTCCCCCCTTCCCCATAATTTCAGGGCCAATTTTTTTCCCTAGTAGTAACTCCTTCCTTCCTTGCCTCACTGAGACCATGTTCCATCAAAGGGGGCCATGCTGAACCTTAGTCATCCCTGAGAGACACACTGAAACGGAGGGCACCAGGCTGCCTCCTGGCTGAGCCCACCCCTTGGAGATAGAGGCACCATTAAACAGGCCTCTGGTCAATCTCCAGCTTTCACATCACAACACAAGAGGAACACTGTCTGTTCCACAGAGCGGAAGACACTAGTCACAGTTTCAACAACAAGGGAGGTTTTACAGAGTATGTGTGATTCATTATTTTTGTTGGTGAGCTTCTCTGGAACATTAAGGGAATGAGGACAGAACAGACGCTGGGGACTGATAAAGTGACTTGCCTCTGGGAAGAGAGTTTCTCTGAATAAGAGAGGCCTTTGCTTGTGCTTATTTTTTATTTTCTAGGGCGGTTGGAGACTGAAGGTTGAATTTACTCCTGGCATAACTGTGTTGACTTTGATGGAATTACAGCAGAGATACATTTTCCCTTAGCTTGCATGTCAGTTATCCTGCTGCGAATCATGCATGCAGAAAACTGATCTGCACACTGATAAACACTGCCATTACTAAATTCACTATGAATGGATTCTAAATACCTTCTCTACTGAGGTGAGTACTATATTTAGTCCCATAAACAACTGCCTGGATTTTAATTTGATTTTTGAGTGGTTAATGGGCTTTTTTCAGTTGTTGTGTTTTTCAGTTTTATTACATTAACACTTCTACCAGCCATTGCCCTATGGAAACAAAAGAATCCAGATTTACATTCCAGTCAGGGGCGACTCTATGTTTTTTGTGGCCCCAAGCACGGCAGTCAGGCGGCCTTCGGCGGCATGCCTGCGGGCGGTCCACTGGTCATGCGGATTTGGCGGCATTTCTGCAAGTGATCTGCTGGTCCCGCGCTTCAGCGCACTTGCCGCCGAAGCCGTGGGACCGGCAGACCTCCCACAGGCGTGCCGCCGGAGGTTGCCTGCCTGCTGCCCTCACGGCGGCTGGCATGCTGCCCCCCGCAGCTTGCCGCTCCAGGCACGCGCTTGCTGTGCTGGTGCCCGGAGCCGCCCCTGATTCCAGTGGCTCAAGAATCCCTTTTCATGATGCAATGGGTTTGAATTTCCAGGGCCCAGGTATACAACTTCCATCATTACACTGAAGCTGGGATTTTCAGAGGTGTCTAAGGAACAGATTTTCAAAGGTATTTAGGAGACTAATGTTTCAGATAGGCACCTAGTAAGATTTTCAAAAGCCCTTAGGTTCCTAACTCCATTAACTTTGGTGGGAGTTAGGCACTGCAGTGCTTTTCAAAAATCACACGAGGTGCCTATCTGTATCTATAGGTGCCTAAACATCTTTGAAAATCTGGTTCTAAGGAATGTAGGTGCCCTCATCTCATCCAAATTCAATGGGAGCTGGGTGCCTAACTCCCTTCAGTTCCTTTGACAATCCAACCTGGTTGACAGGCAATGAAAGAAAGTAACAAATCACTCACTTTTTAATGTCCTTCCTACAGGTCCCTAGGGCTGACAGATGAAATCAGTGGAGTATTGGATTTCCTTGCTGCTGTTTCTTCAGTGAATCCTGCTTAACCTATTGATAACTGCAACAAAGTTCAAGGCTGGAAGCAGCCACTGAAAGGAGATTAAAAAGCTGGAGTAGACTCATAGACTTTAAAGCCAGAAGGGTCCACCAGAACATCTAGTCTGACTTCCTGTGTATCACAGGCCTCCACCACCACCCAGCATCCCCACACTAAACCCAGCAACTGAAATTAGACTGAAGTGTCACAGCCTACAGGAGTCTAGACTATTATGTGCCACAGGCGGAGAATAGGAAGGCCTGAGGTGCACCAACGTCTGATGACAGGGGAATGATTAAGTGAGAAATATCCAGATAATCCTGGCAAGTGACCTACACCCACATGCTGCAGAAGAAGGTAAAAAGCCCCCAAGGTCACTGCCAATCTGAAATTGGGGGGAAATTCCTTTCTGACCCCATATATGGCAAAGGAATTTCTGAGGAAGAACCAGCCAGCCAAGCACCTGGGAGAGAGAATGCTCAGTGCCACCTCAGAGCCCACCAATGTTGGTGCACTGCTCAGTCTTCAGCTCTGGCCTTTGCTTATGCTTCCGAAGAAGGAGAGGGGGAAAAAACCCCATCTCAGAACACAGTGGGGTAGGAGGAGGGGAATCTCTTCCTGAGCCCTGCAGGTGGCTGACTGAAATCCTGAAGCATGAGCTTTCAGAACATCAGATATAAACTAGAAGTGAGTCCAGGTCTATGGGGCCCTGCCCCGCCCCCCGCCATCATAAGAAATCCCGTCATGTAACTGAGATTATGAGTGGGATTTGGTTAAACTGTCCGAAAGTGACCTGTAGGAGAAAATCTTCACACCTAAAAAGTCTAGTCAAAAAGACAAGTGAAACTACATTTTACAAGTACCATCCGATTTTTAACTGGTAAGTAACTAAATAAAACTTCTCTACTTAGGTTAAACACTAGTTTGAATGTCTAATCTTTTCAGTATGGAGTGGAATATCTAACACGTGAGACGAAGGATGATCTTGGGTTTAAGTCTAGCACTCAGGAGAATTGAGTTCTATTTTTGGCTCTGCCAATTTACTGTGTGACCTTTGGCAAGTCACTTGGGCTGGAAGTTTCAGAGCTTAAGGAAACTAAGTACCCAAATCTTAATGATATTAAATGGGAGTTGGGTGTCAAACTCCTTTACATCTCTTTGGAAATACCAGACTTAGTATCTTTGTGCCTCAATTCCTCATCTGTAAAATGGGGATAATAATACTCCCGGCAGGCGGCGCAGTGGTCGGGGCCGCGTGGCGAGCGCCCTGCTGAAGCCTTGGCCGCCCCCGCTTCTCTCTCTCCCCCCTGCTCCCTCCCCCTCCTCCTGCTAGCCGGGGCACCCCTGCACCCTGGCTCCGGCCGCGCTGCAGGGTTTTTTTTTTTCCTGCTTTGCTGCTCCAGCCGCGCCGCAGGTTTGTTTGTTTTTTGCTTTGCCGTTCTGGCCGCCCCAATTGTTGTTTTTATTTTTTTTATTTTTTTGCTTGGGGCAGCAAAAAAGCCAGAGCCGGCCCTGTATAACACTTAATAAAATGTGGCCCCAATCTTTGCTGGCACCTGTAGACATCACTGCAATGCAAATAGCAACATGCCTGGCCAGTGTCTAGGGTAGAGCAGCTGTGTGTGTGAGACTGTGCTCTCATAAGCAAAACTTGTAGTTTTATACTACAGCACAAACTGCATTAATAGAGGGCGTTTAGGATGGGTAATAGCAATAGATATTGGTTTCCGGATGGTCCACTAGTCAAGGAAGGAGTGTTGATAAAGCCATTAGTCACCAGTAATGTCCAAGGCAGCCGGTAAAGTTTATTCATTTAACTGGGCTAAATGAATTTACTCTATCTTGGATCTTATGCAGTTTCTGTTGCATGAGGACTGATGATAAAATGCTGGGCTTGGGCAGATGAAAGGTTTAAAAGGAGATGCAGGGCCATGGGTAGGGGAAGCACAGGTACCATTTTTGTTAAAGATGCCAGATTGATTGTGAGATTCCTGTTAGGCAAAATGAAGTAGTTTTGCACAAGCCTTAATCACTGCCTCTGATTCAACCTCCAGCACAGAAAAGGTTTATTCATGGCAGTCTCTTGGCGCCTCGTCTAGTTTTTCCTCCATCTGCTTTGTTTTCCTCCTGTTCTATTACTCAGCACCTCAGAGGGATGAGTCTCCTGATCCTGCCTCACAAGTTCATGCTCCTGCTCCCCTCCCCGAGCCTCCCCAGTTCTCACCCGCAGGCTATAGCAGCACTTGGTAACACTGAGGTGTTATCTTGGTTCCTTTTTCTTATGCAAGTGCTCTTGCCTCCAAGTTGCTCCCTGCATCGTCCTGAAGGCATTTTATTGGAAAAGCAGCTAGCCAGTAGCAAAAGTTAGCAAAGGACTGAGGTGAGGATTTGCTGGGAGCTGGACAGCCATGAGTTTCAGGTGCTCTCTAAAGTGCAATTGGAATAATTTCCTTGGCTCTTTTACTTCCCTGACAAACATGAACTGGTTTGGCCATTTTTACGAAATCCTCCTCCAAGCTCCTATAAAATACATTTAGCACAAAGAGCTTCACTATCAGCTCAGACTTTTACACATACTTACCTGCTGTCTCTTGTCTTAGACTGTAACCTTTTAGGGGCAGGGGCTGTCTTTTTGTTTTGTGTTTGTACCATGCTGAGCAGAACGGGGTCCTGGTCCACAACTTGGGCTACTAGGCAGTTACTGCCATACAAATAAAATAATAGACTTATGCTATTATATAGATCTAAAAACCCCAATACCCCAAGCATACATAGGATGGCAGCATGGTCCAACAGATGTAACCAACTGGACTGGGGTCAGGAGACCTGAATTATGTCCTGGTCTCTTCCACTGATCTGCCACGTAACCAGGGGCAAATAATTTCACCACTCCGGGATTCTTTTCCCCTTTATCTCTCTTGTCTAATACTGGACCTTTTTCCAGGTGGGGTCTGTCTGTTACTATGTGTTTATACAGTGCCTAGCACAACAGGGTCTTGGTCTTGGTAGGGGCCAGGCACTAGGTAATGATAATACACAAACAAGAATTTGGATTGCATCTCTCAAAGCTATCAATGCCATACTTTAGCAGAGGCGGCACTGCAGTCAGCAGGTGGCACTCTAGCCCCGTACAGTCAGCAAAGATTTGCAGTACTACTCGTGATGTGCTGTCAACTGACCTTGGAAAAAGGGGGTACTTGACTATATTTGGCTCTCTGCAACTTGTGTTGCCTTGATGTGTTCTTAGTCAATAGTCAATGCAGAGTGTGATATAGAGCTGTTTGGCTATTAGTTATGTATTAAATTCACGCTGAGAATTGTAAGTGCATTTTTTAGCAGCTGAAAGTTCTTGGATTTTTTTTTTTCAGGGCAGTCCTGGGTTTATTTCAAGGGGACTACACCGTAGGCACACATGTTGAGTCAAATATCACGTTAGTTATCCTTCCCTGCACTCAAAATTGCATAGCCTGGTGTCAGCTGGATCACGGCTAGCCCTACATGCTACTCGTAGCAGGGTGGCGTTCTGATTAAGGCACTGCGCAAGGTTTCAATTCCTGGACAGTATGGTGGATGACTGCCTGCCTGCCTACCTAGAGGAAGACCTGGCTTGAATTCCTGCTACAAACTCTCTTTGTGACCTTGGACAAGTCATTTAATGTGCTTCACTTCCTCCTCTGTAAAACGGGGATAATTGTTCTTCCCTTGTCTGTGTTGTCGCTTTCAATGGTAAGCTTTTTAAGTCAGGCACTGCCTCAGACAATATTTTTGCACAGTGCCTACCACAAATGAGTTAGCCTTAGCTGGGGCCTTTAGGTGATACTCTAGTCAAAATAATAAATAATAATAAACTGTGGCTGGTAACACGTCCAGAGCCCAATGTTAGGTAACTAGCATTAGACGCAAGAAGCTCTACTAATAACTAACATTAGGGGCTAGGAGTGTTTCCAGCATTAGATATCTAACACACACGCTGGGAACAATTATCCAGATAGGACAGTGTACTGTGCAATTCAAAGGGGAGGGAGGGATAAACATCATGTGAGAGCTGCTTGACCTTGTGCACCTATCATGCAGTCTCATTGCCAGCATCTGCCCCAACATTGATGCCATGTCTAGTATCAGAGAGTAGCTCATTTGCTATCATCTGATGTTAGCAGCTCAGCCAGGGGAAGGGTCAGAGCATTTTAGTGGCTCAGACCTGTTCAGACTGGCGCTCAGCAAGCCAGTTCCAGTGCATAACAGCTAGATCAAATCTACCAACTTATGAGCAGTGCTACATATTTGTATAAGGCAACAGATGATCTTTGTTATCTATCAACATACACATATATTCAGAGACCTTCATATAGACCTCATGTAATAAACGTGCTATTTATTCTATGATGTTGTGGCAGGGCCCACTTACTCCTACCTCTGCTCAAGTTCACAAACAGCTCAGAGACCTTTATGTTGGTAAAACACCCAATGCAGTTTATTTACAATGTTGGTTGCTACCAATACAGCTTGACTCCTATTGTCTTGGGGAGCTCTCAGCGCCTGAGGCAAGCAGAGAAGAGCAATCGAGCGAGCTAGCTAGTTTGCTTGCTTGCTCGCTCTTCCCCTGCTTCCTCCCCCAACCTCCTTCCTGTGCCTTTTAATATTCTCTGCCTAATGGCTTACTTAGCCTTCCAATTTGCCTCCATTCACCAATTAGGCACAGCTCTTCTTAACCAGGTCTGTTCTGCAGTGTTGAATTGGAGCTGCAGTAACCAGAGTGCTGGCTCAGCTGGTGTTGCCCAGCGCTCTGTCACAGATGTATTACTTACTTTGCCTCTCATTTGGAGTGTCCTGAAATCCCAGTGCACTATCCATCACGTTCAGTCCCACAAGATTCCTGGACCACCTGACCAGAAAACCCCCTGTACAACCAGAAGCAGAGCCAGCACTCACCCTGTGAACTGCTCCAGTCCAGCTTCTCCAGGAAGGTGAGCACAGCCCGGCAGAGATCCCGCAGCGGCTCCCTTCACCCGAGCTCCCGGTAGAAGGCAAGGCAGGCCTGGGCCTCCTGCACCACGCCCATGGCTCACGGAGCGGCCGGGAAGCGAGCCAGGCTGCCCTGGGGATCTAGCGCAGCACGTGGGCTTGGCAGCTCCGGGCTGGGGCGCGCTTAGCTGTTGCAGCCACCATAGAGTCAGGTGGAGATGGGGCTGTGCCGCCTGGGGCGGTGGGAGGAGGACACTCCGGCGGCTTTTTTTTTTTTTTTTTTGCTCCACCGCTGGCTTTTTTTTCCCCCCTCCGCCGCTCTCCGCCCCATCCTGATATTTCATCTTGGTCATCCTACCTCCACTATAAAAATTGTACCCACGTCCCTGGAGCGAGGTGCTAAAACAGACTATTTTTGATGGCTCCTCTGTGTTAAAATGCTACTAACACAGCCTCACAGGCTTCTCAGTAGAGATGTGCGGCCCTGTAAAGCCACTTGACTTCAATGGGAGCTCCCTTACACACTTCAACTCAGCATGCTCAGTACTACTGGTGGCATTGAAGACAATAGGAATTTGCCTGCAGTAGTCATGGAGGACTGCACCCATCATGAAAAGGGAGAGAGCTAACAATTCTGTTGCCTTTCCTCCTACCTCTTCTGAGCCACACCAGTCGGAGGAAGCAAACTTTTTTAATGTCCTTTCAGGATGATTGTGAGGCTACTAGATCTAGTTCTATAAGGCCAGTGATGGAATTGTTCTGAATGCAGAGAACAATGTCCCAGGGAACAAGAACTTGGGCTTTAACTCTCTACTAATCCTCTCTTGCCCTGGTATCTCTGCCAATGATATTTTCAGTAGCACTCATAAAGGTGCCATCATTGAGGGGGTTTTTCAAAAACTGCTTTGATACTGTAGATCACCGTGTGTTGGTTTCTATCTAGGGAAAAATAGGTCTGGGGACTGAACCATCACTGTGGTGTGAAGATCATTGGAATCCCAGGCACCCACTGGGCTTGGCATTGGCAGGCCTGCTGACAGCAATTCCGGGCCCCAGGGCAGAACAGTCAGTGGGCCCCCATGCACACACAAGCTGAGCCCACGCAGACACCGTCCTCCTGACATTTGGGGGGTTCTGTGCCTGTGCTGGCAGGGTGCGGGCTTTGGGAGGGAGTTTGGGTGGAGGGAGTGCAGGGTACGGGCTCTGGGTGGGAGTTTGGGTGGAGGGAGTGCAGGATGCGGGCTCTGGGAGGGAGTTTGGATGTGGGAGGGGATGCAGGGTGCGGGCTGTGGGAGGGAGTTTGGGTGGAGGGGTGTGGGGTTCAGGCTCTGGGAGGGAGTTTGGATGCGGGAGGAGGTGCGGGGTGCGGGCTCTGGGAGGGAGTTTGGGTGGAGGGGTGCAGGGTGTGGGCTCTGGGAGGGAGTTTGGGTGGAAGGGTGCAGGGTGCGGGCTCTGGGTGGGAGTTTGGATGCAGGGTGGGGGGGGCGGGCTCCGGGAGTGAGGTTGGGTGCAGACTCTAGGCTGGGGCAGGGGGTGAGAGATGCAGGAAGGTGTGTGTGGGGGGTGCGGTGCTTACCTCAGGCAGCTCCCAAAAGCGACCAGCACACCCCTCTGGCAGCAGCTCCTAGGTGGAGGACCCATTGGCCGCAGTTGCTGGCCAATGGGAGCTGCAGAGTTGGCGCTCAGGGTGGGGCCAGCACGCGAAGACCCCCTCCCCAGGGGCCGCATGCCGCATGCTGGCCACTTCCAGGAGTGGCGCAGAGCGAGGGTAGGCAGGAAGCCTGCCTTAGCTCTGCTACACTGCCGGTGATGGCGGCAGCGTCCGGGGCCCCCCGGGCCCTTTTAAATCACCGGGGGCCCTGGGCAATTGCCTCCTTTGCCCCCCTCTCCTGTCAGTGGGCCTGGGTGTTGGAGCAGAGAACAGTCTATTATCATGGAGATAACTAAGAATCCACACGTGGTTCCATTAGTTTCCCCTTTCTACAAGCAACTTCTGGTAAAAGTCACTCAAGCAGCAGTTCACAAGTTGTGGCCACGGGGAGCTGGCCAGCCCCATGGTGTTGCCTCCTTTTTACTGGGAACTACTTCTACAGGCGTCTGGGCTCCTCAGTGCAAAGAAAAGCCTGGACGGTTGCAAAAGCAGCTGGCAACAAGGAAGAGCAGCCAGTCCCTCTGCCTCCACTAGGGGCTGTTACTGCATAACAGGAGAGGAAAAAAGGGCCACCTGCAAGGACCAGCAGGGGAGGAGCCAGGAGCAGCAGAACTGCAAGTGGGAAGAGAATGTCTCGCCTAGCAGGGGAGAAGAGATCCTATCACCAGGGGAGCAGGTGCAGGGCAACAGGTGAGAAGGGAACTAGGTGACACCAAAAGAAAAGGCAGAGAGAGCAACAGAACTGATGTGAGAGGAGAAAAACCAAAGAGCAAACGTAAGCTGTGTGATCATGGGTTTCTGGTTTCAAGAGAAAAAATACAGCTAAGAATACATAGATACTTGCAAGTAGATTTTGCTTGTCTCTTTTATAGTTCACTTGGCTCAGTTTATATATACACTGTTTTCTCCCCTGCCCCCACCTTGATTGTATACAGCTGACAGCAGCTCTCTGAAGGGCTGATAAGTTTGTCATCATTGCTTTTCGATGTTACCGTCAGCTTCATTTGTCCCTGGGACGCAGCATAGTCTATGGGTGAGTGCCAGGGATTGGAAGTCAGGGGACTTGACTCTGCTACTGCTTCTTGTATCGTAGTGGGAAAGTCACTTTGCAGCTCTATGCTGCAATTACTCTGGTGGAACAGGAGGGAAATGCTGTGGTGGCTTCATTTCAATTAGATCCTAGAGGTTTTAATTAATATAATTTAATTAAAAATAGACATGAATCCTACAATCAGTACAGTAGCCCCATGTTAGCTATTTTGAGAGAAAATGAATTTAATTTGACTCGGTCTCTACATTTTCATTTTTAATATGCCACAGAGTTTCCAACACCTAACTTCATCCTAGAAGTTGTTGGAAGAGTTGGGGGCAGCTGGCGATGGGTGGGAGGCAACTTGGGATTGTGGGATAAGCATATTACCTGGCTGCTTCTGTTAAACTGACCAGCAGTCAAAGCATTGACATTTAAATTGTCACCTTTTCGTTTTCAGAGTTAAAACCCGCTCGAGTGAACGGGGCCATTTGTACCTTTCAGTGCCATTTGCCTGCTGAGTCAGGGGCCAGCAGCAAAACACCCGCTGCTATGGACAGGTGCAGCTGAACTAGTTCTGAACGCAGGTTAGCAGCAAACACAGACAAGGACAACCCATGTTCAGCACCATTGCAGAAGCCACAGTCCAGCTGCACCTGTTGTCAGCAAGGGGTAATTTTATGCAGAATAGAAAAGATGAAACACATGTCAGCGCACGCTCGCGTCATGTTTTTCAGGGGCCTCTTCCCAGTCAGGAGGCCTAGAAACATACATTAAAAAACAAAAAACAAATCTGAACATCATTCTGGCACAAAGGGCGGATTCTGTGGCAAATGTCACAGCGGTGGAATCCCAGGATAGCTAGGGCCCAGCTAAACCTACTCACCTCCTCATTTGACATGCTCAGAGGGCAGGTTCTATAGATGTATTAATAACTAATATTCATAGACTAGAGACAAACAGTCTCACCATGGTGAAAATGTCACCTGTACCGCTACAGGGATTGTATCACTCACAGCACCTTTGAGTACAGAGGACTGTGGCTTGAAGATGCTTCTCCCAGTGTAAAGAAATTCCATATAAAAGTATAAACCTGCTATGGGTCCTGTTTTTAAAGGCAGCAAAGGCAAGTACCATCTGTACCAAGAGATGCATCTCTTCTCCCCTTGTAATGCTAGTGCTCCTGTGGTATAGCTCCTTTTCCAGGAAAGGAGAGATTAAGGGTGGGATCCATGAAAGTACCTAGGCACCTAAATCCCAATTATGGCTCCACTGCGAGCCACAAAACTCCAGCTGTAGGTACCTAAACTCACTTGGCTTCTAAGATGTCAGGGTAAAAGTTCCCTCTATGCCTAAATTTCTGCCTCTAGGCATCAGGCTTGGCTGCCTATCTCCCTGCCTAAGCCCCAGAATGATTCACAACCTGGGACAAGACAGGCATCTGGATGCTTATCTTGTGGGTGGGACCCACTGCTGAAGGTGGCCTCGGCGCATGCCCTCCAGATCGGGTGACATTCAAAATGTGGCTGAAGAAGGAGGAAGTGGTGATGGTAGTGATTTCTGCCTTATAACTTTTGGCTCATTGGTTAGCGCACTTATCTGGGATGTAGGAGATGCAGCTTCAATTCCCCCTTCTCTGCCTGTGGGTGGGTGTGTGGGGGGTGGGGATATCCTGCCTCTCAGGAGGTGCTTTAGCCACTGGACTACAGAGTCGTTCCTATTCTCTCTCTCTTGCCCAATGACTATTTAGTGATGTTTCCACCTTGGAACAGCTTCCCCAGGAGACGCTTGAGGGAGCCCCACACCAGAATGTCCCTAGCTCAGTAGTTTGAGCATGCTCCTGAGAGGGGGGGGGGTGGGGCCCTGTTCAAATACTTTCTCCCCCTCTGGCAGCAAGGGGAGAATTGAACTTTAGCTGAAAGTTATAAGGTGGGGGGCTCACTCTCCCCTGTTTTGTAGGGAGCAAGGCAGACACCTAAACTGTGTGGTGGGTGGCTTAGCCTCCTCCCCCCCCCGACATCTCCCGTTGGCTAGCTTAGGCAGCTCCCCATCTAGAGTGCTGGCTTTTGTGAATCAGAATCTTAGGTACCTATTTCTCCCCATGTGTTGTATAGGGAGCCTGGGCACCAAACTCAGGCTTTTGGGGATTGCAGTGTTGTTCCTATGATTTTCTAGGATCCTAAAAATGTTAGGTGCCGTGACGCTCAGCATTGCAATGCCCAAGTCCCTTTGTGGTTCCCACCCCACGTTCCTCTTCCTTGCTGTGCTTTATTTAACATCCTAGCCGAATACATCACTTACTGGACTGTAAGCGTCTCTAATCCCTTTCCTGTCCTCCAGTATACGAGCTTTTTGAAACACACAAACACTGAGAAATATAAGCAATAGTGAGGCTCATCGTGATCAGTGAATGTTTGCTTCAGTTTTTAAGCAGGTGATTACAACAGAGGTATAACCATCTGGGCTCAGACTCTGCGGTGGAAATCCAATAGTAAACATGCCACGTGAGATGTGTTCTCGACATTGGCAAATAAGTGCCATCTGTTTCTCCCCATAAGACTATTAGCAGTCTAATAAAGGCGAAGCGATGCATGACAGTTGGTATGAGGTGAAAAAGAGTCGGAGATTAAAGGTTTGATTGCAAAGTGAGATGCTGGGGAGTGTGTGTGTGTGTGTGTGTGTGTGTGTGTGTGTGTGTAAAAGTAAATCCCTTTCCCTAAAAGCGCACACTCTCATGCACAGGAGAAAGGACAATTCCACTGGAGAGAGGAATGAAGCAAAACTGCCCCAGACTTTTGGGAAGTTTAGACAAGATCCCACTGATGTAAAATATATACCACTAGATTAAAACCTCACAATCTGCCCTGAATGAGGGGCAGCACAAAGCTACACTGGACCAGGAGCAGACCAGAGGATGACTTTTGACTCAGAGTCACAATTCCTCCCATGCTTCCCTCATTGCTTTGGATAGGGAATAAATTACAGAACCACTTTGAGTTCCTGTTCCTTTCCTGTGGCTGGTAAGGGGGACGGGGGAACTGGACCCATGGGTCTTATTACTCCCAGCCTCTCTTCACCGGTGTGGCCACTTGCTTGCAAGGGAAGTTTCAGGTGAGTAGCGCTTCATCATCCTCTTGCAGCCAGAGCAAAGCCCAGCAGGGAAGTGAGGGGGGAGTCTTGCTTCCTTTCATGGCCAAGCAAGCTGTGACAGTAACAGCTGTGTCAGAGAAAAGCTCAGCCACTTTGTCACTCTTCCTGCACTCCCAAACGACTGGCGCTTAGCTCCGTGATACAGCATTCAAAGCCCGATTATGGTTTTCCCACTGCTTGTTGTAAAAGATTCTAAATCAGTATCTCACTTCTCCTTGGAAAGAAGAAAACATCCAACTTAAAAAGCTATCTGTCCAAGCGAAGGGTTTTATATGGCCGCCTGTCACCAAGGTGTCTGATCACCTTCCATGTAGCAATAGCAGAGGCCCCAGTAGGCTTCTTGGAGTATCTGGGATTTCTCCCTTTTCAGGGCAAAAACGGTTTGGGGTAAGTTGTTTGGTTTTGATATTTATATTTTATTAATTTCCCCTCCCCCCTTTTTGGTTAGTTGGGGTTTATTGGGTAGCAGGAGGTACCAGTGTCTGAGCATGGACAGACTTTTCCAAAGAGAGAGAGGTTTTGCAGCGTTTCCTACAGATGATCAGCCTCTGGCTTTGCCCGCTCTCCTCAGGGAGTTTGTGCCATAGTCAGATCCCCTCGACAGCGAATGCTTTGTGCCAACCTCTCCCATGTGTCACCCGAGCTTTGCGCTCCGCACTGTCCCGGGGGGCGCAGCTGTCATGGGGGTTCATAGCTTGAAATTCGGTCCTTGATGTAGCTGAGGCTTGATCTGTTAATTGCTTTGAAAATTAGGACCAAGGGTTTAAATGGGCATCAGCAGCTGACTGGAGCCGGAAGAGAGACTTGAGCGCAGACTTAGTGTGCTCAGGATGGCCTAAGTCATGGAGAAGGCAGGCAGCCACATTCTGTACCAGGTGGAGCCTGTGCATCAGATACAGATACAGCAACTTACAGAAATCCAGTCCAGAGGCAATGGATCAGTATGCCTCAGTCCTCATCAGGGAGGAAAGGACAACACTTCCTAGCAAGCTGGAGGTAGAACAAGGTATTTTTAGATGCTGATGCTACCCGGTCAGGCAAGCTTAGTGAAGGATCAAACAGGACCCCCAAGGCTTTTTATCACTTCTGAATGCAGGCTGTATGCGTTTGATGGAAAGTAGGGATGTCTTGTACAGTTCTTCAGAGCATTTCCTCTTTCCACCAGCATCACCTGGGTTCAGCATGAGCTAGCTTAAAAATACAAGCAGCCTGATTTTCCCAGGTGATGGGCAGCCTCTCCCCCTGAACCGTCCACTGAAATCATTGACACCTGTGGCAGCTCCAAATCACTGAAAATCAGGCCACCTATTTAGGTGGATGTAGAGGCCTAACCTGAAGCATCCAAGTTTGAACATTTTGGCCTAAAAAAAGCCAACGGACATATACTTCTTCTCAAGGTTTATCTTGCCCTCTCGGTACACTTCCCTTCCCCCTCAATAACAGATTCCTTTCAAGGTGCAATGACAAAAGGAAACAGCAGGACATCCTTCCGCACTTACTGAGGTGAGGGCATCTTTGTCTCAAGGCATGTTCCACTGTTCTGCAGCAAACAGAAGCGGTGTCAGTTTCCTAGCCACAAGTGAGCTAAAGGAAAATACTATACCATTGTACAAGGATATGGCAAAGCCCTAACTGGAGTACTGGTTTGGGCTCCTTACCTCTACAGGGCTATTTCTTCTGGACATGACAAAGAGAGAAGCACTCAAATGCTCAGAGATATAAAAGGCCTTCACTATGGGCTTGAAAAGCTTCTGTCACATTGATCACGGGCTTGATCCTAGGCAGGGAAGAAGGGTTCAGTCTGAAGGGCAAAGTATGAAGTAGTGAGGGGACCACAGGGGACTGTGACTTGGCATTAATGAGTGCCATTACCCAGCCTATAGATTACTCCTGCCTAGTAGCAGAAATAAGGCCAGAGGAAGAGGCATAGCTGTGCATTTCATTGTCATGATGATGATTGCAATTAAGCTGCTATTTCCTCAGACTTGCACTTTGTCTGCCCACATCAAACCCTAGCCTCTTTTCTAGCTAGTCTGTCTCTAATTTTTTCCCCAGAGGCACTTACCACTATGTTATTTTGAAAGTAAGAGAACTGACACGGAAGGTGCTCGACACTTAGTACCACTCAGTCATGTTGCTTGTGCCCACTTGTTAAGTTAACTTGTGCTCACAAATTCGCTGCAGAGCAACAACAGTATTGATAATGCTCATGATTTCATTGCAAGTCTAGCAGTATTTGGTGTTTTTTCTTAAAGCCCCAAGTCCAGGATTCACAGGATTAGGTGACAGGTTTCAGAGTAACAGCCGTGTTAGTCTGTATCTGCAAAAAGAAGAACAGGAGTACTTGTGGCACCTTAGAGACTAACAAATTTATTAGAGCATAAGCTTTCGTGGATCCGAAGAAGTGGGCTGTAGTCCACGAAAGCTTATGCTCTAATAAATTTGTTAGTCTCTAAGGTGCCACAAGTACTCCTGTTCTTTTTGAGGATTAAGTGAGACTCTCAGCTTTCATTAAAAAAAAAAGTATATTGCTGGTCCTCATGGTTGCGGAGAGAAGCAGGAAAATATGAAGCATAAGGGCTACAACACCAAAATATATTCATTTTAAAATCTCAAGATGTTTTAGGACCTGACATGATTTTTGAAACCTTTGGGGATTGGCAACACACAACTGTCCTTCATTTTAAGAGACATTTTGGGCCCCAAACTCCCTGTGTTCCACACTCCCTGTTGTCCCTTTGCTTTTGTTGTTGGAAATGATTTACATTTGACGTACAGAATCATGAAATGAAGATTACAGAAAGATGTTAAGGAAGGAAGCCCATAGTCTTTAACACTGCTGCATGAAAAATATTTTGCTGCCCCTTATTCTGGGTTTTTGTCACACTACACAGCCCACATTCAGGTATGGCAAAGTGAATGATATGGCAACAACCTTGTCCTCCCTGCTGTGTGACATGCAAAGAGGAGCAGAGATCTAAGCCAGGTGTTGAATGTTGTGTGCTGTTGAGTGTTGTGTCCTCACCTGTTACATAGACTTGACTCTCCCACGCTGTCAGTTCAGCATCTTTCACAACCACTAAATTAACTTAAAGAATTTAAAACACCCCCAAAAGACCCCTACTTTCCCAGCACTGTAACACAAATGTCTAGGAACAGCAGGATAGCCTGATATACAAGGTTTTCTCAATGTCACATTGTGCCTGACATTGGGAACTATTTAGATTTTCTTGCTTCAGTACTGCCTTACCATTCTCTATGCTCCCCAAGACTAGGTTCTGCCATTATAAGCTCCTGATGAATTAATTCACCCCAGCATTGCAACATCTGGTTTGAGAAACAAACATCCAGGCTAAGCAGATAGTGGTGGTGACTGATGGTTTCAGCCTAATACACTGGAGAAAGCATGCAGGAACAGTTCAGTCTTACAGGAAGCTCATCCCTCTGGTGCTGCCAAGGACAATGTCATGTCAGGATACTGGCTGCATTAATGTTGGCTGCACAGACAAAAGGTGCATTGAAGCATCTCAGATCTACACATCAGGGCCCAAATTATTACTATACTGTGCTTTGTTAAGCACAAGGGAGGTGCTTGGTGCTGCACAAGATGCAAAAGGACAAGATGCAGGCTCTGCTCACTCTTACAATCCAACAGCTAGAAACAGAAAAACAAGTGCAACGGGAAACCCAAAGACAGGAATAAAAGGTTGGGGAAGGCGGAAAGGGGTTGCCCTCAGACTTCCCTCTCCTCCCCAGGCCCTGTTGCCCCAGAATTCAACATATGAAATTGGTCATGCTTCATTTCCAAGTCCCCCTATCTTCCATGCTGGCAGAATAGTATGGGAATCTCTTTGTAGGCAGTCATTGTTACCCCCGTTACTATTGGGAACACTTGCCCTTGGACGACATGAGGCCCTCTCTGTACACTAGGAGCTGAGTGCTGTGTGCTGTCTTTGTGAAATATGTTTTTTAAATGCTGATCCAGCTTTAGATACAAATTGCTCATTTATGCCCCTTTTTTAGACTTGCACCATTTCCTGTCCCCCGTGCCCTGGCAGCATGGTTCATTGCATCTACAATAGGGTGGTGAACACCAGTGATGCCACAATGACTAGGATGGCCACGTTTTGCTGATTTTGTGTGAAAACTGCATAAATATTGACCTGTATTTGATGTAGGTCTGCTCTGAATCTAGTCCCTAGCCCAGGTGCATTCAGCCTGTAAAGGGAGAGATGCCTTATTCTGCTCAGCGTGGTACATTCTAGAGGTGTGAGAGCAAACCTGGCAGCCAGGAACTCCTCTCTACGTTCTCATGCTGGTTCTGCCATAGACCCCTGTGGGTTTTAGGCACGTCATTTGCCAGTTCTGGACACCAGTTTCCCGATCTTCAAAATAGGAGAGTTGCAAACGTTACCTAATGGACTAGATGAGTGGTAGGGTGGTCCAGTGGTTAGGAAGCTATCCAGGGTCCTAGGAAACTCAGCTCAAGTCTCTCTTCGGCCACAGACTTCCTGTGTGACCTTGGGCAAGTCACCTAGTCTCTCTGAGCCTTAGTTCTCCCTCAGTAAAATGAGGATAATAGCCCTTACTTTGCAGGCCTATTGGGAAGATAAATACATTAGAGGTTGTGCTGAGGTACTCAGATATTGTGGTAATGGTGGATGGGAAAGCACCTGAGAGAGAAAGTCACCTCTGGGTTGCTGATGGTGGAAGCCAAATGGCAGAAAGTGTGCCAGAAGTTGGGTAAAGTGCCTTCAATCCCTGCTTTTCCAGACCTAGAACTGGTTGGTGCAGCTAACAAATTACAACCCCCTGCATGCGTGGCAGTTAATCTGGCCCTTTGTTTTCAGTGCTTTGAAGATGAAAAATGCGGTATAAACTAAGCACATGCTACTTAGCGATGTGACAAACACCTGAGCTGGATTTGACTTGTACATGAATCTGCCTCCATGTCAAAAATGGGCTATCTACTGTGCCCTGAGAGCCTGATTCTGCTCACACCTACACTGGTGTAAATCAGGAATAATTCTGCTGAAGTTATGGGAGTTATGGTGTAAATGATAAAAGAATCAGATTTTCCTGGTTTATTGCACTACTAGACTAAAATAATTAGTCTTGATAGCTTAACCCTGCTGGCATTTTAAAAATGAAACGGTACCTTCATAATACTGTATGAAAATATCTAACCAGTAAATGTTTATCACAGCTATACTGTGCAATGGGCTGTTAAATCAATATTGCTTTTCTCATCAATAATCTTATCTTTTATACAAATGATGTGACATGGTTTACCTGTTTCAGGTTTGGTATTGAAACATTTTTATTAATGTATTTGACATCCAGTGATTCCATAAAAAATAAATAAATTACTGCTCTAGTGCAGAGTATGATCTATTATTAATTATAATCACTGTTATTACAATCCTTCTCTCTGACTAAGTGGTGATGTCAAAAAGCTCCAACGTGAATTTATCCAGTTCTTATTGATCAGAAGGATAGCAGAGGTAACACAGACTTTTAAAGAGATGGGAGCCTGAAATGTTTTGTTTATTTGTTTATATTGCTTTTTACTGGTGTTTAAAAGGCAAAAATAAGGAGACAGGTCAAATCTTGCTTGCCTCGTTCATGGTAGTAGGGCTATTGACAATTAAGTGCAACTCATACAAGTAAGGAAATAAGACCATGGTGCTCTATTTGGAAAAAAAAAACTTTCTTGTTAATAAAGTGCAGAAGTTGAAATATAAGTAAAGTAACTAATGAGGCCTACACATTGCAGAAATCCATGTTTCTTTTCACCTGACGATAAAAGAATAATAGAAAACTTCATATTAAATAGGATTGAGGGCTACTGTAGAGAGACGTACATTGGCCTCTCTGTATGCAGTAATGATATAGTACAGGAAAGAACATGAGATGAAAGGAGACCAGTCAGTATGGGCTCGGGTTTTAATCTACAGGGAGCAGAATCAGAACCTCAGATTAAAAGGGGAACTTGTAATTTTTTTAAAGCCCCATGCGAGTGACACAGTGTGTGTGGCTCTATCATATTCATTAAGTACAGTGAGCAATTACAGAGAAAAGCCGCTGGTGTCTCACTAACAGCCAGGCAAATGCTTTTGGTGGAGGATGGGGAATGAATTTTGCTAATAAGAGGCTTTCAGGCTGCAGGTTGAAAACTCTTTTCTATGTCTACAGTAACTGCTATATTTGTGGAGGCACCTTTGAAGCCTCTAGGCTTACAATAGGACACCACTCATAAAGCATCTCTGTCAACTACTGCTATTTTGTATAGCAATTAATTATTCCTGTGAAACAGATGACAACTGTGAGCAGTATCATTAGTACCACAATCTCCTGCTTTACGGTGGAGAAATAATAACTTCCCGTGTCACATGTGAAAGTAGCTCCTGCTGCTGCCCTTTTCTTCGCCTTTGCTGTGTAAAGCACCTTCTGTCACAAAAGAGATTTCACTCGACTTGTCCCTACTGGCTGACGCAATTCAGATGTGTCTGTTGTGACCCAGCACGAAGCCTCCTGCCCACCCACATAGATATGGTCAATCCTGGTCTGGCTGGAATGTAGTCAGAGAATTACATAGGCTCTGAAAATGTATAAATACAAAGCTTAGAGTAAGCTTTATACATAGGGAGGCGAAGAGAAAAATAAGGAAACGTTTAGTAACTGAGTTGAACTAGGAGAGGCTTTTGCAAGGCTAGTAGTCCAAGAAATTCAGTGCGAGGAGGCCTTCATTAATGCACTCTTAAGGTTCCGACTGTAATTCTAATTAGGTCACAGTGTATTTATATATGAAGGCCCACCACGTAGCGCACAGCAATAATACAGAATACTAGATATGCACCAGAGATGAGTCATGATTATATTATATCTTTGAACATCCTGGGGACGTCGGCACAGTGATAAAAGACCCCTTGCCTGGCCGCGGCTGGCCCAGGTCAGCTGACTCAGGCTCGGGCTGCAGGGCTATACAATTGCAATGTAGCTGTTCAGGCTTGGGCTGGAGCCCCACTTTGACACCCTACAAGGGGGGCGGGTCTCCGATCCCAGGCTCCAACCCGAGCCCGAACGTCTATCTGCAGTTTTTAGCCCCAGAACCCAAGCCCTGGGAACCCGAGTAAGCACACGCTCTGAGACTCAGTGCTGCTGGTCTTTTTAATCACAGTGTAGATGTACCCCCCGACTTCTGTAAATGTAAATTGTTAATTCATATAGTCTTTGCCAATGATTTCCTGTGTGCCTCATACAAAGATACAGAGCCAGCCCCTCAGCTGGAGTAAACCAGACCGTGCTGATTTACCCCAGCTGAGGCCCTATCCCATAATTTTTCTCTATATTAAATGTACATTTCTGACAAGCCTTAAGTGCATGAACTTATTTAAAATACCAAACCTAAATACACACCCAACCTGAGGTAGCTAGATAATCACATTCCCCCAAAGCAAAAACCCGAGAGCTAGAAACCTTAGCTGGTGTAAAATGGTGTCGCTTCACTGACTTTTGACATTGAGGTGCTGGCCACAAGTGTTCAGAGGAGACTGGAAGGTCCGTCATGGGCTCTGACCGACAGTGAGATTGAATTTCATTGTTCAGGGCTCTCCAAGGAGACTGCTGTGCCTCTAGTTACCAAACTCAACTAGCGCCTGTGCCATGGGAGAAAGAAGGTCTTTCAGTGGGTTTATTATAGCGCAATATCAATACCTTGAGTCGAACATGCACACACACACACACACACACACACACACACACACACACACACACGTATATAGGCACAGTTCTACAGGAGGCTATTAACATGCAAACTTGTTGGGGGTTTAATCACACCGAAACCCCAGATCTGTTTCCCCTCCTGCTTTTTGTCTATTTAGATTGTAAGTTCTTCAGGGAAAGGACTATCGCTTACTATGAGTATGGACAGTGCCTGGCTTAACGGGCCTCCATCTTGCTTGAGGGCTCTAGCTACTAGCGTAATAATGCTAATTTATTGGCACTCTTTCCCTCCATGCACACACAGTGATCCAGCCCCACAAACAATGGGGAAGTTTGAATTCAGATCAGAATTCTAGGACCTACTCTACCCTTAATGAGGAGCCCCAATGGCCCTTGATTTCATGGGAGGAACTTTATATGCATCCGAAGAAGTGGGCTGTAGTCCACAAAAGCTTATGCTCTAATAAATTTGTTAGTCTCTAAGGTGCCACAAGTACTCCTGTTCTTCTTTTTGTGGATTCAGACTAACACGGCTGCTACTCTGAAACCTACATTACAACTATTTATACTGTACTTCTTGACCTCTTGGTTAATAGGACTCACATTCTCGCATTATCTCTCTTAACAAAAGCTCTTAATGTTTTGCTAATCTGGAGGTAAAGAGTCCAAAAGGCAGTGATCTGTCTGCACTGATGTCATGCAAGTGCATCAGCACCCTCCTTGCACGTGCTGTCTGTTGAGTCCCTCTAATTGCTCTCATGTCGGCAGCCACATTAGGTTATATGATGTGACAGCAAGGGGACTTTAATGCCAGAAGGCAGAGCTTTCATAATCCCTGCAAATTCCCCAACAGCTAAACCCCTCCTGCATTGGTGGCTTGGCTTTACTGACCTACCATGGACAGCTTTCAGCTCATAAATACAGCATCTTCGGCTGGGGTGGGTTTCAAAGCTCAGAGAGTACCAAAGACACTGCTTGTCTGTGACCTCTAAGTTCAGTCCAGCCAATGCTCTACTACTTCACTTTAGCCATTCACTGGAGCTCAGCATTACAGCTTGTCAGGGACTTATCAGTGCTTTTAAATGATTACGAGTTAGGTGAAAGGTAGGGAAATAATTTATTTCAGAATACAAACCACGTCTAAGCTGAAATGGAGCTGTCTGACTCAAGAACATGCCTGAGATCTTGTCCAGTTAAAGACTGTCGAGTATTACATTTCAGTGAAAAGCCAACCGATCCAGGACAATTCCATCTGTCCAGGAGCCGCTCTCGAAGGATGATGGCACGGAGACGGTCTAATAGTATCAGCATGTGCACCTTACCCAGTATTCCAGAGTACCCGGGCTTCCAGGACACTAAGGTCTGTATGCAACAAGTCTTTTTGCAATATGCAGTAACTATTGTTAAGAAGCCAGCTATGGTTCTATTACAATTGCTTTTGCACATCCTGGGGAGTTGATATTATATTGTGATCTGGGATGAATCTTGATATGGAAGTGCTGAACCTGCAAGGTTTCCCCCCGACATCACATACTCCAGTTAGCCATTTTTAAAAAGTGAGAATGAGGGGGAAAGATGTCATGTGCTTTTAAACATTCTCATTTGCAACCTAATGTGATTCATGCAGGCATCATTATTTTGATTGCCCTCTTCCAGAAAAAAAATGATGAATTATTAGCTGTCAAAAACTGGCTGACTTGCATAGACTGCAAGTATTTCCCCCTAGACAGGGCCGGCTCTAACTTTTTTGCCGCCCCAAGCAAAAAAAAGAGTGCCGCCCTCCATAGCACCGCCATAACACACCCCCTCAGTGCCACACCACCAACCCCCCCCAGCCCCCCACGGAGCACTGCACCGCTGAACACGCCAGCCTCCTGTGGAGTGCCGCCGAACCCCCCCCCCGCTGAACCCCTCAGCCCCCCGTGGAGCGACGCCGAACCCTTCTCCCCAACCCCCTGCGGAGCACCGTGCCGCCAAACCTCCCCAGCCCCCCGCAGAGCGCCGCGCCACCAAACACACCAGCCCCCCGCGGAGTGCCACTGAACCCCCCTGCCGAACACCTCCCCCCACGGAGCGCCGTGCCGCCGAACCCTCCCGCCGCCACACACACCTCCCGCGGAGCGCCGCTGAACCCCCCAGCCTCCCGCGGAGCGCCGCGGAGCGCCGCTGAACACCCCCCCACACCACGGAGTGCCGCGCCACTGAACCCTCCTGCCGCCACACACACCTCCCGCCAAGTGCCGCTAAACACCCCCACTGCCGAGCTGCGCTGCCGAATCCCCCCCAGCCGCCAAAACAAAAACAACCCACCCCACCCCCAGCTCCGCCCGACCAACCCCCCCCCCAAAAACAAAAAACCCTGAGCGCCCCCCGCCACCCCAAGATTGACCGCCCCTTACCAGGTGCCACCCCAAGCACGTGCTTGGTTGGCTGGTGCCTGGAGCCGGCCCTGTCTCTATATTTCAGTTTGCATTCACTTCACCCATCACCATACGTTGGGATGACTCCAAAGGGCAATAAGCCACATACTGGAGGCAGAAAGTGCTACAAAGAGATCCTTACAACAGGGGGAATGTAATGATTCTTGAATTCTGGTCTCAACTCAGACGCTGACTTCCTGTGCAATCTTGCACAAGTCACTTAACATCTCTGTGCCCTTTTTGCACTACTGTAAGATGGGTTTAAATAATATTTTCCTAGACCACAGGGATGTTGCAGAGCCTAATTCACAATTGCAAAATCCTTTGTCATCCTTGACTGAAAGGGTGATTTTACCTGTATAATGGTCACAAGATTAGTACTTTCAGATTGGTTAAAAGCTATAGCATTCTGCCGTGCAATTCAAACCAGTGAGGATCTGTGTCACCACTTGCCCTGCAAACTGGGGTGCTGCACAATACTTTGTGAGTAGCCCAGATTGGGAGCTATAGCAACAAACAGATCACACCCTGACTGTCTGTAGCCACAGCCCGGGTACAACAGCTGTGACTCCAACAGCCTGTCAGCAACCCACCAGCCACACTGTGGTGTCCAGCAGCCTTTGTTACTATTTGCAAAGTGACCCCAACACACTCTCCTGAATTTCCCCAAAAAAACTTGTTTTGAACTATCTAGTCCTCACCTGAACAGTCCAGATATATTAGGTCCTGTGCACGTCTAAGGGGATCAATAAACAACAGTGCTACCTTAAATGAAGTTATCCAAACAATTCACAACACTGGATGAGTTTTAATTAAAGAATACAACAAGTTTGTTTAGCTATAAAGAGAGAGCTTTTAAGTGAGTACAAGTAATGAGGCATTACAATCAGAACTGATTACAAGAAAAATAAAGATAAAACACTTTCTAAACTTAATGAACTAGAGCTGGTTCAAGGTGAAATTTTTACCACCTGTTTTCAATACATTGCTGACCAAAATCTCAGGCCACGCTCTGCTTCCAAAGCCCATATGCTGTTTCTTTTGGCTTCTTAGGTGGAAAAGAGAGATGGAAAAGGAGAGAGAACTTGGGGGGGTTTTCTAGTTGCGATGAAGCGGGTTTTAGCTCACGAAAGCTTATATCCAAATAAATTTGTTAGTCTCTAAGGTGCCACAGTACTCCTCGCTCATTTTTCTGAGAGTGATCCCTAGATAAAGTTCTTTGCAGCTGAGAGCAAAGAGGCATGGAGTCTGGTGCGGGAGAGGTTTTATGCTGTTGCTTGCTGAGATGCAGATCTGTTTGTTTCTGTCCCCCTTTCTTGACTAGAGTGGCCACTTGATCGGTGATGGCCCATCAGCTTTGATGACACCTAGCTAGATGTGTCAACTTGTCCTTTGGTTACCAGCTGCTTGACCAGTTTTGCCTAAATGGGGCTACATTAGTTTGAACATGTGTCACCCACATCATCCGGGTGGGGTGGAATTCATAACTTTACATATAATGTTGATACGTACATTTTACTATGACATTATGACCAGCAAGTTATTATTTTTCAAATGATACCTTACGAGGCATGTTTTGTACAAAGATTATTACAATAGTGCATGGGTATGAATGCAGGGTTCATTCCATCACAAAAGCAAAACTCAGTAAAGAAACTGAAGAAAAATAAAGTTCTCTGTTCAAGCCAAACAGCAAAGATATCTACCAGAAAAAGCTCAACCAAATGCTAATTTGATCAATTAAAGGAGCTAATGCTCTATGCTGGGCTGGTGCATGCTAGAATGTCTTGGGGCTGATGGCAGGAAGTTAGCAATTGCAGAGCAGTAACTTTGGGAACCCACAATACAATAAATAAGTAAATGACACATTAAACGTTGGTGAAATCTCAGCTAATACTCTTTGGCCCTAATCCAGTTCCCTCTAAATCAATAGAAAGACTCCCACTAAAGTCAACGGGGGTTGGATCAGGCCCTTTGTTTGTCTATTCAGCGGCTCAGATAGCAAATTGTTTAGTTACCAAGGTGATAGGCACCTTAGAAATACCTATGATAGGGAAGGAAGAAAAAGCTCCATGCACAACTATGAGGCTATATAAGATAATAATAATTAGCATGGTAGTTTTGGATCATGTAATTAAATTGCAACGTGCAAACCATAATTCTTGTTATAATAAACCTCAATTCATAGCTAAGGTACTTTGTGAAAAATAATAAAAAAAAGTTATTAGACGAGGCATCCATTTTACTGCAGTCATGGAAAACTGCAGCAGCTATAAGCTATGGACACGTGAATAAGATAAAACTGATGGAGCTAGATTGGTACAAGAAGGAAAAGGGTAAAAAAATATATATATATAAAAAAATTAGGAATGGATGTAATGAATGTCATTGATGGATAAAGAATCATTGACAAAATTAAAGCATCTTTTGTGATTCTTTTCATATCTTATACTACTTTATAAAATATCTAACTTACAAATAGTCAACCAGTTGTTAGAGAGATAGGGGAGGGAAGAGGATGACAATGACTAAGTAAAAGTATTACAGATACCCCAATACTATTCAGAATCCCTTCACCCTTTCCCATTCTACAATGTGATATTTAAAGGATTCATGTAGAACAGGTGTACCTAGATATAAATAGCTTTTGATCCGTAGTGGCCTGCTTTTCAAAGGAAGCCAATGACTGTGATTTCCAATCTCACTTAGGAGATTTAGATGCTCAAATCCTATTAAAGGGGAATTGTGCATCTAAATCACAACCAGTGGGAGGTGCAGATACTCAGTACTCCGAACTTCAGACAAATAGACATGTTCTAGGTGTGGACCTGACCGAAAAGCCTAGATCCGAACAACCCCGATCTTTAGGGAAACCACCATTTCTGTTGTAGGCTGAACCAAAACCCCAGATCCAAGAACCCTTGCAACTTTGGAGTCCTCAGGGTAGTTTGGATGAGGCCCACCTGTGCTATATTATTTCATATTTGTATTTCAATAGCATCCAGAAGTCCCAGTCAGAATCACGGCCCCATTGTGCCAGTTGTTGTAGAAATATGAAGCCATAGACCCTGCCACAAAAAGACTGTTCCCAAGTATTTATGTTGCTGACATTTTGAAATGCGTATTGCTTTTGCTGGCATGAAACTGAACAAAAGGCAGGTTTTAATTCAGATTTTATTTGCCCATGTTTTCAATAGTTATCAAGGAGCTATTCTAGAACTTCGGACTTCAGCATGGCTTTCCAGGATCTAAGAAAGAGAAATAGCCCAGTGCTAAAGGTTGAAAACCCTACCAATATAAAATCTTTGGGCCAAAACAGCTTCCAGGTCCACAGCATGGGCAACTCCTCGGGAAACTACTTCATCAAAGGTCACCGCAAAACCAACAGCAGGTCCTATGACAAGACTTTGCAAGAGTACTTCAATGAGAGGCTCGTGGAGCTCAGGAACTATGAAACTAAGAGGTCTAATAGACTGGCAAAAGGATATCCTGATGAGAATGAGCAACCCAACATCATCAACAGGGGATTAAGGCGCAGAAGTAGCTGCAGTGCGGTAATACTGACCAGTCACATGAAGGAGATTGAAGAATCCTGCAATTTGGCAAATCAAGCCAATGAACCAGTGATAGAGTGTGAGGACCAGGGGGAAACCCAGAATGTCCTGGATTTCGACAAGAGTGACTACTTGGATATTTTGACTATGAATATTAATGCTCCACTAGAAATGTTTGTGCGGAGGAAGTGACATTGGAACTGATAGCAGCTACCACTGCAACAGTGAAAAGCGAAAAGAATTACTATTGTTCATCACTACTCTGATCAATGTAGCTTTCTTGTACCAATCAGTACCTTGAATATGTTTGTTTGTAGATAAAAGTGTTATACTGTATTGTGTTTTTGCTCGATCCTGTATGTCGTTACTGGCGGCAGGTGGCTAGGACTAAAAGGGGCTCAGCACCCCCCCTTTCCCCGATCTATCAGTCCCGCTCAGCAGGCCAGACCCCACATTAGGCAGTGCCAGGACCAGGAAGGGAGCAGTGGGAGGGTCCCACCTGTGTGTGGATGTGGATGTAATGTTACATTGTGGTGGGCTCCCACAAGAGCCAATGAGCCAGAGTGAGGAGTCTGCCAGGCCCAGCCCCATGCACCGGGGCTGCTTCTGCCTCCCTCCCCCAACCCCAGTGATGCCCCCTTGGTAACCAGAGTACCTTGGCGGAGGGAGCCAGGGACCCTCAGGCCAACCATGCACCCCCCTCTGCAAGTCAGACTCACGCCCCATCTGGGGGCCAGGGATCCAGTGTCCCAGGCTACGGGGCTGTCCACATCCTCTACATGGACCTGGGTGAGTGCTGGCAAGAGGGCCATGTCCTGCTGGGTCTATTAGCACCAGCCCCACTTGGACAGCTCCCCAGAGCTAACCAAACTTGGGAGGGTCCCTGGCGCCAGGGAGCAGAGGGTGGGTCTCCTGCACCACTCCCTGCTGGCCCAGGAGGTCGGTGGCCCAGCTCCCAAGGAGGAGCACAGGGTTGAGGCCCAGGCCTGCGCCAAAGGGGGCTGGATAGAGCGACTGCAATATTGCTGCCCATGGATGGGGCCCAGTAGGGGCAGGGCAGGGCAGGGTCCCTGCATCCAGCAGGGTGCAGCTCCACCAGGTCTGCCCTTCCCAGTGTGCTCCCTTGTCACTAAAGGAGAAAGTGGGGGAGGGAATCCAGGAGGTTCAGGCTTCCTAGGGAAACCCTGAGGAGAGGCCTGGCCAACCCATGCCCAGTGCCCAGCTGGTGGGCCCTTTCCTCCTGTCTCTTGCTCCCCACAAGGCCATCAGGCTGCAGGGACCTGCCCCAGCGCTGTCCCTGGCCGCAGGCCTCAGCAAATTGGGCTGAGCCCCGTTACTGTAGCATATTGTTTATATTAGTCACTTAACTGTATAAAACCAGCAACAGTCAAATTTTTTGGTTATGCAAAACTTCAATAACTTTTTCTATGATGCACTGAACAAGTATCACATCCAAAGCAAAGTAATTATTGCAGACCTACAATAAGTATTTCTGATTTTGGTGACTCTGGCAATAAATTTCTTACTACAATTTTGATTTGGTTCAATGTTTCTCTGTTTGCCTTTATCTTTTGAATGTTGTAGTGAATTTACAAGTAAGTGGAGCTGGTGGAATTAAATAACGACAGGACCAAAATGAAAATTTACCTTTGAGAAAAGATCAGTAGTTAGCCTAGCCTACATCTTCTGACAAAACCCCTGCACAGAAGTGTGCATGTATTTACATCAACTGGAATATGAGCATTTGCTGATGGTTTTCATATTATAACATGGGGGAGAAAAAGGAGGGAAATTGGCCTGGTGAAAAGACAGGGGGCAGTCTAGAAGCAGAAAGAGAAGCTGGAGTGGGAAATGGTGAGAGAGTTCTAGGTGGGAGAAGTTTCAGAGTAACAGCCGTGTTAGTCTGTATCCGCAAAAAGAAGAACAGGAGTACTTGTGGCACCTTAGAGACTAACAAATTTATTAGAGCATAAGCTTTCGTGGACTACAGCCCACTTCATCCGAAGAAGTGGGCTGTAGTCCACGAAAGCTTATGCTCTAATAAATTTGTTAGTCTCTAAGGTGCCACAAGTACTCCTGTTCTTCTTTTTTCTAGGTGGGAGAGATTGTGGGGGAGGAGGAAGGAGCAATTTCTTCTCTCTTTATCACGCTCCCATCTCTCTCTCGCCTTCTCCCTCCATCAACCCTGACCCCCCAAAAGCACTGCTTAATTCTGCTGCACCAAACAGTAATCCTGCCCCCTCCCCTGCACCCCTGATGATTCCGGCCCTGCCTCTGCCCCAAGCCCACCCCCCTCATATCCCAATGAACCCTGCCCCCAATGAACCCCACTCTTCATACTCCAGTGAAGCCTGCCCCACCCCGCACTCCCCACTGAAGCCCACCTTTCATAGCCCAGTGACCCCTGCCCCAGTCTAGGCTCCCCCGCTCCCAGCCACACACCTGGCTGTCGAGTTGCTGCCCCGGTCCTGTTGCTCTCCAGGCACTGGGCCTTGGTGATCCATCTGCGGCTGCTCTGCTCCCTCACACCGCTGCTGAGGCTGACTGAGGTCAGAGGGGGTAAGGGATGGTGCAGGAGGTTAGTCACCTTCCTCCTGCCAGTGCAGCATGGGGACAACCAGAAGCTATTCTTCCCCTACAGCTCAGGCTTGTGGAAGGGAAGTAGCCCGAAAGTCTCACCTCACCCCATTGCAAAGCTGGGAGAAGCGCTGCCCAGTCAGTGCTAAGCTTCCCCTCCATGCTTACTATCCCAGTTCCAGGCTCCTCCGACTTCCTCGTCCTGCCCAGTCACAGGCTTGTTGCCCAACCAATCCCAGTTCCACGCCAAGTCCTTGGCTCCAGTCTCTTTGGCCAACCAGTCCCAGTTCTTCCCACCCAACTCCTTCGTCTATCTAAATTTCCCCTCCCTAACCACTAGTGTCCAGTCCTGATCTCCCTTGCAGGTTTCTCATCTAACCTCAGTCTCCCTCAACCGCTCCCTGGTTTCTTGTCCAAATCTCTTTACTCAGCCGGTCTCAGTTTGTCCCTTGCACCCCACGTCCATGTTGACTCCAAGGCCCCTCTCCCTCACCGTGGTCCAGCCAGTCCCCAGTTTCCCCTGGCTCCTTGTTTGATTTCACTGTCCCCCCCTCATTGTCAAGTGGCTTCCACTCCTTTCCCTTTACTGGCTCCTAGTATCCTTGCCCAAATAGTCCCCTAACCCCCGCCTACTTCCCACTCCCAGTTTCTTTGCCAAGCAGTCCCAGCCTCCCCTCAAGCTCAAAGTCTCCTTGCACAGAAGGTTACAGCTTCTTTCCCCCCTTTCCCACCCCTGAAGTCCCAGTCTCATCAGTCTCCTTTTTTCCAAGTCTACTCCTTTTCCTTCCCTTTGTCTGGCTCGTCTCCCTTCTGCATTTGACTGAGATCTCCTCCTCCTCCATGCACTGTGGATGCTAGCATAGAGCTCTAGACCAGCCATGACAGGGAAAGCTTTGCACCCATTGTCTTGAGTGGGCATGTGCTCAGTCAGTCTGTGAGGATGGTACATTTGCAGCCTGGTCAGCTTTAGGAGTGATGATGGCTGGAATATGCTCCATGTGGATGGATACTGATAATTTTAGCTATTAAAAGCAAAGAAGGCTCTGCTGCTCATGTGCCAACTATGATTATTCAAAAGTGTATAACTTGGCAAATTTTAGGTGGATTTTCATGGGAGAAGCAAAAAGCACATGCCTGACACAAAGCCTGCCCCCCCACCAAATTTCAAGTCCCTGTGCCAAAGCATAGAGGGACTAGAACGGTTCAAAGAAAAAGTCCCTAGAATTTTTTAACATGGGACCAATTACATTATTTTGCCCTAGCCTCAGTCTCAGAAACAGCTGAACCATTTTGGACTGAAATGTTCCAGCATGTGATGTGGTTTCTACCCTTGACAGATGAGCAAAGGGGGTAACAGGCATTAGGGAGCGCAATTAGCATACCTGGCTGCACCTGCTGGGAGGATCAGGCCCAAGTAATGATGCAACTGGGCTGGGAAGGGGCTTGGTGGTGTTACAAACAGAGGACATTTGGAGCAAAAGGAGGTTGTTCTGCAATCACTCTTGTGGTAGCGACAAGCCTTGTAAGGAACAAATGGGCTCTTGCAGGGTGAGGTGATAGCCCAGGGAAGGGATGCATAGGAAGAAGTCCAGAGTGGTATCAATAAGGCATCTAGTGAAGCGAATCTTGGTAACATCTCCTAGGATCTCTGGACTGGAACCCAATGTAGTGGCTGGGCATGGGTTCCTTTACTAGTCACTATTAAAGGGGCATGAAGACCCTGAGAAGGGGTTATGGACTACTGGAAGCCCTGAGATAATATGATATCATGCCCAGCTGGGGGTGGCGAAGGGCCTCCACAGCACTCCTACTCTGCCAGCACCTGGCATGGCAAACTTCAGCCTGAAAGGTTAACGATTGGCCAAGTTTAGACACTATTTTCAGACTTATATATGGGGTGTGTCAGGCAACCTTAATAGCATACAGTACTACCAGCCCTGTCTATAATACTCAGGTCTTTATTGTGCTTTTCATCAATAGCTCTCAGAGTGCTTTACAAAGGGGTGCAGTATCATCATCCCCATTTTACACATGGGGAAACTATTTGCCCGTCTCCTTCTTAAATCCAGTATTTAAAGGGCCACCTGCACCAGTGACTACATATAGTGTGAAGATATGTTTCCTTTTCTTTGTTCTAAATTTATTGGCCATTTCTTTCACTGAATGATTCGCCGAGTGAGCTGAACATTAGCATACCTTTGCAGCAGGCACTGAATACCACTACTTCTCTTGAATTTGAAATGTAATTTCCTAGTGTTTTGCTTGAATTAAAAAGCAGAAATTCTGCAAAGGTCAAAAGACTAAAAAAAGTTTAAAAAAACCCCCATAATTTGCAAGGAAGCACTGTTATTTTGAGGACTGGAGCAATTCTGCATGCTTACTTTACCATCTATAGCAGGGGTCTCAAACACGTGGCCCAGAGGCCGCATGCAGCCCGTGGAGCTCTTCCCTGCGGCCCACTAAGCTCCCCAGGCGCCCCCCCCCCCAGTTACGTCCGGTCACAGCCAAACTCCCCTCACCTTTCCCCCCGAGTTATTTTATGTGGCAGCTAAGTTCCCTGCTCACTGCTCCCCAATGTTTGGGGCCAGGTCTCTCCCCTGGCCCCGCCTGCCGCCCCCACGCACCTCCCCCGAGTGTCCCCCGGCCTCACCTCTGCACCCCCTCCTAACCCCAAACTCCATCCCAGAGCCTGCACTCCTACCCCCTGCCCCAGCCCGGAGCCCGGAGCCTTCACCCAGCACCCAAACTCCATCCCACAGTCTACACCCCCACCCCCTGCCCCAGCCCAGAGCCTACACCCAGCACCCAAACTCCATCCCAGAGCCTTAGGCAGGTGGGGGTGGAGTTTGGGGGGGCAGGGTCTGGGCACCACCAAAATTTCTACAAACCTGCCACCTCTGGAAGAGGCAGAGCAGTGGTAGAGTGGTGGTGCAGCCCAGTGCAGTGTGTGTGTGTGGGGGAGGAAGGTTAACAGAAGTAAATCTAACTAAGTGCATGTTTTGTCCTTTGAGTGAGGTGCATTACTGATTGTATTTATTTTATTAAAACCGCTTGGAAATGACTTGTTGTAGGAGCAGCAGTGATCTGTATGCTCTATATAATGCTTAGCACTTTCCAGGAGGGAGGGGGGGAGGAGCACGCTCGGGGGAGGGGGAGAAGAGACGGGGCAGGGGCGGGACCTCATGGAAGGGGCGGAGTGGGGGTGGAGCCGGGGCCAGCGAGGGAGAGTGTCAGTGATGCGGCCCTCGGGCCAATGCACTAGTCTTCATGTGGCCCTTGTGGTCATTTGAGTTTGAGACCCCTGATCTATAGCCTATTTAATGCTTCCAAGCTAAGACTTGTAGCATTTCTCTTTCGAGTTTGTCAGGTAAAGCATAGTACAGTGGTGAATGTTACTAATAAATATTATTCTACTTATTCTCGTGAGGGGAAAATGAGTTAAAACCCTTAGGCCATTAAACATTATTTTGAACTTAATCATGTGCCACCTATAAAAAAATAAGCAGAATAATTTAGTCCCCAAGCTTGTGACTGACTCCATCTGGGCAGCCCCTTGTGATCTGGGCCTTATGTAATACTTTCCACTGCCAAAACTCTTTCTGGGCATTAACAATTATAATTTAATTTAATTTCTTTCTTTTTAAATCATGTGAGTGATGAGGGTATTCTGCCAATGGTCTGTACGTAGCTTGAGAGAAACTTGCCTGGTATATTAGGAAAATTCCAGGAAAGGTTAACAGTGGGAAAACATAAAACAACCCAAGGAATTTACTGAAACGATCAAATGACACCTGACCTCTAAACTTTTTATAATTGCAGGACAATTGGTTGAATGTATGTGAGCAGGTCAGTGTCAATGTAAATCTGCAGACCTGAATTTACCCAGATGAGCACCTTACATTTCACTGAGCTTGGCAGTTTGACAAGGCTGCTACTTTTACTCAGTTTTATAGACTCCCAGGCCAGCAGGGACCACTGTGATCATCTAGTCTAGTGTGACCTCTTGTACAACCAGGCCACAGAACTTCTTCAAAATCATTCCTAGAGCAGGGCCTTTTTTAAAAAGCTTCCAATCTTGATTAAAACTTTATCTGTGATGGAGACTCCGCCACGCCCCTGGTAAATTGTTTCAATGGTTACTTATTCTCACTGTTCATATGCCTTATTTCCAATCTGAATGTATCTAGCTTCACCGTCTGGCCATTGGAGCATGTTATACTTTTCTCTGCTAGATAAACTGCTCTTGAGGAGTTTTTTCCTGGTACTTGGTGCAAACACTGTTTGCCATCAGCAGGCTCTCAGTTTTTCTTTACACCTTTTTACAATTTTTTTTTTAAAGAAAAGAAGTTGGAAAATACAAAAAAAAATTCACTCTGCTGGGTGGCAACTTGTTTGCAAAGTTTACTGGTAAAGTTGCAGCTGAATGCAAAATTCCACTTTAGATGCACGAAGTGCATGCCAGTGAAAAGTGTATTTTGATTTTTCTGTCTACAAACAGTCCCTCCCCAATCAATGGACATTTAAGCAAGGCCAGAGATTTGTAGGGCTCATAAAACACATCATGATGAAGTTTAAATAAAATCTTTCTCTGTGATCCTCTTTATCACCCACACTGTCCCCTCCTCTGAGAACTACCATGCCCATTTTAAGGTCCCCTAAACTTGTGAGGTTGCAGCAGTGGTGTTTGCTGGGAGTTTATATTGTGCATCAGGAGGGATAGCTCAGTGGTTTGGGCACTGGTCTGCTAAACCTAGGGTTGTGAGTTCAATCCTTGAGGGGGCCATTTAGGGATCAGGGCAAAACATCTGTTTGGGGATTGGTCCTGCTTTGAGCAGGGGGTTGGACTAGATGATCTCCTGAGGTCCCTTCCAAACCTCATATCCTATGAAAAGGAAGTAGGAAACAAATTTGGCCAGCTCTCTTTGTGAGAGTGTGAAATTTCATGACACAAATCAGAATGTCCCTTCATTCTTGAATGCGACCACTGTCCTTTGTATCTTTGGCCAGTCATGCAATTTAATGTGGGATCTTGTTCCACAATAGGGTGACCAGATGTCCTGATTTTTGGGTCTTTTTCTTATATAGGCTCCTATTACCCGCCACCCCGTCCCGATTTTTCACACTTGCTGTCTGGTCGCCCTATTCCACGATCCTATTCCTTTTAAAGATTTTAGTACCATAGAGCATCTGGTAGTTTTTATTTGACCTCATTCTCCCCACAGTACATCTCATACACACTTTCTGAGGTGAAATAAAAAGTAGAAGATAAAGGGCCAGTTTTTCCACCTTGTGTAGGTTACACCAGTGCAAAGTTGATATTAATTGCAGACCATTCTGATAGTGTGTTCCACACACTTTACAGTCAGTTGGGACAGTTGCAATTGACTACACAAGGTGTAAAAGTAGTGGTGAATCAGCACAAGAGGGTCTGAATCTTTTCTCACTCACAAAAGAGTAAATCAGAAGTGAGAGTACAATCAAGTCCCGAAAATTCTCTTGAAAAGGCACTTGCAGCAAAGGTTGTCAAGGTAACAGCTTTTCAGGGTGCTTAATAATATAAAATAATAAGCACTCACACAACTCTTTGCAGCTCCAAAGCACATTAATTCTCACAATATTCCTATGAGATATGTGAATAGCATCGTGCCCATCTCACAAATATAGTGAACCCACAGTCGAGGGGTTAAATGACTTGTCCATGGCCACGCAGTGAGTCAGTGGCAGAGCTGATAGGGGAATTTAAGAATTCCTGGCTCCTGATCTAATTTAAGAATCCTGGTTCCATCCAGAGGGAGATTCATGTGGAGGGCAGCCTTTTCTTCACTGCAGTGAAGCTGGAGGGATAGCTTGAGTTTTGGCCCTAACCTGATGCCCGTGCTCAAGTGCTGCTGATGCTTAAGCTACTCGAAAGGAGTTAACTCAAGTGTTGATACCCTGAGCTAACACTGCGGTGAAGAAAAGCTCTTGATGACGGTCATGATGCTTTCTTTAAAGTCTTTGTATCTAGTCTCCTGCCCAGTTTATTAGGCCATTCTGCCTTGTTACACGCTGACCATGTCACGTAATTGTTTGGAGGCTTCGTGAATACGAGCACGACTGAGGAGTTGTTAGTCACTGGGTAGCAACACTGGCCTTGCCATACCAATGCAAACCTCTAGTATAGACATGCCCCACTTGTTCAAGTCCTGGTTTACACGATGGGGTCAGTTGAACTAGTGCAAGTCATGGTTCAATCAGTACTCCATGGTCACCCTGATGCAGCTGCCCATGGCTAATAACCTCAGTGTAGACAAGGCCTAAGATTCTGACCTATGGTAGATCTACTGGCTGGAGAGGTGATGTGACAGAAAAATATGATAATAAAACATATAAAGGCAACAGATGTCCCAGCAATGTCTGAACTTGATCCTGCTCCCATTGAAAGCAATGGTAACACTCCCATGGACTTCAGCTGAAGCATTATCTGGCGCAATATGGGCTTATGTCCAATAAAAAAATAGAGGGAAAATGGATCAGAATGAGTAATTTTAATGTATTTAAATTAAAGAATTTATTTTTCTAAAAAAATCCCCAAACAAAACCAAAACAAAACAGTGGTTTGATCTCTAGATACAGCAGCACTGTGACATTATTAGACATTATGTACGAAGAATTCAAGCAGCCATAGAACACAGAAGCCATTATCTTCAGTAACAACCTCAAAATGAAACTAGTTCCATAAAACAATGTTAGAATCTCCCTGTAATAAAACAACAACAAAAAACCCTTTGGATACTAGGATGATTTTTTGTGTGTGTACAATGCCAACAGCCACTAGTTCTTCTAACTGAGAACATTTGCTTTAATTTATTACAAAACTGATTTGTTGACTGAATTATGAAAGACAACTTCAACATTTCTTTAGAAGTGTCTGTTCCTCTTACAGAGACTACAGTATTAGCAGTGCTTAAAAACATTTACTCTTGGATACGCTTTTCAAATTAGATCAGAAGAATACTGTGCGTGTGTTAATACCAAATGTGAATTTTAATTTTCAAAGCAGGTGAAAAGACTAGTCTTAATATGAAACTCTGCAGTTTTACAATTTAATCATTAGTCAGATATGGGAAATACAAGATGGTTCATGAATTTTTTAGATCTATCTACATTGCTTGGAAATGCAAAATGAAGTTTTTACATCCCCCACCTTCAAAGTAAAGGCAAAAAGTTGAGTCTTTTAGACGAGTGTCCAGTATTTAAAAGAAGTGCAATCAAAGGAGATTGCACTCAGCACATACAATATAACTCACATGGACTGGTGAATAAACACACTGAACAGTTGTGGAATGACAA